>NC_089496.1:107150766-107470766 GCF_036850765.1 Saccopteryx bilineata | reverse complement strand
TGCATTATTGACTTGGCATAGCAAGAGGTTACAAGAGGAACCTTGAACTCGGCATGGAAAAAGTTATGGTCTGATGTTGTTGCAGACAGGGACTTCGAAGGATTCGAACCAGAGACCGAGCCGAGGTAGAAGCGTTGGAGGAGATTGTGTCCCTCGGAAGGTCGATGGGTCTGGAGGTAGATGAGGGTGATGTAAATGAGCTTGTTGAGGAACATGAGGAGGAACTCTCAACTGAGGAGTTGAAGGAGCTACAGATAACACAACATATGGAGCTTCTGCCAGAGATTAGTAGTGAGGAGGAGGTCAAGTCAGAGGAGTCAGAGGAAGTGATTTCTTCAAGTGAAATTAAAGACATGCTGGCAATGTGGGAGAAGCCTTCAAGTTTCATTGAAAAGAAACACCCAGAAAAAGTTTCAACTGGTTGTGCTTCAGCACTTTTTTTTTTTTTTTTTTTTTGATGGGCTATCACCTTTAATTCTAGCTTGCACCAGGCGGGCAAGTAAAAACACACACTGGGCTCCAAAACCCACTCACATTCAGTGCTTACAAAGCTACTGACTTATTCGAGTTTCCTAGAATCAAAGGTTTCTAGCTCACCAGACTTATTCACCTCTGTTCCCCATCTCCTTCCTTCTCCCTGCATAAACTCTGCACTAACTGGCTTCTCACTCAACACTCCGCCATCTTGGCTGCTTCTCCTGGCCTCCTCCACATGGCCTTTCTCTGCTCTCCTCTCTGCTCTCTCCTCTAATGTTAATCTCAGGAACCAAGAGCCACTTCAGCACTTTTTAATGACACTTGTTTGTCACATTTCCGTAACATTTTAAAAGGCAGGCAAAAGCAAACCTCTTTGGATAGATTTTTATTCAAAAGTCCTGCAAGTGAAAGTGCTGAAAGTGCAGCCAAAAAGGTAAAAACAGGTGATGATTAAATGAAAAACGCGTAACGTTAAGCTTGGGTTAAGTTTAAAGTTAAGAAAGTGCATTTTTTTTACAATTAAGTTTTTGTGGTTTCATTTTAAGTAAAGAAAGTGCAGTTTTAGTTGTGTTTAAAGTAAAGAAAATGCAGTTTTAGTTTACATTTAGTGTTAAGAAAGTGCAGTTTTAGTTTACGTGTCTACAGTGCCTGCATCCCTTCTTCCCTCCCTCCTCCTCCACCATTCAGCTCTGTTAGCCGCACTTGTCTGTCTCCAAGGTAAGAATACAGTACTAAATAACACTTTTTTATTTCATATATTTTGTTATGCATTGGTAAAGTATACATGTGTGTTTCTTAATTAAAAACATGTCTTTTTTTCATAATTTAGGATGGTTTGGGGATGTTTCACAGGGCTGAAATGGATTAAGTCTATTTCAGTTATTTTAAATGGGAGAAATTTGTTTGAAATACAAGTTGACTGACTTACGAGCTGGGTTACAGAACGAATTAAACTTGTATCTCAAGGCACCACGATACTGTTCCCCACAAGAACCCTGCTTATGCAGTGATCATTACCATCATCACTATGATTTTATCCAGAGGACCACAGGGTTTGAGTCGCTGCTATGAAGAAGACAAACTCTGAAATGGAAAGGGTTCGGTGGGGAGCCTGGCTTCTCTGCGCCAACTTCGGCTTGGACTCAGTTGCCATGCGTGCACGCCTCTGCCGAGAACCTGCTTTTCCTGTACCAGGAAGTACAAGACCCAGCTGTCAGCTCTGTCCTGACATCCTGGGTGACACTGGGCAACAAGCCCTCCAACTTCTGCAGACCTCATTTTCTTTTTTTCATCTGCAAAACAGAAGCTAGGTGATCCTTAAGTCTTACAAAAGTGCTAAAAGCCTGTTAAAAAACCTGCCACCCTAATCCTCAGAGTCGGGAGGTATACAGCTCACTCGTAAAAACCCCATGAAAGCCACAGGCCTGCAGGTTCAGCCTCTTAAAACAGTGTGTAATTGGGTCAAGGATCTATAGATGGCAGCCTCTTGCTAACTAAGATCGAGGGAGAAAATGCTGCCGTAGCCTGGTCCTTTCTCAGCAAAGATGGGAAGGCCGGAACGGAAGCGGAAACCAGACGGCCCGTTATTTATCTTCAGAAGTCCAGTGAGCCTCCCGTAGTCCAGTATGGCGACTGGGAACATTTAATCTTGGAAAGAAAGGGTATGGTTCTAAAGTAGTTATTCACAAATCATGTTTCTGTAAGGGAAAAGGATTTTATTTATATAAACAAGGACATCACTTGTGAAATCTTATCACCTCAATGTTTAATCTGGCGATGGGGACTCCATGAAAGCAGGCCTTCTTGGGGTCCTCTTCCGGCAGACCTCCACCACGGCCCACCCTCACCCCAGTGGCCTCTTCAATGTCGCTCAGGTGTGAACCTTCATGTCGAGGGAAGAGGGGCTTTTCCTCTGTGATGACATTCATGACAATTCCAACGATTCAGTCTGGGTCTTTCGTTCCCATTTCATGAGCTTCGTGCAACTGGTTGAAATTTACAGTCAACAGTCCTTACCAACGATGAAAGAGCTTGCCCTCTCCGACAACCAAAGACGTTCTTATTCAAACAAAGGGATACTGTGTGGACATCTTCATTTGACAAAAATGTATGAATGACAAGTATTAGGTGGAGCCATGATTATGAAATGATTATTTTTGTAGGCCAAAAATAGTCAAAAATCAGCAATTTTTCTTATCATTCCATCCACATGCCAGGGCCGGTGCCAGGTGCTGGTGGCACAACCAAGAGCCAGACCAGTGAGGACTTGCCTCTATAGGGTAAGGTCCAGTGGGGTAACCACCAGGAGATGAGCAATTTTAATACAGGGTGGCAGGTGCTATAGCAAGGTCAGAGAGGCTGTTGGGGACATGACCCCGAGGAACTGACCTAGAGAGGCGGACAGTGACTCTTAGAGGAAGCGGTGGATAGGCCGAGACGTGAGCGAGGCGGGGAAAGCCAGGCAGTGTTCTGGGCGGCGGGGAGGGCGGGGGCCTCGAAGGGAGAGTGCAGTGGTCCGGAGTCCCGGAGGAAGCCCAGCGAGCCTGGGTCAAGGGGCGCGTGGCTCAGGAGAATGGGGACAGAGGCCATGGACAGGGGCAAAGGGCTACACTCCAGCCCGAGGACCAGGGGGTCGCTCGGGGCTCTGAGGCTGACATGTAGCAAGATCAAGTTGGCCAGTTGAGGAAAACAAAATATGCGCTCCGCCTTTAGTGTAGAGAATAGTAAGCAGAGCAAGAACTGGGAAAAGCCTGACCAGGCGGTGGTGCAGTAGATAGAGCGTCGGATTGGGATGTGGAGGACCCAGGTTCGAGACCCCAAGGTCACCAGCTTGAGCACGGGCTCATCTGGTTTAAGCAAAGCTCATCAGTTTGAGCCCAAGGTCGCTGGCTTGAGCAAGGGGTTACTCAGTCTGCTATAGCCCCACGGTCAAGGCACATATGAGAAAGCAATCAATGAACAACTAGGGTGTCGCAACGAAAAACTGATGATTAATGCTTCTTATCTCTCTCTGTTCCTGTCTGTCTGTCCCTATCTATCCCTCTCTCTGACTCTCTCTCTGTCTCTGTAAAAAAAAAAAAAAAGAACTGACACAAGGGGACCAGCTGAGGCAAGAAGTGGAGACGCCTGACCCAGGGACCGAGCAACTGAGACAGACACCCGGGTGGAGTGGAGATTGTTCCCGAGAAGGAATCTCTGGCTTTGGTAGCCAACGGTTGGATATGCAAGAGAAGAGAGGAGGGGGCGTCTGTGGTGAGTGATGCCCACTCCGAGGGGGGCACACGGGGAGGAGAGACTTGGGGAGGAGATGACGAGCTCCCCCTTGGACAGGTTGGGTTTGGGGCATCTGTGGGTCAGCTGAGGGGGCTTGAGCAGGCAGCAGACACCCCCCAGATCTGATGCTCAGCAGGGAGGTCTTGGCAGGAATCAGCGCCCAGCTTGGGGCTGAAGGAGGCTGCTGATAGTGTGCAGGGTGTAGTCCCCCACTCTAACGTGCCTGGGAATCACGCGGACTTGCCTGAGCACAAGCGCTCCACCTCAGTCCTCCTTACTGGCACCTCAGGGCCGGCTGCTGAGAGTCTGAATCTGTAACCAGCTCCCTAAGGACGACGGACAGACACAGTCTGTGAGCAAACCTGTGGAAACTCCACTGGTGCTGCCGAGGCAGGAAGTAACAATACATACACTTGAGGAACCTATACAATTCTCAGTTTCTTTTTTTAAAAAAATCTGTGAATAACCAACATCAGTGATCATCTAGTGAAAATGACACTTCCACGGATGGCTGTGGGGACATGTCTTGAACTTGGGAATCTGAGGACCTAAAATGATAGTGAACATCCCAGGGAAGAAACACCTAGAAAACCAGGTGATGAAAACAGCAGACATCATTCCTTCTTCCTCAAACGCCTGGCCGCCCAGTGTTCTTCCACTTGGCAAAACTTCTGTCGCGAAGAACATCTGTGATGAAACCCAAGCTCTGCAGGTTAATTTAAGCACACATACACAGCAAGCCCCCCCCCCCAATGGAATCGACCGTAAGGGAGAAATAGATTTAATATGTTAGTCTTCGTATTCAGAGGAAGCTGTAAATAAAGCAGCCTGACGAAGCCCGGGCATTCGTGCAGTCCAAGGTGCAAATACGCACTCATTGTCGGAGACTCAGCCAAAGGGTGCAAACTGGAGGGGTAAAATTCCTCTCTCCCTGCCCCCAACACCCGCACTGTGCCCTGTTTATACCTCTGTGGGTCTCAGTCACCTGGGACCCCATTTACATCCGTGTCTGCTCTCCTGCCCCACAGTGGGTCCCTTCAGACAGAGACCTCGTTTTTGTCACCTCTGTGCCTAGCGCGCTGGCAGGCACAGACCTGGCTGTCAGTGTTTGTTGACTTGAGCTTTTTACCCAGCCCTTTCTTGCAATTCCAGACGTTCTCTGTTTCTGGCAAAGCTGGATCTGGAATTCTCCCCGTGATTTCCTAACGTTGGGGTGATTTTAGAACACCCACCCAGAACCGATTTGGGACTGGGGTGGGGGAAGAAGGCAGGGTTAACACGGAGCCAGTACTGCGCACGGCGCCCGGACGCTCAGAGCCACGAGGCACGACAAAGAACGGGCCGGAGGGAGGGCTCCTGAGCAGCCTGCTGATTTGGGATTCACGGGCTCACCCGCGCTCACGCGGCGCCCTTCTGATAGGCTTCGAAATCTAGAGCTCCTTATTAAATGTCAGATAAATCAGCTAGCCCGGGGCAACGCCGATGAATGGGCGGTTGCGGCTCCAGTCCGGTCCTCGGTAATTGATGGGCTCTGAATAAGCAGAACCAATCCAGGCCGATTGTGGGTGAAATGACTACAGCCAGCAAAGTTCAAATAAGAAATATGTGAACTTTAAAGTACTTGAACACAAATCAAGACAGTGAGTTTTTATAAAAATCTTTACTAGCTCAAACCACTGAAGCCCAGAATGACCTTTATCCTTGAGCGGAGTAGCCGGTGGAGCCAGGCGTGTGCCCACCATATACCAGGCTCAGCGCCACGGGGAAGGGCGGTGGGAGAGGGCATGTGCCCGAGGGACCACGGCCAGCCCTGCGGGGCATGTCTGTGTGGGTGGACAGGGGCAGAGACTGCGACATACTAACTCTTCTCCCCTGTTCCCACCTGTTTAGTGTGGGCCCCATGGGCTGCCCCACCGTGTGCTCCAGACGCCCTAACTGTTTCTGTAGCAGCAGCCCGGCTACAGAGCAGTTCTTAATCTCGGTGGGAAAGTGAGAATCTGGGGAGTGAAATTCCCCACAAGTCAGGGGTGCTCTGACCCTGGAATCAAAGGTCAAAGCCACAATAGGAAGCCGCTGTTGGGTCTCAGGATTCTCCCTACCCTGGGCCATAACTGTAGACAGGTGGGCCTGTGGCGTGGCCACCACGGCCTTGTTTGGTGAAATGCTTCAGGGAAAATCAAAAAGGAGTATCGACCGCAGCTTCGGGGAAATCAAATTTTCCCTTTAGAGCAACATCTCAGGAGACTGTGGCCAACTTCAAGGTGCCTTTATCTGAACACATTCCATCCACAGAGGAGCAGGAAGAAGGCCTGGCCTTTGACGGTAACTCAATCAGAGTCCATGGCATTCACAGGGGTATCAGTTACCATAAGCCTCGCGGGGCAGCAAGGAGATTAAGACAAGGATTACCTGCCACTTACTATGTGTCATCAAGAAGAGCGGCTTGGGCTACAAGCCCCCCGTTTAATCGGGTCCTGGCAGGCTTTTCTCAAAAGGATGGCTGACAGCATTGCTAAGCATGTTTTAAACTGTCCATCACATCAGTGATGGGGACTCGGCAACGGAGAGTGACAGCACTGTCAACAGTGGCCACTGGAGGAATTTCGGACAAGTGGCCCTTTGTGAAATGATGAGCCCCGGGACCGGGGAGGTGCTGGGCGTTGTGACGGGCGCCTCGGGTCCACTTAGATGCACCCTTCACGCCAACGTCTCCAGACACACCTGGGCTTCACATTTAACTCCTCAGTCAGCCCGTGTGCTTGGCCCAGACAATGTAGTTGTCAAGACGGACATCATCGGGCCTGACGCCATCTCTGGACTCAGAAGAATCCAGCGTTGGTTCCCGTTCAGGAGCGGGTTTTCCTCTCCCGTGAGAGCCTCGTGTGAGAGCCAAGAAGCACAGTGGCCCGAAGCGAGGTTGGGACCCAAGCCGTTCTCCAGGCGACACCAGCCGTCAGGAAACGCTGACACGTGGGCCAAACCCAGGCCACCCGCTATTTCTACAGTTTTACTGGAACACAGCCACGCTCATTCATTCAGCACGTGTTGTCAATGGCTGCTTTCGCGCTACGACGGCAGAGTTGAGTCGTTACGACAGGAACTGGATGGCCCACAAAGCTGACAATACCAACAGCCTGCCCGTATAGAAAAACAAAATGGCTGAGGCCTGGGCTGCACCATCCTCAGAAGAGATCTCAGAGTTCTGTTTAACTTCAGATCTGTGCTGGGATGGAGGTCCTGTCTTGACACCTTCTAAACTCCAAGATGGTGAATCAGTAACTGTTAAGGAGAAAACCCTGCTGACGTCCCAGTCTCTAAGAATTCCAGGTGGAGACATCTCAACTCAGTTTTTTTCCACAAAGAATTTCAAACAAACCAAAAGGAGACAGAGGACCCGCTTTTGGTTAATGACCCTGAGTCGGAAGGCTGATCAGGCTCAGAAATTCCAGGTGGCTTCCCATAGCCACGGGGAGTTGGGAGAGACCAACCTCTGACCCTGGCATTGAAACCACCCACAATGTGCACCCAGAACCCCTTCCATCCTGGCCCGCTGTCTGTCACGTTCCTGTGGAAGATCGCTCATGCTGTGCCTGCTCCGGGCCGGCCACTGAGCAAGAACGGCAGGATGGGCTGGTCACGCCAGCATCTCTGTGTCTTCAGTCCTGCACCCTAGTGGAACAAACTAACTCCGTGTTCCATGAGCACCACCTTCCGTCTGCACCTGCCGGCCCCCACCTGCCCTGGCCGGCCCTCTCCGGTGCACCCGTGACACTTTTTCCGAGACCCCCAGTCAGATGACTCTTCCCCCTCCCTGGGCCTCCGGAGCGGTTCTTCCAAACGTCTCTTGTGGGACTGATCCAATTCTACCTGACCTTTGTGTTACCTGTGGCCAGGGACCCCACGGCGTTCACAAATTAAGGGTCTCCATTATTCTTGACCAGGTGCAGGGGTGGGCTCAGTGAGGATGAACATAATGTACTGTGGGAACTGTGCCCCCACAACGCTGGGAGCCCTATCAATTACCTGCCTACAGGGAAGCTGGTAGGTCCTCGGGCAGTGACTCTGTCCCTGTGGCGAGGGCCATGCCTAGAAAATGCAGTTCGGATGCTCGGTGGCCACAGCCAGGAGAAAATAAAAGGGATTCTAGGCCAAGGGGAAGCTCTGCCCGTGAAGGACCTCGCCCATTCCGCTTCCGCTGCTGCACAGGCTGGTGGGAGGGCCCACCAGCACCACTCACCCATCCCTCTGTCACATCAGGGAGCGGGCAGAGTGTCAGGTCACTTCGTCAGCTGAAGAACTGTTGACTGGGCCCCGATACGTGCCAGGCACTACAGGAAGTGGCGAGTGGGGCTGGCCAGCTCGCTGCCTGCATGGAGCCTCCCCTCCGGCCCGACCCAGCCCGGGAACATGCATGATCTGGGAGATTCCGGACATGAGTGGGAGCAACCACACCTTCACTCTCCACTCAGAGCTCTGGGACCGCTGCCCAGCACAGCCCAGGACCGTCGCAGAAGGAGAGTCAAAGACGACCGTGCCATGACTACATGAATCCTGCACCGCCCGCCTGAGTTGGAGGAGTTTACAGAGAGGGCCACCCGGAGCTGAAAGGGGAGAGGTCATTGGGAAATACCCCCCACACATGTGCTCGTAGAACGCTGGAGAGAGAGCCTCTGTCCTCACCCTTTCTGGGTGTGCGACTGGCCCCCAGTGGCAGCACAACCTCCTCACTCTCGGGGTGCCCTGGAGGTTGGTGGCCAGCTGAGGAGGTGGCCCAGTGGCCACAGAGTTCAGACTAACTCAGGTGTCAGGGTGGTGACCACAGGGGCTCCATACCTTGGCCCCGAGGTGGAGACTGAGCGCAGGCTTGAGAAGGACTTGCCCAGATCGCTGGTGGGGGTGCTGGGGCTCCAACCCAGGCCCTGGCTCCCGGGCCAGTGCTCCCTGCACTGGGTGAATGCCCTGAGGCTCCTGGTTGGGTGGCAGATGGACTGGCCCCCGTGCTGAGTGACTCAGAGCCTCAGGCTGTCACCGACCCACCTAGGCTCCCCAGCTGGCCTCTGGTTGGGAGTGAGGGTCACGAAAAAGTAGAGCGTCAGAGGGTTGGCCAAAAACACTCCAAGCATATGGACACTGTCAGTTGCCGTGAGCCCTTCCTGAGGCCAGAGCTGGTCCCATTAGCCTCAAGATCCCCAGAGCCCAACACAGTGCCTGACACCCTGTGAGCATGTCCAGCTCTTGGTGAATGAGCCTCCGACCTGGTGCCCACCTCCGTGCCAAGGGGTCTCCTCTTGTCCTGGAACCGAACCCTCTCCTTCTCCTTCTTTCGGGCTCACACAAATGGCAAAGCGGCTGCCCTGCCCAGGACTACAGAATGCGGTTTCCTTAGCCCTTCTGGGGACATCCATTATAAATAAGATTCTTTGTTTCTCCCCTGACCACAGATTAGGGCTAGGCCCTGGGCTTGGAGTTCTGTTGTCATCGGGTGGGAGAGCCACGCAGGTGAGACTGGCTGCCCTGCTCTCCTGCCTCCGCCTGTCCCATCTCCTGCCGAGGTGGAGACTTGGGCACTGCATCTGCCAGCTGCTCCCAATCGCCCCAAGGAATCAGCCCTGGGAGCAGCTGACCATCGGTCCACAGGGGTCCTGCAGAAGGCCATGCGTCCACCGGCGTCCCCGGTGGGCTCTGCCCACCAAGCCGGGGCCACCACCCTCCACCCACATCTGCAGTTTCTCTTCTGCCTGTGCCCCCAGCCAGGGCACCAGGCGCACGGCACTCCACACTGCCAGGAAGAGGAGAGCGATGTGTTCCTCCCAAACACTATTTCTATCATTCTTTTCCACCCGCTGTTTCCTGTGCCAGAGTCTCCTTTGAGTGGACCCACCGTGGCCTCCCCACACCACAGAGAGCCCGCCCCTCCTCCAGCCACACTGCCCCTCCTCCTCCTCCCCTTGTCTCTCTCTCTCTCTCTCTCTCAATTTCTCCTTTTTTCCTCTGCCCCGCACAGGTAATTGTGAGACGTGAGGGAAAGCCCTGGGGTATTCAGTTCTCAGAGGGGCACAAAGAATCACGGTGAATGTCACATTGAGTCGCTCCAGCTGCGCCTGCCGGCAGCCCCGGCCCCTCCGGTTCAGCGGGGGGTCACCAGGCACTTGCAGATTCTCCGATGGCAGGAGAGCTACTATGTTTTCAGTTCACAGTGAGATTAAATCTACAGCGTTTGACCCGTCTAATTTATTTTGTGGCTGACAGAGCAAGGAGAGCCCTCAGCGAGATTGGGATGTATTTCTTCCGCCTTAAACAGAATACCGTGGAATCTGTCCGGAGCTGTCGGCAGCTGGACGTTGCATTCCAGGCCTGGACGTGAAGACCGGCGTGTCGTGAGCATTGGATTTCGTAGCTCGGGCAGAAGTCAAGCAGCCACATCATTGTTCTTTTTTCCGTTGGACTACAGGCTTGTGCTCCTCGGCGGTGGGCATGGGAGGCCCTGATGGGGTCTGAGCACAGCTCGGAGCTGCTGACCCTGAGCAAGGTCAGACTTTATCTGACGTGTGCCCAGAGGTGGCTGCCCTCGTCCGTGCCCTCCGCTCCTCTTGTCCCACTTCGGGCTGGGCTGTCCCTGAGTCAGCCAAAGCCAGTTCTCTCCCCTCCTCCCCGCCACAGACAACAGACTTGTGGTTTTCAGGTTTGAGAAAGTAAACGGACTTCCGTCTCTACCCACGGAGCACCTAGTGGTGGTCTCGGTCCTGGCCCTCTTGCTGGGCCTCCCAGAGCCGCTTTGTCAGCAGCGGGCAGCTTGTCGTGCTTTGTTCATGAGATTACAGGTGCGACTCCAGCAAACTAAACTGCTGCTGGCCCAGCCTTCTCGCCCCGGAGCAGGGATGGGGGCCCAGACTTGGCCCGTGAGCCCAGGCCCCAGCCCTTGGGGAGGCTGAGACCCTGCCATGAACCCCAGCTGGAGACCCCTGGAAGCACAGGCTTCAGCCTGGCAGGGGGGACAGGCCCGGCAGAGGCACAGGCAGAGCTACCCCGAGCCCAGGTCTGCTGGGCAGGAGGGGTGTTCAGGGTCAGGGCAGCGTGAGCACACCCGGGGGCCGAGTGTGCTCAGGGCAGTGCTGGGCTCCTTCTGCGTGACCGGGGACCAGACGGTCATTTGGGTCAGGTGGGGAAGGCCAGTGGAGGAGGAGCCAGGCCTGTCCCTGAACCCCAAGGTCACCTGTGAAGGTCTTTCAGCAAGTGTGAGGCAGTGAGGGCTGTGGCTTAGAGACTGCCAGGGGTGGGGTGAGCTCCCCAGTGAGGACGCCCTGTGAGAAGGGGTGGCGGGCTGGAGCCAGAGCGGGTGGGAGGAGCAGGTGCACGGAGGGAGGGCGGTGAAAGACAAGGAGGAGCGGGCTGCGCATCAGCTCCCTGCTGCTTATCGAGAGAAAATGGGGGGGGGGCCTGACCCGAGGGAGGCGAGACAGCAAGCCCCCGAGACAGCAAGCCCCCGAGACAGCAAGCCCCCGAGGGCGGACCAAGTCAGCAAGGATGGCGGGTGACGGCAGCTGTGTCCAGAATCGACCAGGAGACTCTGAAAAGCCCTTCACACGGTCGTATCTGACCACAAAACACCTGGCTAAGGCAGTGCTGTTTTCTGTACTGCTTTACAGGTGAGCACCCACGGCACAGAGAGGCGGAGGCAGGTGCCCTGGGTCACACAGCTAAAAGCAACAGGGCAGAATCTGCAGCTGCACGGCCGGTCCTGGGGCCAGGCCTCCTGGTCGCCACCCTACCCTGCCAGGAGAAACTCACAGAAGCGGACCCAGAACTGGCAAATGGGGTTCGGGCCCTCCTGTCAGAGTGCCTTCCAGAGCAGGGTGTCTGCAGAGGTCGGTTAGGGACAGGAGGCCTCTCAGCCACGGACCCACCCAATATAGCCACACCAAATCCCCTACCTGCCTCGGGGTTCCAGGCCTGGCAGGGAGGCGCCGTGACACACGGGGAGCTTTTGACTATTGGCCCAGGAGCTGTAGCCCTGCTGTGATGGGCGCTCAGGGGACCAGCCTGTGAATTTCAGCTCAGGCTGGGCCAGCCCTAGTCGGTAATTACAACACATTCATCAGGACATTAGGGAATGCTCCAATTGGAGGATCGCGGCCCTCGCCCAAGCTCGTATGTTAGGCCCATATTTCTCACCGGGAGCCACGAGCAAGGTGTGGGGAGAGCCAGCCATTGCTGGTCTGACTTTAACACGATGACCTTCGAGCCAGAGGAACTAAGAAGACACAGAGCCGCACGGAGCAAGGCACCCAGGGCGTGTGCACGCTCATCAGAGGACGTCACCCAAAGAAGAACCCAAGCCTGGTGACAATCTGAGCCACAAACACAGCGAAGTAGCTTAGGCTTGCGGGGTTTTTGTTTGTTTGTTTATAGGAAGGAAAAGTTTGTATTTTTAATAATTATCCCAAAGTGAAGGCAGAAAAGGAATTGGAAGGTACAACCCTTCGCTGGACAGTCTTTTTCTTTTTTTCTCTTTAACCGGGTTGGCCAGTGCGCACTCTGTTTGGATCACTAGACGGGCCGGTGCAGGTGATGCTGATGTTTTCTTTTTTTGTGTTTTTTTTTTGTTGTTGTTGTTGTTTATATTTTCTTTTATTATTATTATTTATTTACTTTTTAGATTTTATTTATTCATTTTTATTAGAGAGAGAGGGGAGAGGGGGGGGGGAGAGATAGAGAACAAGGGGAGGAGCAGGAAGCATCAACTCCCATATGTGCCTTGACCAGGCAAGCCCAGGGTTTTGAACCGGCGACCTCAGCATTCCAGGTTGACGCTTTATCCACTGCGCCACCACAGGTCAGATGCTGATGTTTACAAAGAGGGGTTTCTGACACTCGACCCGGCTCCCCAGAGGCTGGTCAGAACAAATTGGGTGGAGAGTCGGCCCTGAGTTCTTTCTGGTTTGCAGATGTGATGACATTAGTAACCACAGCTAACATTTACTGGGTTTGCCCCTGAGAGTTGTCAGGAGCGGGCGACTCCCGAACAAACCAGGACTTGGTCACGAGAAAGAAGGGCGCTGGCCATTTGTAGGCCCTCCACAGAGCCGGGCGAAAGCAGAGGGACTCCCAGAGCCTGCAACAGAACTTCCGGTCAGGCCAGTCTGTCACGGGGCCCGGAAGTCAGCGCTGGACACGGGCCCCTCTGCTAGGGCACCTGGGAACACACATGTCCTGTCACCTCAGGTCTTCAAAAAATCCCCCCCACCCCCCACACACACCCCTCTGAAAAAAACAGTTTGAAGAATGAAGGAAGGAATAAAGGAAAGGAGGGGAAGAGGAAGATGAGAAGGAGCCCAACACTTCCTCCGCTTTCATCCTGAGGTTTCACACACAACCCACAGTGTCCCTGCAAGGCAGCCATCTCTCTGGCCATTTCACAGATAGGGAGACTGAGGCAGAGAATGTCAGTTATTCACCCAAGCTATTCACGAGAAAGCGGAGGACCAGGAACTCAGACCCCGGTCCTGGGGCTGTATCTGCAGTGGCGGCCACCAAGCCCTTCCCCTCCTCAGACATACTGGCCAGTCCAGCAGAGGATGGACGGTCAGGCATCCACACAAAGGACCTTTGAATTAACTGGGAGTCCAATTTGATTCGAAAGTGACCGCCTCTTAGCAAAAAAGAGGTCAGGACTCCTACATAGAATAGAAAGTTGTTCACTCTTTCATATCAGAAAAAAGAAAAAAAAAAAGATATGCTCATTCTCCCAGTATTAAAATTGTGTGCCTATACCTTTTGGCCTTTTTTGCTTTAATAGTGCATTTTCTCTGCACTTGGCTTTGATGTCTCTACAAAGATGAACCCAATGCAGTCACTTACCATGCATTTATGCTAAAAAGACAACCATTTAGAATGTACGGCTTCCATTTGTCTAAAGCTACGTGCTTTTATAGTTCATGTTCCTTAGACCTGTGAATGGGCAGAATTCTGGGGGAGCTGCTATTCACAGTCATGGAAATGAGTCAGAAAATACTTCTCAAAATAGACACAGTGATACAGAGCTGCTGCTTGGGGAAGGACTTCACCTAGAACCAGCTCATTCGCCTTTTCAATCAGAATCATTTATTTTCCCCTCTAGCCATTCAAGCCTCTCTTTTCTATGGATCAAAAACCTCTTGAGACCGTCATTTTAGGAGAAATAGAAATCTGAATTTTAATGTAAATGTCAACTCTGCTACACAATTTCCCATGAGAGTTTCTTAGGACCGCTCCTAAGGGAAGAATTCTACACCCCCACGCCCCCCCCCCCCCCCGCCTTCCCCACTCTCACACAGAACTCAATTCTCAGAAGTCAGAACTCTCTGCCCACAAGGAAGCCACGTGAATTCAGGCGTGTTAGAATCCTCCAAAGAGAGCTGTCTTGCTGGGCTGGGGAGGTCATGTTCTGAGCATCCAGGCCCAGGTCTTTTCTGCGCTCATCTACCTGCGTGGCCGCTGGGCACACCTGGGCACGTTACCCATGTGGGTGTAAAGGTGGCTTACGGATCTGCAGGCTGGAAGGACAGAAGATGGCCCCTGGGGAGTAGAATTGATGTGAACGCCGGGGAAGAAAGGAGATTCCATGAAAGGAGAAGGCTGTGTGTGTAGAGATAAGGGCTTTGGAGTGAGGGCAGGTTGGTGCCCATGCAGACCAAGCTGGCAGCCACTGAGCAGTCAGCCACAAACGCTGTGAGCAGAGTCTGATTCATCAGCATTAGACAGTAAGGATTCTGGGAACATCACTTACACACCAGGGATGACCAGTCCTCGGCATCACACTCCAGCCCCTCAGACAGGACCACTTCAACCTGATAACGCATGTCCCTGTGACTTGGCAGCCCATCACATGTGAACAAACTCTGTGAGGGGGGACAGTGTGCCATGAAACAGTGACATAAGAAACTAGGGGAAGGAGGCTTTGGCACAGGGTCACACCAGATGCCACTGTGGCCAGCTTCCTGCCTGCAGGCCAGACACTGCTCTGAGCACTCAACTAGGATCATCTCATTTACCCAGGCTCCCAACAACCCCGGAGGGTGGTTCTGTTCTTATCATTCCCATCTTACAGATGAAGAAAGTAAGGTTCAGATAGGAGAAGTAACTGGCCCCAGGTCACATGGCTTAAGAATGATGGAGCCGGGATCCCAGGAGCCCACTCCAGTGCTGTGCTCCTTTGCCACAGAGCCAAATCGATACTTATCGGATTGAGTGTGAGTCAATGATTCCTTTCCTGTATTGATCTAAATGCTCTTTATTAGAGGTATGCCCTCCACGCTGACCTCTGATGAAGCAGACACTAATTCAAGAGGTAACGTTCTATCCACCACCTAAGGTCATCACTTGGGAGAGTTGGCGGCCAGCCTTCCAATTTCTCTGTTTGCACCCCAAGTGGAGAAGGGCCCTGTTAAAACACCAACCAAAGCAATGCCTCTCAGAAGAGTCCAGGGCCGCTTCTCCCCTTTAGACACATGCAAACCGTGCCCAAATTATGCAACTCACTTTGCATCCCGCCGTTAAACTGTCACGACGGGAAATAAAGTTCCCCCGCACACTGACAATTAGCAGTCATACCCTGGCCTCTCTGGTAACCTTCACCCTGCTCTGCAATTGTGAGATTAAAAAGCTATAATTTACATGGTTGGCTCTCAGGGTGTGGATATCCTGCCATGACAAAGCAATTACCCAAGTCATTAGCCCCATAAAGTAATCTGCGACCGTAGGTAAATAATGATTATGTAGCTGACAAATGTTGCGTTATTGACTCTTTAAAACAAATATGAAGATTTATCTTTTCATATGACCACATAGGATGTGATGTTCTGGGCCCCTGGGGTAGGGTCACTGGAAGCTAACAGAACACGAGGAAGATTTGCATGTCACGTGGCCGTCTAGAAAGTGCTGTGAGATGCATTTTCCTAACCAGTACCTACAGTTACGGCGAAAAGAAAGCAGCACAGACAACGCCATTTCCATGTTTTACAGGGGAGATTGAGGCTCACAGCGGCTAAGCGACTGACCTAAGCAGATGTGAGATTCCCTTTCTCCTTCCCAGGACAGCCTGCTCTTCCCCTCCCAAGGGCTCATAGGCTGAACCAAAGGACTTTGCTATCTCCATAGATGCTCCTGGCCATGTCAATGAAGCAGAGTAAACATTCCCCCTGCCCCTCACACACACAAAAAAAATCAAAGGCACTACAGTAATGTGTCACTTAATGATGGGGATATGTTCTAAGAAATGTGTTATTGGCCTGACCTGTGGTGGCGCAGTGGATAAAGCGTCGACCTGGAAATGCTGAGGTCGCCAGTTCGAAACCCTGGGCTTACCTGGTCAAGGCACATATGGGAGTTAATGCTTCCAGCTCCTCCCCCCTTCCCTCTCTCTATCTCTCCTCTCTCTCTCCCTCTGTCTCTCCCTCTCCTCTCTAAAATGAATAAATAAATAAAAAGAAATGTGTTATTAGACGATTTTGTCATTGTGTGAACATCATAGAGTATACACTTACACAAACCTAGATGGTCTAGCTTACTGTACACCTAGTCTATGTGGCTTAGCCTACTGCTCCTAGGCTAGAAACAGCATGTTACTGAGCTGAATCCTGTAGGCAACTGTAACACAATGCTAAGTATCTAAAAATAGAAAAGATACAGTAAAACTTTTATTTGACTGGCATCACAGTAAGTTTGTTTACAGGGGCACCACCAAAAACACACGAGTAATGCCTTGTGCTAGAGTCTAGCAACATTAAGATGTCACTAAGTAATAGGAATTGTTTAGCTCCATTATAATCTTTTGGGATCACCTTCATGTGTGTGTGCAGTCCATCGCAGACCAACACGTTGTTACGCAGAGCGTGACTGCATGTAATTCGACTGTTTCATTGCCTTCTTCAGTAAAGTTGGCCAAAGGTTGTAGTTATTTCATTGTTTCTATACAAAGCCATTTGAGAAAAAAAAATGTGAAGCTAAAAGAGGTTCATATGACATGATTCCATATCTACCAATCAGATTTAATGACTCGCCTCAGTGTGATCGACGTTTCGATAAACGCAGCCCTGAGTGCTTTGTAAAGATAGTCAGGCACCATGAAAGGCTTGAGAGAGGACACAGTCTCCAGTGTCTGGTCCACGAGACCAGAGTTCAGATCGGAGCAGCTCAAAAACGTGCGTTCAGAGACCCTGGGGTAGACACAGGATGGACCATTGAGATCGGATTCCGATTCCTCCCTTCATCCGACAAATATACATTGAAGGTCTGCTGTGTGGCGACCCATGACCCCGGGGGAGAGGAAAGCTGTGAACGGGAGGGGTGACTATTGCATTTTAATAGAAGGACTGAACGCTCTTCAAATGCCAAGTTTCTACCAAGTTCCATCTACTTTTAAATATTTCTATTTTAAGTGTTTTTAAAATATTCCATGTTTTACTTGTTTCATTAAAAACGAAATAATGATCTAACAAAGATCACTTGAGTCAACCCATAGGTACGTGTTTGTTACTCTAGCAAATCCATGCCCCCAGGGCCCAGGCTCTGAGTGGTATTGTGGCCACTGAACGTGGTCTGGCCACCAACACGTCATTGCATCACAACAGCTTCCCTACACACGTTCATTCATTCGTGTACACGTATGCTCGTGAAGGGGATGCGTGGCCCATGACAACATTTCCTAATTTTCCACTTGTCCTTCATAGTTTTTCGCATACACTGCAGCTGCTCACAGACTCCTCTCTTCCAAATATCTAGAAAAGAAAGCCCCAACAGTCTCCACTCGGGTTCTCTCGTGAATGCTGAATCTAGCCCCTGGTCCATAGCCTTTGTCCCCTCTCTCCCCTTCTCCTGAGTCTGTCACGAAAGCCCAAGAAACCTCTCCACTAATGCAGCGACACTCCCAGAAGAACAGGGGAGGAGGGACAGGTGACTGGGCAACACCAGAATGTCCCAATATTGACACATTGTGTCCTTCATGTGACTATTTACAACCAAGTTCTCCACGGATAATGGTTCCAATAGATCTCCAAAGTGGGCTACCGCGACCAAGGGCGATTTTAGAATTTCTATTCCTGGAGATGAAGAGGAAGAAAACCAGGGGCTTCACCCTGGGGCTGATTGGAACCATCAAAATATTTGTTTAACATCTGCTTTCCTCAGGATTGTGAGACCTGGCCACAATCGGTGGCATTGTTCCTGGAGCTAATCTCATAGCTTTACCCCTTTCTTCATTTTTAATTGAATTGCCCTACAGGTAAATACACGGAGCCCTTTCCCGAGCAGACACCCTGTGCGTGGGTATCATCCTTGCCCCGGATCCTTTGTGTGTCAAACGAAAGCCACTCCAGACCCCCGAGTCCAAAGTAGTTAATTAACAGAAATCAAAGGAGCCTTTGTTGCCACCCCAAATCTTCCTCTCTTCTCCAGATGGGGACAGATTCACTGACAATTTAGTTTCATTTTAGAGAATGGTTTCTCGGGTTTCCCTTGTCGGTGACTAGAAAGGGCCAGGTGCCATCAAGGACCCCTGTTCCTGGGGCTTCTGCCAAGGACTGAATCAAAGGAAGCAGCAGGGCCTCAAATCCGCGGTCCAGGTCCCATCAGGGACTCGGAGCCTTTGGGTCGAGGACCGCGATGGGGGCGGGATGACCCGCAGAGAGACAGCCGTGCTGGAGGACAACATCACAGGGTGCGGCTGGGAGCAGAGGATGCCGAGGAGGGGGCTAGAGCCCGGCTAGCTCTTCTCTGATAAAAGCTTCTGTATCCGCCCGCCTGAGACCCCATCAGGCAGGGTCCGAAGGCCCCGTGTTCAAGCTGACACAGTCACCGCTTAGTACAGAAAGTAGCCGGGAGTAGCATTTTTTTTTTTTTTTTTTTTTTTAGAAATAAAGACCGGCTTTCTGAGATCAGCACAGTCCAGAGTAAGCAAAGGGCATTCCGTCCTTCTGTGTTTACCAAAATCCAGTTTGTAAAGAAGGAAGAAGAGGAATGAGGTGCAGCCAGCACAATGCAAGCCATGATCAACACAGTCAGCAGTCACCAAGGGTAGGACAAGTGGCCCTGGACGGTGCAACCGGGCACAGCAGCAGGAGAAAAACATCTCGTGCTACATCTGATTGAATGATTGTGAATCCCTGCCTAAGAGGTGGGTATTAACCCATGGAACACTTGACATTCAGAGGGGAAGGAGTCCTTAGCCGGCCAGCACCACCAGTGGGATTAAACCCAGGCTGGTTGGACGCCCAAGCCTGCGCTTTCCCCGAGAAATCCTGTGGCTTCCTGCACAAACTAGAAAGCACCCTTTGGAGCTTGAAGGAGACAGTTTTAAAAATGAAAGGAGGTTCTGCTTCATACAGTGCGTAATGAGGTGCTAGGGTTTGTTTTAATGCCGAGAACCAAACTGAGCACAAGTTGAAAAGAGATGTCAATGCAAGACTCTTCCGAGCAGTGGTTTGGAAGGGGTGTAGGTGCAGACCTCGGGCTGGACGTGGATGGGTGGGGAGGGGCAGGGCAGCAGCATCCTAGCGTAGGGAGGGCGGGGCCAGGGGAGCAGCTGGGCCAGCCCTCGCCAGCCCTACCCAGTCCAGAGCTGTTCACAGAAAACTGCCTGAGAACGCCACTGCTGAAAATACAAGTTTAAAATGAATGGCTGTGGTCAATCCTTGTTACCAGGTGGGTCTGGGAACGTTGGGGCAGTTGAGTGGACACACAAAAATAAAAGCTCACCTTCTCCTCTGGCTGTGCCTTTCTAAGCTTCCAGGATCGCATGAAGGGGGTGGAGGGGCGCTTTTGATACTCACAGATGTGCCCAAGGTCTCGCCGGCTCCATCAGAAAGAGGGGCTTGGGGGGGATCATTGCTGGAGTGACACAGTGACTCTCCCTGTTGTGTCAGGGCTGTGGTATAGCAGGAGGAACACTGTCCCTGGGTTCAAATCCCGCCTCACTTTCTCAGCCGGGTCATCATGGGATCTCTCTGAGTCCCTGTTTCCTCACCGGCCAGAAAGCAGCATCCACCTCCCAGGATTCCGTGAGAACACGTGAGCTGCCGCTCTCAGACACAGGAGTCCTGCCAGGCACCCAGTGTAGGGGAGAGGAGGGGTTCTGAGAGGTCACAGGGCTTGCAAATTTCCACCCAGCCTCACGGTGCACGTGGAAGCTGTCTGCTCCACCTCCCCTCCCTGCAACCTCATTAGCACATGTGAAATAGGGCTGTCCCTTATTTGCCCCCTAAAAATAATTGCTCTGATGAAAAGTCAAGGAGTTCAGAAAACAGTATTTTCTGAAATACAGTTCTCAGTGAACTGGGAACAATATCAACCAAAAACAAAAACAAAAAGAAAGAAAAATGAACGGAATCGACTGAAACCAAAGGGGATGGGAAAGTCTCAACCTCAATCTTGTGTCAAATTGAGTAATAAAGTGAATTCCCCAAATACACCAGAAGGCACTTGCTGACCGCCCGGAACTCCAGCCCATGGCCTCCTCCCCCGCCACCCTGAGTCATTTCTCCCTCACCCCACCCCACCCCCATCTCTAAGGGTACTCAGATGGCGCCCTTCTAGATTGTTGGGAGCCTGGTACCAGCCCAGCCCTCCACCGCCCATCCCCCACCCCGGCCCGGTCTGGGTCACAGGGAACGGCTTCCTGACCTCACTCTGTGCTGTGTTCTCTCTCCCACCTCCACTCCTTCTGCAGAGAACTTCCTTCCTTCCTTCCTTCCTTCCTTCCTTCCTTCCTTCCTTCCTTCCCTCCCTCCCTCCCTCCCTTCCTTGTCCTGGCCCCGCCCTGTCTCTACTTCTCGCCTTCAATTCTTCCAGCATCGGTGTGAAGTCACACGGCCATGGGTGCCTCCCAGTGGCACCTGTCCTGTTGTCGCACGGCCCTGCCTGCGTGTGTCCGCAACCCCCCAGGCTGCCCACCTGTCCCCATCGCACCTAATGCCTCGGCCAGTGCCCATTACGTTAGTAAGTTCTCAGTAAAGATGTTTACAAAGCCCGGTTGGCGCAGTCTAGCCTTCCGGTGGGAGAAATAATGCCATCCCAGACTGTCCCCTCTCAGGGCAGTGGGCAGGACAGAGCTGACGTTGCCGCCTAGCTGTCTTAGTGGAATTTCCGGGATTCCTTTCCAGACCCATGGGTGGAGACAAAAACTATATTATAAACTTTCTAGAACGACCCGGCTTTCCCCCCACCGTGCTGTCAGGGCCTCCAGTCTATGCCACAGATCTCCAAAGCACAGCACGGGGCAGAACCAAATTGTGGGTGTGTGTCTCAGGGACATTTATCACAGAACTACAGCTCCGGGACCCCGTTTCCGTGGCTGCGACATGATGACTGTGTATTTCACGCCTTTCAGTTTCCCAGCTGGGATTCAGAGATTTAAAGACATGGAGGATGTATTTTCAAATTTATGAGAGGGCCATTGATTTAATTAATTGTGCCCGAAGAGTGTAGTCAATCGCAATAAGAATTCTTAAAGGCCAAGGGGACCAGGCGAGGGAGATCTAGGACGGGGTGGGGCTGCCAAAGCTTGTGTTTCTCTGATAAAGCTAGTGGTGCTAAGGGTCTGGGCCGATACTTTGCTCAGAGGGCCTGGCCGTATCCAGCAAGGCACCCAGGGGCAATCTGAGAAGCACCCAGTGCCAAAACATACGGGCAGTCACATAAACCAAAGCAGGTTGGTTTGTTTCCGGAGGGTCCCAGTGTAACGAGAGCCTTCCAAAGGGACAGAAACCAGTCCAGCAGCCAGAACGAGCCTCTGTGCTCACGCTGGTCTGTGCTGTCCTCCGGCCGGACCCTGTGAGGCTAATTCTCCCCAGTTATACAAAGGAGCCTGCACTCCTGTCAGCTGACTCAGACTCAGGGTCATGGGTCTTAAATATATCTGCCTATAGCCCGCCTGGTCCAATCTGCTAGTTTTACAGATGGGGAAACTGAGTCCCAGGGGTCCTGTCTGGTGAGTGGCAGAGCCAGGCTCCCAGTCCAGCCCCTGCCCCTGCTCAGGGCTCCTTCTGTCGGCTGGCACCGGCTGCCTCTTGGCTGGGAGGGGGCCTCGGCCGGCTCTTCTTTACTTTTAGACTTCCACTCTTGCACAGAAAAAAAAAATTAATGAACTTAAATAGTGCCCTCCAGAATTACATCTCATATTTTCTGCTTCTGTGCTTACAATGACATCAAAGTTTCAGGTGGATATCACGAACCCCGAGGCTGTGTCTGCACAGACACCATGCCTGAGGCCAGTGTGAGATCAAGTCCACTGCTGGAGGGCCTCCTGGGGACATCTCTTCTGGGACACGCCTTCCAGGGGCCCCAGAGAAGGCAGGGAAGGCAGCTCTACTTCAGATGCAGGTGACATTGGGAAACGGATTACCTGCCTTTGGAAAAGGAGTGAGAAACACTGGCTGTCTTCCGGACATGAAGCCGGAGCCCCTGGAGCTGAGAGCCCCCCATGAAGGTGGGCAGGAGAATCTGATTGCAGAACTGAAAGGTGGTTCCCTGTTCTGGAAGTCCTTTCCCTCCCCTCCCCACCGCGGCCTGGGTAGGTCCTAGCCTCCCGGCACCCAGTTGGACCCTCTTCCTACGCAGTCCTGCTGCTGCCTGACTTCCCAGTGGACAGTGAGCCGTGAGGAAGCAGACACCTTGTCTAGCCTGGGCTACCTTGGTCTTTGAGCCAAAGCTCCTGACACAGACTACAGGCTCAATAAAGGCAAACGGCCTCAATAATTCACTCATTTTATAGACCAGAAAACTAAGGTCCAAAGGAGTCAAGTCGGAAACTGGACGTGGAGCCAGAGCAAGGATCAGCCCCCCACCCCCAGTCCCTATCTTTGCAAATAATAAGGAAGCGATAAGGGCTTAACCCCAACTCTTAGTTCTGCTTCCCCAGGATCATGCAAACTTCCCCCCTGCCTCCTCCCCTCTCCACCCCACCTCAAGGCCTCCAAAATACAGCAGGGTTTTATGCAAATGAACTTCCAGAAGCCTACTGGCAGCACATGTTTATTTCCCATTCAAACGTGCCAGGTGAGTTTTACCTGCTGGGCCCCCTAGGCCTCTGCTATCAGATAGCCATGCAAACAAGCCCACTGGGAAGGGCCTGGAGGGAAATGCTCTGTTTCTGACACACAGACATTTGTCTGCTCATTTTCCTGTGCGCTCCAAAGAGTGTGGGGCGGGACACCTGTCCTACCCAGTCAGTCTTACAGCAGGCAGATAAGGCCCAGCCTACGGGCCTGGCCCACCGACAGCAGAAGCCCTGCAGCCTAGCTGTGGGGAGGGGCTTAGTCTGGGCACAGCAGGAGTCCCAGCTTACCCATGTGTCCCATGGGCACCAGGGAGAAAGCCCAATCAGAAAGGCTCTCGAAAAATGTCACTGCACACCAAGAGGTGTCACTGGCTTCTTAAATAAACAGGAAAGATTTTTCAAATGCAAGTTTTAACCTGTAAAGCCAGTATTTAGGGCCACCATCACAGCCGCCTGGCCCATGCAGGTTCGCATTAGATTCGATAGACGGTAAAGAAACAATGGAGCCAAGAACTGATGGGCCATCATCTTTAATCCTAGCTTGCACCCGGCGGACAAGTAAAAACACACACTGGGCTCCAAAACCCACTCATTCAGTGCTCACAAAGCTACTGACTTATCTGAGTTTCCTAGAATCAAAGGTTTCTAGCTCACTAGACTTATTCACCTCTGTTCCCCATCTCCTTCTCTCTGCACAAACTGGCTTCTCACTCAGCACTCCGCCATCTTGGCTGCTTCTCCTGGTCTCCTCCAAGTGGCCTTTATCTGCTCTCCTCTCTGCTCTCTCCTCTAATGCTAATGTCAGGAACTGAGAGAGAGCAAGCTCCTGGTCTGCCCACTTTATAGTGTAGAAACCAAAACCTTTAACCAATATACAAACAAAGAAGTCTCTGATACAAAGTCACTTATCTGAGGCATGATGGGATTCCTCATGAGAGTGTACCACCCCACATCAAAAAGGGTGGGAAAGGCTTAGTCCTAAAACCAAGCTCCAGGCTACAAGGATCCTACCTGCCCACAGCCCACCCCCAACACACATTAATATAATCACGCCCATCCAAAGCAAAAAGGGCAATTAATATTATCACCTGGGTGACAGGCTTCCACGTGGGCAGCACCATCTTTAACAAAGTGAGCATAATATATTTCATCTGCCTAACATAACCCTAGCTCCAACCTGCCTGCTTCATGAGGGCCAGGCTCTGGGCACCACGGGATCACCCTTCCCTGGGCAGGGACAGTGCCATCGCAGGTGAAGCATAGGCCATCCCAGGAAGGACAGGCTGAGGGCCTTGTTTTAGTGTCCGTGGGATGGGCCCAAATGGATCCCCCAGAGACAGCTTGCCACAGGAAGCCACCTCCCTGGATAGAAATATAACAATACACTTAGCACCTGACCGAGCAAGTCCACTCCTGTGTCCAGACACAAAACTTGTACCTGAGTGTTCATAGCAGCTTTATTCAGAATAGCCCCAACCTGGAAATGACCCAAATGTCCATGTCCTGGAGAACGGATACAAACCACGGCGTAGCCAAGTAACGGAAGGAAAACCGCAATATTGAATAAACTGCTGAAAGCTACCACAGAGATGGATTTCAATGCATTGTGCTAACTGCGAGAAGCCAGGCCCAGGGTGGAGGGCCATGGGAAGTGGCAGGGGAACATTCCATGTTGACTGTGGTGTATATGGCCAGTAGCCACAGCCACCATCACAGGCGCCTGGCCAAAGCAGGTTTGCATTAGATTCAGACAGACGGTAACAAACAACAGAGCCAAGAACTGGTGGGCCATTAGCTTTAATCCTAGCTTGCACCCGGCAGGCAAGTAATACACACAGTGGGAAAACACTTCCCTTTCCATTCAGGGCTCCCAAAGACACTGACCTTCTCCAGTCATTGCTAGAATCAAAGGCCTCACCAGCCTCACTCAGTCCCCTCTGCAATGTGGATGGCAGGAAACGAGTGAGAGTGCCCCCTGTCTACTTTATTTTATAGTGTATAAAATTAAAGCCTTGCCAATATACAAATAAGGAAGTCTCTGATACAAAGCCACTTATCTGAGGCATAAATGGGATTCCTCATGAGAGTGCACACCCCCGCCCTATCATGCAACAGTCAAGGGTGTGGGGAAAAGCTTCATTTTGAGGTCTTAGTATTAGAAGGAAGTGAAAAAGATCTTAGTATTAAAAGGGTGGGAAAGGCTTAGTCTTAAAACTAAGCCTTAGGCCAGGGGTCGGGAACCTTTCTGGCTGAGAGAACCATGAATGCCACATATTTTAAAATGTAATTCCGTGAGAGCCATACAACGACCCGTGTACATTAAGCATTATCCAATAAAAATTTGGTGTTGTCCAGAGGACAGCTGTGATTGGCTCCAGCCACCCGCAACCATGAACATGAGTGGTAGGAAATGAATGGATTGTAATACATGAGAATGTTTTATATTTTTAACGTTATTATTATTTTTATTAAAGATTTGTCTGCGAGCCAGATGCAGCCATCAAAAGAGCCACATCTGGCTCATAGCCATAAGTTCCCGACACCTGCCTTATAGCCTAACTTTTTACACAGAGGGCCAGTTCACTATCCCTCAGACTGTTGGAGGGCCAGACTATAAAAAAACTATGAACAAATCCCTATGCACACTGCACATATCTTATTTTAAAGTAAAAAAACAAAACAGAAACAAATACAATATTTAAAATAAAGAACAAGTAAATTTAAATCAACAAACTGACCCACCTTTTTAATACTAAGATCTTTTTCACTTCCTTCTAATACTAAGACCTCAAAACTAAGCTTTTCCCCACACCCTTGACTGTTGCACTCTCATGAGGAATCCCATAGTTCAATGGGAACTATGCTCCTCTCACTGACCACCAATGAAAAAGGTGCCCCTTCCAGAAGTGCAGTGGGGGCCCGATAAATGGCCTCAGGGGGCCACATGTGGCCCATGGGCCGTAGTTTAGGGACCCCTGCTATAAGGACTTTGCCAGTTTACAGCCTGTCTCCCACACCCAATACAAACTATAAGCGAGCAAACATATACATCATATTTACAAACTTACTTGACTAACACTGTGGAGGTGGTTATACCAATGTGTATGTGTGTCAGAGTTCACGAGATCACACACTTAAAATTGGTAAATTTTACTACATGTAATTTACACCTTGATGAGGATAATTTAAGGAGGGGGAGGGGGAGAGAGAGGGAGAAGGGGAAGAGGTGGAGTAGAAGAAGCCACAGCCTGACCAGGCAGTAGTGCAGTGGATAGAGCATCAGCCTGGGATGCTGAAGATCCAGGTTCAAAACCCCAAGGTTACTGGCTTGAGCATGGGCTAACCAGCTTGAGCCCAAGGTCGCTGGCTTGAGCAAAGGGTCACTAGCTCAGCTACAGCCCCCTCCCATGGTCAAGACACACATGAGAAAGCAATCAATGAACAACTAAGGTGCTGTAACTATCATTAAATCTTCCCATCTTTCTCCCCTCCTGTCTGTCTGTCTGTCCCTATCTGTCCCTCCATGTTTCTTCTCTCTCACACTAAAAAAGAAAAGAAAACATCATGATGAATAATATTTGTTGGGCAGATAATATATATTATGCTCACTTTGTTAAAGATGGTGCTGCCCACGTGGAAGCCCATCCCCAGGTGATGGTATTGGTTGCCCTTCTTGCTTGGGATGGGCGTGATTATATTAATGTGTGTTGGGCGGGCTGTGGGCAGGCAGGATCCTTGTAGCCTGGGGCTTGGTTTTAGGACTAACCCTTTCCCACCCTTTTTGATGTAGGGTGATACACTCTCATGAGGAATCCCATTATGCCTCAGATGAGTGACTTTGTATCAGAGACTTCTTTGTTTGTATATTGGATTAAAGGTTTTGATTTCTGTACTATAAAGTGGGGCAGACCAGGAGCTTGCTCTCTCTTGGTTCCTGAGATTAGTATTAGAGAGCAGAGCAGAGAGAGGCCATGTGGAGGAGGCCAGGAGAAGCAGTCAAGATGGCGGAGTATTGAAGGAGAAGCCAGTTTGTGCAGAGTTTGTGCAGGAGGAAATGGGGAACAGACGTGAACAAGGCTAGTGAGCTAGAAACCTTTGATTCTAGGAAACTCGGATAAGTCAGTAGCTTTGTGAGCGCTGAATGAGTGGGTTTTGGAGCCCAGTGTGTGTTTTACTTGCCCACTGGGTGCAAGCTAGGATTAAAGGTAATGGCCCTCCAGTTCTTGGCTCCGTTGTTTCATTACCATCTGTTCAAATCTAATGCAAACCTGCATGGTCCAGGCGGCTGTGGTGGTGGTCATGGCTACTGGCGTTACAATATTGAATTAGAGATTAACTTTCTCTGAGGATTCTCATTTTTTTCATCTCGAAAAATGGTACTGGAAACAGAGAGCAGCCCAGAAGCTGCTTCCCCGAGAAGTCACAGGGGAGGCGCGGCAGTGAGCACCATCTCTTTAGTCCAAGGTCAGCGGCTCAGTCATGCTGAGAGATGGGGGGTTCAGGGCTTAAGAGTAGTGCTTTCAAAACCTGAATTTAACGTTCAGCTCAGCAAGCCAGCTCAGTGAACCGGGAAAGAGAGTCAAACTCTGAAATTCCTCAGCTGTAAAATGGCAGGGAGAACCGCCCCTCCCAAGGTGGAAACAACCAAAATGTCCATCAGCGGATAAACAGATCAACAAATTGGGGCATATCCACAAAACGGAATATATTACTCAGCCATTAAAAAAGAAAGAATAACACGTGCTACCAAGCGGAGGAACTTTGAAAATGTGCTAAGTGAAAAGCCAGCTACAAAAGGTGACATACGGTAGGATCTCATTTATATGACGTATTCGGAATAAGTGTATCCACAGAGACAGGAAGTAGATTAGCAGTCGCCAGGGGCTGGGGGAGGAGGGGAGGAAGTGCTGAAACAGGTCCAGGATTTTATTTTGAGGCATTAGTGTTTTGAAGTTGGACCGAGGTGATGGTTGCACATTGTTATGTAGATAAATGACACTGAATTATTCATGAACTGTCCACTTTTTTAAAATGGTTAATGTGATATTACATGAATGTCCCTCAATGAAATTTTTAGAAAAGCATTTCCCCCTCAACATCAGTAAGGCCACAGGGCAGGAGGCAAGTCCCTGGGGCCGGGGACCTCTCAGTGAGGGGCTGTGAGGACACTGAGCCCCCAGGTGTGGCCTACTCGGGGCGGCTCTGAACTTGGGAGAACACCTCTGGCTCACCGGGCGGACGGAGAGCCGGCAGGTCACCTTGATGGCCCAGACCCCAGCCTCTGAACACCTGTCCCTGTCAGTGTCTAGGACATCCTCCCTCCCCCTCCCCCTGGATCCCAGCTTGGCCTAGAAGATAAAACACTCAGGAAAAGGACTTCGCTAGCAAGCGTCTGGGCCTAGCCCTGCCCCAAGTGCTGACATCTGGTCTTTGCCCTGTGACCCCAGCTCTGACCCGTGCCTAATCCCTCGGCCGCCTGCAGGATCACAGCCTCTCCAGGAGGCCACGCAGACCCCGACCCTGACAGCCTGTGCCACTGGAAGGAGCCGTTCCACCAGGTGTGCAGAGGGCGGCAGCCTGGGAGAGTTTTAACAGGCTCATGGCGATGAGACTAATTAGTATCTGATCAGAACCTCCTTAGTGCAGGAACCCACCGAGGAATAGTAATCCACATTTGTAAAAAGACTGCGTCTTGCAACGGAAATCAATGAGCAGCTCTCGTCCCCAGAACAGGCCTCAGCCGAGTGAAGAGGAAGATTCAGACTGTTACAGGCTCTCGGGGCGGAGAAAGGGTCTGACCTGAGTTTTCCTGGAGTCCTGCCTTTGGCACCCGTGCCCATGGAATGAGCACCCACACCCCCAAACCTGGGGGTAATTTTTGAGAAAGCGTCTATCAGTTGAGAAGGAGAGCCCTCGGCTTCGGAGCTGTGGGGACTGCATGAGCCCCGGGGCGCTGCGGAAGCCCAGGACTCTCCTTGTCAGAGTGAAGGGTTGTTGTAACAGACCAGACCTGTTCCTGGGTCGCCTTCGTGCTCTCTCTGTGAACTGCATTCGTCGTCCTGACAATACATCGGGGTTCCTAGAATCACCGGGCACAGAGGCCCGGGAATTTCTCGCTAATAAAGGTTAGAAAAGCACAGCCTGGAGAGGCTGTGATCCTGCAGGGGGACCCTCTGGGAGAGTGGAGACCTACGTCTTCAGGGGCACCGGGGAGGCCAGTTCAAACACACGGGGCCGGGCCCACCCCCAGACTTTCTGATTCAGTAGGCCTGGCTTCTAACAGGCTCCCGGGTAACACGGATACTGCCGGGCCCAGAACCCCACTTTGAGAACCACTGGTATCAAGTCCGAGAGAAGAATGAGGGAGGGGACAGGAGTTTCCACCAAGGACAGAGCTGCATCAACAAAGGAGCATCCCTGCAGGGTCAGGTGGGGGGCGGCCTTCGAGGGACCAGAAAGAAGGGTCCGGAGGAGGCTGTCCCAGGAAGGGCAGTAGCCTCCAACCTCCCAAACGGAAGGATGTGCTTAAATGACAGGCCTGGTGGGAGGGTGACAACAGGGATGGGAGGGACAAGGGCTCAGGGCCAAAGGCAGGATGCAGGGCAATAGGGGAGAGAAGCTCCAGTCTTTTATCCTTTTGTTTGTGATAGAGAGAAGGACAGATAGGACAGACAGACAGGAAGAGAGATGAGAAGCATCATTTTTTTTTTTTTTTTTTTTTTACAGAGACAGAGAGAGAGTCAGAGAGAGGGATAGATAGGAATAGACAGACAGGAATGGAGAGAGATGAGAAGCATCAATCATTAGTTTTTTGTTGCGACACCTTAGTTGTTCATTGATTGCTTTCTCATATGTGCCTTGACCATGGGACTACAGTAGACCGAGTAACCCCTTGCTCGAGCCAGTGACCTTGGGTCCAAGCCGGTAAGCTTTTTGCTCAAACCAGATGAGCCCGCGTTCAAGCTGGTGACCTCGGGGTCTTGAACCTGGGTCCTCCGCATCCCAGTCTGATGCTCTATCCACTGCGCCACTGCCTAGTCAGGCTCAATTCTTCGTTGTGGCACCTTAGTTGTTCATTGATTGCTTTCTCATATGTGCCTTGATGGGGGTGGGGGGGCTACAGCAGACCGAGTAACCCCTTCCTTGCTCAAGCCAGCGACCGTGGGCTCAAGCCAGCGACCATGGAGTCATTTATGTCTAAGATCCCAAGCTCAAGCCAGCAACCCAGCACTCAGGCCAGATGAATCTGCGCTCAAGCCGGCGACCTCGGGGTTTTGAACCTGGGTCCTCTGCATCCCAGTCTGACTCTCTATCCACTGCACCACCATCTGTCTTTAAAAGAGACCTGTACAGTCTGGCTCAACATCTTGTTTCTGACACACATGGTCTCAGGTGACAATGGCTTGCTGGAGAATCCAGCTGATGCTGTTGTCACTCGTGATGGGGGTTTCTCACTGAATTCAGGATGGGGTGTGACTGTTCGGGGACACACAGGAAGTCAGAGGCAAGGTCTGCATTTGAACCCAGGTCTGTTACACGTGATTCTGTCCCCACTCCATCTGCCTCTCAGTTGGGTCAGCTGCAAAGTTCTGACTTCCAGGGCCTGTCCTTGGGGAAAATGACTGAATTGCAGCCTCTCCTGCCTCCTCTGTGAAGTGGGGCTGTCACCACCGTGCCCAGCATTAAGCAGCCTGCTGTATAACGAGCAGCCTCACAGTGTGTGGTCAGCACTTACTAACAGGCACTATTAAATGTCTATTGGTTCCAACCAGCCATGATGAAGGGATTTTATAGATCAGTTTTTGCTCAGGCGGAGGTGTAGACAGGTGTTTGGGCGGCAGCAATGTCTGGATGGAATTTTCCTTCAAAGCTGAGCCGGGCAGGGCCTGAGGGCAGGACACTGTGGGACTGTTGTGTGGAGGAGACAGTTGACTCTTGGAGGGGCCAGGAAGCTGGGCTGACAGCAGTCCTGATCAGTAAAGGACACTTGTCAGCCCACAAGGAGGAAACGCCCCCCCCAGACTGTAAGGCACCAGGGAGCCTAAGAGGTCACTGCCCCAGGACCCCAAGAGCCAGATGTTATCGCAACTCTGACCCATGAAACCTGAGCCTGGACCCTCACAGCACAGATGACGTCCTGGAGCAGGCGCCAGGCGGCAATCGGCCAGGGCACTCTTCCCGGCCCAGCCTGGCCCGGCCTGGCCCGGCCCGGGCCTGGGATGCTGACAGAAGGCTGACGATCATTTCTCCTTCTTTCCCCGCTCTCCTGTCCTCTCCTCCCTTAGTCTGGTGCCCTTCTGGGTACTGGCAGGCGAGATCTACCTACACCTGACCCTGAGCGAAGTTGCCAAGCAGCAAACTGATGACACCTGGGGACTACCACCTGCAGAATGTTCGCAGGAATTGCAGGGCAGAGACACAAACACCAGGTGCCTTGGCTGAGCTCAGAAATTCCTCCCAGGCCCACCAATTTGGCACACTCCATTCCAGCCTGGTACGTGTCATCTCTAGTTCATGCCCAGTCATCAGAGTGTCCCCACACTCAGCGTGAGCATAGAACCAAAACCACACTCATCCACATGAACACGGAGTCTCACTGCTCCGTTAGCATGACTGTTTTTCTGGAAGTGGCTTGCTTGTTCATTAGAGGGACTTCCCAAAAGACACATCAATTCTTCAATGGGAAGATTCAACAAATAGTTGGCACCTCAAGTTTCTTCCAAGCCCTCACTTCAAAAACCTTCCCCCAGCTGTTTCTGCCAACCCCGGAATACTGTATCACAATTCTTATCTAACCCTAATCCAGCCTTCCCATACCTCACATTCTGAAAGACCCTCTCCAACCCCTTAAACCAAACTCCAGATTCTAAATAAATTCCAACCTTGTCTTCCTCACATTGAGACACTAACTACCAAAGCTCTGTAGAAGTTGTGTTTTCCCTTACCACTGTAAGCAATAAATTCAGTTTTGTCTTATTAAAACATGTTGGTGGCATTTCAGGAGCCAACATTCAATAGAAGCATTCATTATTCCAAAAGTAAGTATTTTTGGAATGGTGAGTAGATGGGTGGATGGATGGATAAATGAATGCGAATGATGGATGGAAGGATAAATGAATGAATGGTTGGTTATATGTGAGGGGATAAATGAATGAGTGGGGGGATGGATGAAATATGTGGATGGATGAATGAAATGGGAGCACATGGATAGATGGATGGATAGATGGATGGATGGGTGGAAGGATGCGTGGGTGTGTGGATGTGTAGATGTGTGGGTAAGTGGGTGGGCAGGCAGATGGATGGATGTGTGGATGTGTAGATGTGTGGGTAAGTGGGTGGGCAGGCAGATGGATAGATGGATGGATGGATGATTGAATGTGAGAGAGATGGATAAATGGGTGGGCAGGTAGATGGGTGAGTGGCGTGATTCCGATCAATGCTGATGAAGCCTTCAGGTCTTGGCTGAGCCTGGGCCAGAAGAAGGTCCCATGCTGGTCTCATGAGAACTGAAAGCCTGTCTGATCAGAGACGCATCTTCTCCCTTGTAAGGAAACCCCTTAAAATTAATTCTCAAAGAGCAAATCAAGATAATTTTTGTTGAAATTTGCAACTCAAAAGCAGGATTTGAAAACAGCCATGACGAGTGGGGCCGCCCACTCCAGCTCCATGTGAGGCATGTAGATCAGTATCAAATTAAATGTCCCCATTGTGCCTTCTCTGTGGCGGGCACAATGCAGGGTGTCAGCACCCCATCCTTCTCTTGACGACATCCTTTTCAGCTTAAATTATACTGATGCAAATAATTATCAGAACCTTCTGTTTACCCTCCTTATAAGATTTAATTTATCCCAATAAATATGGGGAGGCAGACCTTTTGGATTTGAAATGACATATAATTTAGTTCTAACAAATGCTCAGGGTCCGGGAGAAAGCCCATTCATCAAGCTGATATGAATCCCAAGCAGCGCACCAAAAGGACCTTTTGTCTAATTGTTTTCCATCACAAACAACATGTGGGGAAGAGACTTGGGCAATATTTCCGAACATGGTAAGCTACGTAATTATTGTCCTCAGCAAACCTGGTGAAAGTGTTAGAGCCACAATAGCAATTTATCTGCCTAATGCCCCATTCACTGTGGCCCGCCACAAGTGTCTGAGGAGGCATTTAATAACGTTTCATTCAAACCCTAGATTTAAATAACATTAACGCAGTGACGACCTAGGTCCCACAAAGCCCAGGAAATCCCAAGGGGACTGGGGGACTGTCCTTGATGCCCGGCATTTGGCTGAGGGTACCACGATGACAGAGAGAAGAGTCCGGGCCGCTCTCTCCTATCTGGACCAGGCACAAAAGACACCTCACTGAGAGCAGAGACAACGACTGGCTCTGCGCCCACCACCCTGCCTGCCTGGTACCCCCCGGGGTGTTGTCAGCCTCGTTTATAGCTTTTTATTTTTTTAAGCGTCAATAGTGTGGCTTCAACTGCTGTATGTGGAGCAAGGCTATGACTTCCAGATCTTCGTGCCAACTGGACATCATGTCCCTTCTGTTTCACTGACCCCTCAAACACAGCCATCCAAAATTCAACTCTCGGATGTGAGGGCGATCTGGCTGCGACATCTGTCACCCCATTGATCGCCAGGGTTGATTCAGCTGATCTGGCTGGCTAGGCGGGTGTCCCCTTCCTCCCTCACTGCTCCATGTGCGTCCCTCCTGAAGCTGCGCGCTCGGTCGAAGAGGATGACCTTCCCCGCTAGAGGAGAGGACTGTTCTTCGGTAAAGGGTATACGAGTAGCTGCACTCCCCTGCTAGAACCTCCAAACAAGTCTCAAAATTCAACTCCCATCTCTGTCTTCAACTCGCTCCTCAATAAATGGCCTTGCCATCTATCCAACCACCCAAGCCCCAAACCTGGGGTGGGGGGAGCTCCTCTCTTCCTTCCCTCGAGTATTCATATTTCATTGGTCAGCAAATCCCGTTGTTTCAAATCCCTAAACACGTCACAAGTCCATTACCCCTCAATTCCAGCCCTGTGGCCAGGTCCCTGACTGCATTACTATAAATCCTCCTGGCTGGTTTTCCTGCCTCTCGTTCTTTCCTCTTCCAGTCGATCCTCCTAGAGATGGCAGGTGTATAGAGTAATTCTCAAATAGCAAATTGGGACTGTTTTAAATGAAATATGCAATTCAAAGACTGTTGGCAAGTGGGGCTGCCCAGACGGGATGGCTTAACCAACTAATATTTATTTCTCACAGTTCTGGAGGTTGGGAAGTCCAAGCTCAAGGCCAGTTTGGTGGCCTTTTTCACTTGCTGTGTCCTCACTCTCTTAGAGAGAGTTCCTTTTCTTATAGAGGCACAAATTCCATCATGGGGCCCCACCCTCATGATGTCATCTCCCAAAGACTCCCCCATCTCCAAATACCATCACATTGGGAATGAGGGCTTCAACATAGGAATTTGGGGGAGAGGGGGACACAAACAGTCCGGAGTAACTATTTATCAAGTTCCCACTATGTACCAGGCATGGTATTAGACATTTTGGATATAACCTTTTCTGAAACATAGGGATTTCACCACCTACCTCATCAGACCATTGTCAGTCCATAAAACACAGAAAGCAATGACTATACTACTTGACCCTCAAGTATGGTGACTCATCATCTCTCTCACTAACATACCTCTTCTTGTGGGATTGAGATGGGGGTTGGAAGGGCAAAAAACAAATCAATTCAATGCTTGGCATTCAAGATGAAAATATGTCAATAGTTGATAATAGCATATTACAAACCATTTACCTCTCTTCTGTGAATAGAACAGACCAGACAGGGCTTAGAATAACCATAAGTTAAGGCAGTAAGTGCAGTGACAAGATGCTAGGCCTAATCTCCCCCACCATCTTGCTGTGTGACTTTAGTTAAAGATCTTGACTTCTCTGTGTCTTGCTTGACTCATCTATCAAAGGGATAGCATAACATTCGCCCTAGTTATTCCTCATACTAGTACTACAAAGCTTAAGTTATAAGGCAGGGGTCCCCAAACTACAGCCCGCGGGCCGCATGCGGCCCCCTGAGGTCATTTATCCGGCCCCCGCCACACTTCTGGAAGGGGAACCTCTTTCATTGGTGGTCAGTGAGAGGAGCATATTGACCATCTCATTAGCCAAAAGCAGGCCCATAGTTCCCATTGAAATACTGGTCAGTTTGTTGATTTAAATTTACTCGTTCTTTATTTTAAATATTGTATTTGTTCCTGTTTTGTTTTTTTACTTTAAAATAAGATATGTGCAGTGTGCATAAGGATTTGTTCATAGTTTTTTTTATAGTCCGGCCCTCCAACGGTCTGAGGGACAATGAACTGGCCCCCAGTGTAAAAAGTTTGGGGACCCCTGTTATAAAGTATAAAGTATCTGAAAGTGCCTTGAAAAATACCAGATGATACCGAATGCTAAGTTAAAATGCTTCATTTACATAATTCCCATGGTCTATGGCCCATTTATCTTGGTCTGAGTTCCCCTAAGGCAGTCCCTGAGAGGAGGGCTAAGCTGCAGGTAGATTTGGGGAGGGATCTCAGGGAACAGGACGCAGATTGTTGGGCAAGTGAGAGTGAGACAGAAGGGAAGCTGAAGAGGTGTTTTGTTTGTTTGTTTGTTTTTGTGACAGAGGCAGAGAGGGACAGAGAGAGGGACAGACAGGCAGGAAAGGAGAGAGATGAGAAGCATCAATTCTTTGTTGCAGCACCTTTGTTGTTTATTGTTTGCTTTCTCATATGTGCCTTGATTGTGGGGCTACAGCAGAGTGAGTGACCCCTTGCTCAAGCTAGCGACCTTGGGTTCAAGCTGGTGACCTTGGGCTTCAAGCCAGTGACCTTTGGGTTCAAGCTGGTGAGCCTTGCTCAAACCAGATGAGCCTGCGCTCAAGCTGGCGACCTCGGGGTCTCGAACCTGGGTCCTCCACGTCCCTGCCTGATGCTCCCATCCACTGCGCTATCGCCTGGTCAGACTGATGGGGTACTAATGAGCAGGTTATTGCTGTGGGCCTCTGAGGCTCAGTGCCGTTGGGACCCTTGGAGGGGCCGTGGACAACACACCTCTGAATTATCTCACTATGAGACAGCTCAGCGGGGTGTTTGTTCTAGCCTTGACTGGTTGGAGGTGTCCCCTGGGGAGGATAAATTCTTGGCACTTCTGGACTGAAAGAACATGGGCTGGGCACACGCTCTATGTGTAAGAAAGCTCTCAGGCCAACAGGCAGAGAGGCTGGGGCAGGTGTCTAGGTGGGGGGCTGTCAGCGAGCTGGGGAGGGTCCTTCGATGTTTCAGGAAAGTGCAAAGGACTCAGGGTGGGCACAGGAGACACGGGCCCCACCATCAACAAAGTCTGCCACACCACGTGCTCCCACCATGACAGCCTTCGAACAGGGACTGCCTAACTAATGTAGTAGCGCCCTGCTTCTCCAGAGAGCATTGGCTCAGCAACGTCAGTGCTCAGAAGAACTTAAGACAGCAGCCTCCCAGGCAGAAATAGGTACCATAAAATCCTTGTGCTGAAGTTCATTCAACAAAGTTTGTGGCTGCATGCTGTATGCTAGGTGTTTAGCCCGAGGGATAGTAGGAAACAAGGCCAATTCGCCTTGCCCTTGAGGAGTTAACATTGTAGGGGGAAAGAGCAGCCTGTGGAGGAAACAGCCACATGCATGGTGGGGCAAAGAGTGTTCTGAATCCAGGTGGTAGCCTGTAAAAAGGCCCTGGGGCAGGAAGGACCAAGGATGTCTGACACACTAGAAGATGGCTCCTGTGACCAAAGAGAATTTGAGCAAGAAAAAGAGCAACAGAGCGCAGAGCTGGAGAGATGGGCCAGAGCCTAATTCTGCAGGGCAGGGAAGTCTACAGGCAGGACTTTGGTTTTTATCTTTGGAAGTAATTGGGAGCCACTGAGAGGGGCATGCTCTGACATGTAAATCTAAAAGACCACAGTGTCTTCTGAGCAGGGCAGAGCTGACGAAGGACACAAGGGGGATGGGGAAGCCAGGTGGAAGGCTGCGGACAGATCAGGTGGGAGAGGACGTCCCACCCTTCAACCAGAGGTGATGTACTGGTAATCTACCCTCCATCCTAATACCACAGTTATCTTGGCTCCTGGTCCAGAGCACAGAAAAGTAATTTTAAAGGACCAGGAGGGGAACTCTGGTGGCTCCCCAGAAGAAACCAAGGTCATGGAAGACAGCTTAGGATGTCTCTTAAACCTGAAAAGCAGACCCAAGAACAAAAGTATCATCGTAAGGGGCCTTTCCGTGCGGAACAAACAGCCCTTGCACCTCCCTGAAGTGTTCCAGGGCACTCCATCCAATGACTCAAAGCAGCATCTCCTTGCTCTCAGGTGGTTACATAAGGCTGGGGTTATGCACTACCGTCCCAAAGGGCTTCTCTTTTCCGGAGAATTAACTGGTGCTCAGGGGAGGCAAATCGGCAGCAGATCCTCACAGACGTAGTTCACACTCATGCAGTCCGCCCCGCCCCTGTGTGCCCAGCGTACCCCAAGCGCTCCATGTGTATAACTCACGAGCCTCATGAATGGAACTAGTATCAGTCCTTACTGCAGAAGACCGAGCTGGGCTTGGAACAGTGAGGTGACCTACTTAAGACCATCCAGGTAGGACACAGAGCAGCCAGGACGAGAGCCCCGGCAGTCTGACTCCGGGGGGCCATGCTCATAAGCTCAGTGCTGTGCTGAGCTCCTGGCCCCACATTCATTCCAAACCCACAACCGCCAACCCCACCAAGCTCTCGCTGCCTGTGACCCCATCGCCAGGCACTGAGGTCCCTGCCCTGGAACAGAAGTTATGTGTGGGGCCCGGTCTGATGAAAGCGAAGACATTAGAGGAAACAGCTGTGCATCAGCATGACCCAAGGCAAGAAGATCCCCCTGGTGTTTGTCTACGGCTAACATGCAGTAGCTGACCTGTTCAGCATTTTCTAAGCACCTACCATTTATTTAGAAAGTAGTGCCCTGCCGATGAGTCTTGAACAGCAGAAGGAGCAGTTTCTAGAGCCCAATTCTTCCTGGACAGTTAAGTTCCCTTAATTCTGCAAAGGCAAAGCCCACAGGAATCACCCCCCAGAGCACCTCGCAGCCCAGGTCAGGAGAAGTCTCCCAATCCACTTTGGATTTTCAAACCTTTGGCGAATCAAAGCTAACAAAAGTTTTGTAGTTTATAAGTGAAAAGTGTTTGGGTCTTAGGCTCTTACATGCACAGAGTTAGGTGGAAGACTCATTTCAGGGGATCCAAATTTCCTTCCGTGGCTTGAATCTCTGATACATTCTATTACTTCTCAGTAAGTCAGCTTGATTACCCCCCGTTTCGGGAACCTCACCACCTACAAGGCAATCCCTTAACATCTTAGCTCTCCTTTTACTAAATCTCCTCTCTTTCTCATGTTGTGTCTTTAGCAGGTCCGTTTCCCCACACTCACAGTAACTAGTTCTGTGAATGAGCGCCTTTGGTACCTTTTATTAAACAATCATAGGTCAGAGGAGAAGTTAAAAATCTAGGACCTTCACATCTCCCAGATTTAGATCAGGATTTTTCAATAAGGATACAATTTATGGTAAAAAGTGTGTCCCCCTCCTTACTGGAAAATGGCGGAAGCGGTTTTCTCTGTGTCGGCTTATAAGATGAATCGAGTCCCCTTTTATGTTTTCCTGGGCATTGCGCTCCTGTTGGGGGAAGGGCCACTTCCCAATAAATAAATAAATAACAGCAGATCACAAATAAAACAACATCCAAGTCCTTCCTATCCTGGAGTTACACGTGATTTACAGGGACTGAAATTCACGACCTGCGGCTTCCCGGTGAGGGCTGGGGACAGGGGTGGGAGGACAGGACAAGCATGGGGGGAGGGAGCATATCTGCTGAATCCCAAATATCTGCCTCAGAGGGAAGAGTTCAGCTTCTGTTTCCCTAGAAAAGGGAATCAACAGAGAAATCATAATAGCGTGAGGTGAAGGGGCCGAAATGAATAAATAAGCCCGCTATGAGCTGGATTCAAACATTTATTTTACATGAAAGAGGCCTAACGACATTCAATGGGATAGAGGGAATCAAAAAGTCATAGCCAGCAGCCACTCTCTCAAACCGGATTCTGAGCACAGCCCCCGAGGGCTGTTTCCACCAATTCTTCCATAAATCACGCACTGACTTTTAGGAGAGACAGATATGTAATTCACGCATTAGAACCGCGGGGCCGTGACCGAAGGCTGCGGCCCCAGCAGCCCACCCTTCTCTTCCGGCACGCTCCCGTAAGCCGCCCAGCTATAAAACGACCACACGTTACTTGGGTAATTAAACACGGGGCAGGCTGCAGGACAAGGGGCTGATGGCTGACCTTTGGAACTGGGATCAAAGTTCATGGGTTAAAGGACCCAGCCCCCCCCCCCCCCCCCCCCCCGGGAGCCCACCGCTTCCTTTTCTGCTTCAGGTAGTAGTTAGATTGTAATTAGTTATTTAAACGGATGGGTCTATCGGGGTTGAAATACCCAGGTGAGGAGTCAGAGTACCTGAGAGTGTTAATTACCTCCTCTTTGGTCTGTGGGCTGAAATCGGCCCCCATGGGCGTCCGGGAAGGCAGGTGGCAGAGGAAGGGCCAGATCCTACATCTCAGTGAGCTGTTCCAACTCCTTCCCCCATCCCCCCACCCCACCCCCCGCACACACTCTTCTCTACCTGCTCATTCAACAGTGGTGTGCAGGCCTTGTTTGTTCTGGGCAATCCAGCGGGGAGCAAACCTCCACTATTTGTCTGGCAGGAGTCATCACAGCCCAATCCAGCCTCCCGGCTGTAGGGAGCAAGAAACTCCCAATTCCCCACGCCTCCCAGATTCCAAATATGTGCACTTAAGGCAGAGGTTCTCAAACTTTTTGAAGTCGGGGAGCATTTAAAATCCTACAAATAATTGTAGGCACACTATATACAAATTTCTGAGAAATCTATTATAATAATTAAGCCAAATACTAAAGAAAAAATATAAAGTCCGGCCCTGGCCGGTTGGCTCAGCGGTAGAGTGTCGGCCTGGCGTGCGGAGGACCCGGGTTCGATTCCCGGCCAGGGCACACAGGAGAAGCGCCCATTTGCTTCTCCACCCCCCCCCCCCCCCCGCTCCTTCCTCTCTGTCTCTCTCTTCCCCTCCCGCAGCCAAGGCTCCATTGGAGTAAAGATGGCCCGGGCGCTGAGATGACTCCTTGGCCTCTGCCCCAGGCGCTAGAGTGGCTCTGGTCGCGGCAGAGCGACGCCCCAGAGGGGCAGAGCGTCGCCCTTGGTGGGCGTGCTGGGTGGATCCCGGTCGGGCGCATGCAGGAGTCTGTCTGACTGTCTCTCCCTGTTTCCAGCTTCAGAAAAATACAAAAAAAATATATATATATATTATATATATATTATATATATATATATATAATATATATATATAAAGTCTAAGTGAGCTTTTTGGTAATTAAATGAAATTAATACAACAAAATTAAATTTATTCTGACATTAAAAACCATTTTTATGTTACATTTTTTGAGTTATACTTTTTAGAATTCATAAAAAAAGAGGGGTTAAAAATTTTTTTAAAAGGACAAAAACATTATCTTTTTATATAATATATACAGTACATTCTTAGTAAGATTTAGTAAATTCAGCAGGTCTTGGCGTGAATGTGTTAAGTTTTTTCATTCTTGTGTTTATGAGAAACATGAGCCTGATGTGTCCTAGCGATTTCTTCAATGTTTGGGCATATATTTGAAAGGCAAACTCTCAGTTCCTTGTCAATACACTGAAGAATTCCTCTCTTTTTACTCTTAATTGTGTTGAGTGCAGAAAACCCCACCATACTATCATCTTAACTTTACACGGAACACAGGATAGAAGAACCTTGCCTCCAGTCTTTCCGGGGAACATGGTGGGTAGTGTAAACAATCCAGCACCACAGCTTAACAGACTTTTGCAACCTACCTAATCAGGCAAGTGAGGTGGGGTGTTGGGCAGACTGTCAGCTTACAGCCAATTCCCCACACCTCTGTCCCCCCAAAATCTAAACTCCAAAAACCCTGTTGGTTTTTTGGTCCCCAACAGGCACATATTTCTCTGGAATACCATAGGGTGCACCTGGAAATCTTCTAGGGCGCACCAGTGTGCCCTGGTGCACACTTTGAGAACCACTGACTTAAGGGGAGGCGCCTAGTGTCTCCCCCACCAGGGGAAGGACTCCCAGGGAAGGAGGATGGTGTCTGGGACCGGGACAGGCACAGTCCTCAGAGCACTGCAGGTTATAAGTCGGGGTTCCGACAGAGTGAGGAGCTGGGACCCGAAGCATGGGACTAGCACACAGAATCGGGGGCATTCCTGATGGGGGGGACTGAGTGGCTCACAGGAGAAAGCAGAGGGAGTGGAGGGGGGAGGCGGGCGAGGCCCCTTCACGCCCCGTTCCCAGGATACACCCCGCTGCCGTGAGGAGGGCACTGTAATCTTTACCTGCTGGGTGTCGGGTGGGTGAGGAACCCAGTGCCTCTGAAGCAGCACAGCTTTCCTGCCTGACCGTGGCCAGTGTGGGGGGTGCAGGGGTGGGAGAGAGCCCAGGCACGGGAAGGTTTGGAGCGCCTCTCCTGGCGCCCCTGGGGGACCCACACATCGTCCCTGCCCCCCCCACACACACACACACAGCAGAAGAGCAAGCACTCTGCCGGCAGCCTGTGGGGAGGACTGTGGCTTCTCCTGGCTGCTGCTTCCGTCCACTTTGGAGCAAACGGTGCTGCTGGTGCCCAGGCTTTGGATGGGAGAACCCACACCCCACTCTTGCCGGAGCACATACAGCATGCTCATGCCACCGTGTGTCCCCATGCTTGTCTCCTCCCAGACACTGAGCCCTTTTGAGGGGCTCCCTCACCTTGTTCTCTCAGTCTTCACCACAAGACCTGGTGGGCAATGTGAGTGGCCCTTTCCCAAGTGGCAGCCCTGCCCCCTGCCTTCCACCCCACCCCCACCCCCAGTCCCTACTGCTCTGGGGGGGAAGGCGAGGGCTCTCTCCCCAGTGGCTGCAGGAACAGCCCCTAAACTTAGAATAATGGCTTCTGGGCACATCTGAGCCAGGTCATAGCCAGTCTGACCCACAGGGCAGCCATAGAGCCTGGGAGGCTACTGCAGACCACAACCTGGTGCTGTGGGCGCAGCCACGTTGAGACAAAGCTTTGTGACAAAGTGGCATCCATTTACACTCAGGAAGCCCCGCTGAGGCTCTATAGGCAGCTGGAAGTGCCCCCTGACTTTGTGCCATAATAAAAGAGACAACGGATCAGTTTCCATCCCCCCTCAACCCCTCAACCCCGCAAGGTAGAGCACTTGCCCTGAGATACCAATGAGGCGCAGGCGGAGGCTCAGCAAATCCACAAATGATCACACCTCTGAGACACCCATTGTGTCTACGCTGAGCCCAACAGGTCTGCATGTTCCTGTGTCCCCAAAACAATAGCTCCAGTAGTCATCAGATGGCCGGAAACCAAAGCCAAGAGCTGCTATTAATTAAAGTATTCCTCACCCATTATGTAGAGAGCGCCACTATTTCCATCTGAAGCCTGCTAGTTGGATAACTGCTTCCATTAAAACAACAACAACGAAAAAAAAGAAAACTCATTCCGGGATACAATCTCACATGCAGGTGCTCTGGGGCTCAGGCTGCTGAAACACACACCCCAGATTTTCAGGGCCCCCAGTGGCCAGTGTCTATCTGCCCACTCGCCTGCAGGGAAACAAACACACAAAACTGCCTGGTGCCATGGCTTCGCCAAAGCCGGCAAAGGCCTGTCAGGGGCTGCAAAGCTGGCAGGTGCCTCAGAAGTCAGCCAATTGAGAGGTTCCATTCATTCACTCATTCATTCACACATGGGGCATGACGTTTACACACCTATCACAGGCACTGGAATAGTCCAGCCCATCACCCAGACTTAGTGCCTGCTGCGTGTGGCTTAACGGGGATCCAGGGCTAGAGACACAATGAAAGCAGGACAGCACAGTACGCTGGGAGTGGCCAGAGGGCAGCGGCCCACCTGCCTGCCCACCGGTGCCTTGGGGATGTGAGGGGCACAGAAACCTCTGTGCAGAGCCCCCCGGGCACCCGCAGGTACCAAATGCAGTCTCTAGAGCTGTCCACGTGCTGACGACCTGTGCATGAAATGAGATCGTCCAAAAGTCCGTGTAGGCTGATAAGTTAAACTCAAGAGCTGTAAGCGGATACAAAGAGAAATGTTAGTTAGCATGGGCTGAACAACTGGAGACATGGTAAGTATACAAAAACCCGCCCTGAGTCCCTCCCTGTGCTGGTCATACTTCAACCTACCCAACGGCAGGCACGTACATCCCTGCCAGTCTGCTGTGAGCTGCTCAGACTAATTCTGAAAGCGCTCCGTCCCCAAAGCGAGAGGCGATAGAGACCAGAACCTTCTAACTCACGCTGGGGCCAAAAGCCCCCCCCCCCCAGCAGTGTGAAGGCTGCCAAACCCCATCAACAGCACTGGGAAAACTTCCTCTCTCTGGTTTGCAACGCTGACCCACTGCGTGGTGCGGGCTGCGGGTCAGCCATTTTGAACCTGACTCCCGTTTCCTGAGTTTGCAGGATGGAGGCTCATAGGAAGAAAGAAAGGAAAGGAGGAAGGGAGGAAGATTAAAAAAAAAAAAAAAAAGGTCCAGGTCCACTTGGTTCAGAGATGAATTCACTGTCTGACACATAGTTGGTACTCGACACCTCTTTTTTAGAGGAGAAATTGGTAATGTAAGGTCAGCAGATGGGACCAAGACTACTCTAAACCAGCTCTAAAAATCCCTTTCTGACGTAGCCTACGCCACGAAATCATTGATTCGCTGGTATTATTCCATGAGAACAAATGATTGCTCATGAAGCCACGCAGGTGATAAAAGAAGTTCGGAAGCAAAAGCTGCCAGCTTGGGTTTGGAAGCAGCTGCAGGTCTTTAATTACGTTGCCTGATTTATACTCTATTAAATCTGTATATAAGGAACCCATTTCTCTGGAAGCATTTAAACCTCTTATATTCTACCAAACACAGTGCTTTTCCTTGAAATAAATGTATCCAGCTCTTTGGGGAACATATGGTATATTTCTCTCTTATTAATAATTCAGTTCAAATGAGCAAAAATTAGTTGGTGCAGTTACGGCTGATTTTGTCCTGAAAAGATCCGCATTAATTTTAGACGTTTTGTAAATTGGTCTATTAAATAAAAGCATTATATGTGAATTACCCTTTAAATTTTAAGCAACTTGGTAGTTTAATGGTATTTTTTAGTCAGATTCATTTTCAATCTTTAAAAAATTATAGTCATTACGTTAAGACAAATTTTTGAAACCTGCTCCTTCTATCCAATTACATACTGTACTAATAAGTAAACTAGAAAACTTTAATGTTCTCATTTCGGTGTTCAGTCCTGCTCTGCTCCTTCCTTAGGTGGCATCTGTCTTCCCAGACGATCCCGAGAGGGAGGCTGGCACTCCGAGCCAGAGGCTGGGCTGCTGGGGGTGGGGCGCGGGGCGAGAGGTCAGCTGGGAGGGCCGACCACGGAGCTCTGGAGGGCGTTTGGAGGACTGTTTGCTCTGCTGATGGGTCTTCTCTCTGGATGGTTGTGATGCTTCCCTAAGGGTGCTGAGCCCCGGGGCTGCGGGAAAAGCCAGCAAGGTCCGGCCAGGCAGTTTTGCTAAAGTGACCAGAGGATTCCTAACCGTCCCGAGGATGTTCGTTAGAGGAGAGGCACATGCTGACTGGCTCTGCGATCCTGCCTGGCAGAGACCCAAAGCCAGGCCCCCTGCCCCTGGGCGGTGCCCCCACAGCTGCCTGGGAGACCGGGAGAGGCAGGGCTGGTCTGAGGCCAGGTGCTCAGTCCCATTCAGAGAAGCTGGGGGAAGCAACAGAGCTCGGAAGTAGCTAATGTCTCAGCTCTAAGCTTGGCTGGCTCTGTGGTCTTGGACCACTTGGGCTCTGTGACTCAGTTTCTGCTGCTGCAAAGTGGGAACTCTCACAAAGCTGTTTGAGGAATGAAGGAGATGGCGCTTGGGACGTGCCCAGCACACTGCCTGGCCTGGGACAGGGGACAGGTGACAGCCGCTGCCAGGTCCTTCCTTCCCCACCTCCGGGCCCGGCATCGGGGCTTCTCTCCTAATCCGGGTGTTCCAGCACAGGGCTCGTTTGGGACAGGCACCTGTCCAGCCTGCCCAGCCCCTGGAGAATGCACCGGGCTCATATGAACTCTCCCGCCACTCCTGCCTCGGACAGTAACTCCAAGATGAACACCTTGTTCATCCTGTCTCCCGGTCCCCAGCTCCTTCCTGTGTGGCTTTCTGTATTTCTCCAAGCAGGTGGCTGGACACTGGAACGGACAGCCAGGATGAACGAGGAGCCCGAGTGAGGTCACACACAAGCATCCGATCTGACCTCTCTGCCCGACCCAGGCTGCTTCGCATGGAAATGTCTGGACGGGCTGGGAAGAGGGCCAGGCAGAGGGATTGAGAAGGGGCAAAAATCCAGCCTGACTACATGCAGTCGACTGTTGGATTTCCATCCTGTGTGGGGCTTCCCCTCAATACACCCACACTTAAGACTTGATTGCTTTGGACACGGAGAATATGGAGTGTGGTTTGGGTCATCCTTTCTTTCAGGAGAAAGATATTAGGCACTGCCCACGAGCCAGGCTCCATGGGGCACATGCGGGTGTAGGCCCTGGTGTGGCCCGCAGGGAGTGTCCGGGCTGGGAGCCCAGCCTACGGCACTGTGGAGGGAGCCGGCACGGCCTGAGTTTAACGTGGCTTTTGACATGATTAGCCAGGTGACATCTGGGCTCCCGTTCCTTTCTCAGCCAAATTGAGACAATAGTATCTGAGTATGCTTAACTGTCGTGTGGCTGTGAGGACCAAATGGGCACATGCACGTCAGACAGCAGCCTGCCCACCATGGGCCCCTTGTAATCAGGGGTTGTTCCTGGTATTACCTCAAGAGACAGGGAGAACAAACGGATGTCAGAGCCAAAGTTCTTCAGGAGGACGGCTGCATTGAGGAGATGAGGAAGACTAGGCATTCGGCCTGGGAAAGGGCGGAGTCAGAGAACACTCACGAGCTGAGGTGACTGATAGCTTAGAGCAGGGGACGCAGCGTCTGTCCCTCCGCTGGTGACGTCCAGCCAGCTGTCTCTCCATTACATACAAGATGGCTAAAGCTTCAACACTGGCCAAGTCAACCACTGGGGAAAGAATTGCCAAAGCATGGTGGTCCCCAGTGTGCCCGGGACGTAAGACATGCCCCCGGATAAGATGAGAGCAGTCTCTGGTGAGCGTGAGCCGTCTTTGTTACATAGCATCATTCCGCAAACATCAAACTTTTAAAAAATAGATTATCAAATAGCAATAGATATCTGGTTAAAGCTTTTGCTTTTCTTCCTGTTCCCAGTTCTTGCTTTCCCAAGATGGTTGAGATTCGATGCCTCCAACTCTCCCAAAGTTGCACAACCATGACCCATGTGCCCCTGGAGACTTAACACGGGATATAAGTCAACAAATTCTGCCGTAAAACAGAGAAAAAGCTCCTGGGTCGTAAGAGCTAGTGCTGGACAGTGGGGCCAGCCTGCTCCCAGGACACGTCCACTCCTCGCCCATGGCCTGCAGCAACCCTAGACATAGCCATCTTGCCCCCAGACCAGACCTTACTCGGTTGTTTAAACTGAATAGAATCCAGCAACTCTCAGAATTGAATGGCTTCACTTCAGTCAAATTAGCTGTTGGCCAAAGAAATCAATTCTTTCCCCATCTGCTTAGAGAGAGCCAGGGCCGCCGCCTGGCCGGGTCAGAAGTGTTAATATGCACACTGGCCCAAAGGCTGTGACTCAACCCCGCGCTGCCGCTCTCTGGGCAAACAGATGAGACAGGCAACCGTGTCCCTGACATGGCCATTTCTCACGCAGCAGGGGTGACCCCATAATTTCTCCATCCCGGCTTCTTAGGGTCTCCTTAGATGAAGACACATTACCATGTGCTAGGCATGTGACAGCTGAAAGAGGGAGGTCAAAGCCTGTGTGATTATAGCTAATCATTGTCCGCCTGTCCCTGGATGGTTGCTACTTATCAATGAATGGCACCAAATGTGGTATAAAAATCCCAGATAATTAAGTGAGAACCGGGGGATAACTTATCTGGGCCCATTTCATTCATATTTTAGAAGGCAGAGACCAGTCAACAATTCAAAGGGTTGACATCGCCACCTCATTTGGTAAGGGGGCCGAGGTATTGTCCCTCATAGACTGCGGACCCGAAAAGGACACACACTCCATGTCCCGCAAAAGGTACAGCCCAAAGGACAGGGCAGGGGAGAATTTATTTTTTCCCCTTTTCTCCTTAGCCGAAGTTATTATCACAACTGCCGGAGAATTTGTGCGATTGGGAGATAAGGATCTTAATGATTCTTTGGAGACCCGTCAATCACCGCAAACTGCTACCAGAATCGAAATTACATCTGCATTTGAATTAGCAACATTACTCGCCAATTTAGATCAGAGTGAACATTTTTCCATTGAAGATGGAATTAAATTAGAAAATGAGTGAGTCTTTAATTTCCAGATTATAAATCACTGAAAATAATTCAACTCCTGTACCTTAAGGCCAATTACATTATCCTAAGCGACATTTTATCTCCCAACCTTCGGAGTGATTTGGTGACGGGAGCCTTCACACAAATCAGTCTTGCTCTAGCAGCAAGAAATATATCTGCCCACCGAGTCACACACATAAAACACCGGGAACCGTTTTAATGCCGAAGCTTATTTTACATGAAATTTGATTGTCTGTTTGATGGTGTATTTTTGTGTTCCCATGAACCGATGTGTTAGCAGGATACGAGGTCTGAATTATGTCAGGTTCTGAAATGAAATTTTAAAATGACTGACTTTTTCAGGTTGGGCGTCTTCGTCCCTCCCATCATCGCCCTCCCCTTTGGCCTTACAAAGGACAGGGGCACCAGGGGTGGCTCAGAGGTCACACGGGCTCCCTGCCATCTCTGGCCTCACAGCATCATGTCTGTCCTGTTCCGGGTTACCTTCCCCTTGGATTACTGTCTGATGGCCTCAGGCCTGTCTCTCTCCCCACACTGTGCGCTCCTCCAAGGGCAGGCCACATTGTATCTGTGCCTGTGTCCATCCAGAAAAGCAGCCGGCTCAGAGTAGGTGTCCATTAAGTATTTGGTGCAAAAAAGACCGAACAAATGGGTGACGTTAGGTCCTGTCCACCTGGCGCCGTTACCCACAGCAGCCGCAGGAATAAAACAGATAACCAGGCCACCCAGCTGTCACCGTCACCAGGATCGACTAGAAAGCCAGGGAGGGGGCCTCTTTCACCAGCAGGGCCTAATTTTCTTGATAACTGGGCTAACATACCAAGGCATCTCCCCCAATGAACCACAAGCCCTGCTCATCACCTTAGGAAAGTGGACTTGACCCAGAAAACTTCTGAGTCCCTGACGCAGGGACGGGGAAGAAAAAGGAAAAGGAGAAGCAGGAAATTGTTAAGAGAAGAGATAGGCCCACCTGCAGGCAGGAAAGAGTGCCAAAGAAAACGCTGTTCTTGTCTGGTGACTGGGGGGTGTCTACTGACAGCCCAGGCAAAGTGGAGGGGGCCTTGGGCCCCACATGCCCACGTTGCCAGGGAGAGTCTGAGCTGCAGATATGGAGCATTCAGGAACTTCCCATCAATCCAGCCCTGGGGTTCGTCCAGGGACCTCTCGGTGCCCCACATTGCCAGGAACAGGGGCTGCAGGTTCTGGCTTGGCCCTTCCTGACCATGTGACTTGAACAAGAGCTCCATCTGGGCCTCAGCCTGCCCATCCACAAAATGGGGCCCACATGTGAGCTTGCCTACCTGGGAAAGGGTATGGGGAAGGACCCATTAAACAAGAACCTGGAAGGCCCTGAATGAGCCCCGGCTGGTCTCCCCCCCAAAAAAAACAAAAACAAAAACAAAAACAAGGGAGAGAACAAAGCCCTGTCTCTCCTCCACGCAGTGACAACAATCACGCCGCTCCCCGCATTAGGGAGGGCAGCCCCGCGGTGCGCCCTGAGTCACCTGTCTGGCTCGTGGCCCGCTGTGCAGACAAGGAGCAGAGGGGCCTCCAGCCACTGGGCCTGGCTTTGCTCCAGAGGTTGCCCTTCCACCCGCCCAGCAGCCCGAGCTCCTCCGACTCACCCACTGGTGCCCCCACGTGGTCCCTCTGACCTGGCGGAACAGGTACCCGGCTCTCGGTGCCTGGGGTGCCTGGCCCCAAACCAAGTCACAGGGTGGGGACTTTTGCACTTTGGTCTCTAAGCCCCTGTCCTCCGTGTGGCATCCTCGGGGACAGGGAATCCTCTCCTACACTAACTTGTGCCTGACACAGAGTTGGTGCCAGGTCCAGAAGGAAGGGAGCCATTGCTCAGGGCAGCTGTTCCCTGAGAGCCAAGGATCCCTGGAGTTGCACCTCAATGAGACAGGATAGCCGAGAGGGGCCCAGCTCACTCAGTCCAGATATGGCAGAGGGCGACCAGCCCAAGGAAACCTGCAAGTGTATGGCAGAAACCACAAGCCGGGACCCAGACACCTCCTCACACCTACTCAAAAATGACGCAGTAACAACCACTACCTCCCCTGGATTGTCACCTTGTATGACGCAGGTACCTTGTCCACACTGTCTTCACGAAGAAGCTTGCTACAGTTCTATGAGGTGGGAGTTACCCCATTGTACCCATTTCACAGATGGAGAAGCCAAGGCTCAGAGACACTGAGTAACTTTCCAAAGGTCTCCCAGCCAGTGAGAGTCAAAGCCAGCCTTGGAGCCCAGGCAGCGAGCTTCGGAGCCCACACCAGCAGTGCCAGGTCATGTCTGCTATGCCTGTTGACACAGAAGCAGCAGGCCCAGCCCTCACCCCCACCTTGTCAGCATCCTCAGTTCCCACGGAGCACAGAGGCCGCAGCGCCAGACCCTTCTGGATTTGGAGCCTGGGGAATAATTTGCCAGGGTTTAGGATGGCCAGATGTAACCATGCAAATGTTTGGGGCAGACTGACACTACACATGTATTTTTGTTTAGCTGAAATGCAGATGTAACTGGGGGTCTGATCCGGCAACCTTACCAGAGTGCCATGTGGTTGGGGAGCTGTGAAGTCCAGGGGGCTCACTGGCCCCTCCTCCTGGGGCCCCCAGTGGTTCCTTCTCCCTGTCCTATGTCCTCAGCTCTGTCTCAGCACACCAGCCAATCATGCCTGGGACCAGGGGGATGGTTCCAGCTGGGAGGGGCTCTCTTGCCATCAGCACCTGTCCAGGGACATTTGAGATTACAATGAATGGGACTACAGGACGCATTTTGATAATTTGGCTCAGAATGGATGCAGAAGTCACTGTCGCTCCTGCCACAGTCCTCAACTGCAGTGTTGCTCAGGGGCTTGCCCTGGCACCCTCACTGCTGCAGGGGATGCCCAGCTGTCACTGCTCTGCTCACCTGGGAGGGACAGCAGAGCGGTCAGCCAAGCATTTGCTCCAACTCCCTGCCCCATGCTCCACCCCCACTCCACACATGGTCACAATGCACACACATGCATGCTCTCAGACACACATGCACATGGGTGCACACAGATGCACATGCACATGGGTGAGCATGCACTGCATACATAGGTGCACATATACGCACATGGGTGCAGACAGATGCATCTGCACACGGGTGAGCATGCACTGCATACATAGGTGCACACACACGCACATGAGTGCACAGATACACGTGCACACGGGTGAGCATGCACTGCATACATAGGTGCACATACACGCACATGAGTGCACAGATACACGTGCACACGGGTGAGCATGCACTGCATACATAGGTGCACACACATGCACATGAGTGCACAGATACACGTGCACACGGGTGAGCATGCACTGCATACATAGGTGCACATACACGCACATGAGTGCACACAGATGCACATGCACATGGGTGAGCATGCACTGCATACATAGGTGCACATACACGCACATGAGTGCACACAGATGCACATGCACATGGGTGAGCATGCACTGCATACATAGGTGCACATACACGCACATGAGTGCACACAGATGCATCTGCACACGGGTGAGCATGCACTACATACATAGGTGCACATGGGTACACACACATGCACAAAGGTATGCAGATGCACATAGATACTCGCATGCATGTGGACATAGGTACATGTGTACATGTGCACATAGGTACACACATGCATGTGCACATAGGGGCACAGGCACATAAGGGCACACACACCGACGGCCTTTGCTCTTTCCTGGGGTCAGCCAGCCCACAGCTCTTCCGGAACCTGAGGATCACATCCATTCTTCCTGGGCTCCCTTACTGTAACCTGATGAAAAATTCATATTTTCTATTTTCCCCACTCCTCAGCCTATTTATCACAGGAAGTGTTGAGGAGTTGGGTAGCCTGGTTTAAAGCATGTCTGTCTTGTGAGGGGACTTTGAAGCATTTGACGGGGGAATTTCTGGTCCCGTTGAGACACAGATCGTGGAGGAGGCAACATTGGAGCAGTGGACCTTTGCCTTCTTGTGTGCAAAACGGTGGGAGCTGTGAACTCCCTCCCCGGAGAAGTGCTCCATGTTCCCGTGTTCTGGACCCCTCCCTGGAAAGGCTGCTGTGGTGTGGAAGGGACACGCATGAGCGTGGTGGCCACTAGCCCTCACATGAAAAAATAATGTAAGTCCAGCCTGACCAGGCGGTGGCGCAGTGGATAAAGCATCAGACTTGGAGGCGGAGGACCCAAGTTCAAAACCCCAAGGCTGCTGGCTCGAGCGAGGGTTCATCCAGCTTGAGCATGGGGTCACTGGCTTGAGCGGGGGATCATAGACATGACCCATGGCCACTGGCTTGAGCCCAAGATCACTGGCTTGAGCCCAAGGTCACTGGCTTGAGCCCAAGGTCACTGGCTTGAGCAAGAGGTCTCAAAGGGTCACTCACTCTGCTGTAGCCCGTCCCCCATCAAGGCACATATGAGAAAGCAATCAATGAACAACTAAGGAGCCACAACAAAGAATTGATGCTTCTCATCTCTCTCCCTTCCTGTCTGTCTGTCCCTATCTGTCCCTCTCTCTGTCTCTCTCTGTCTCTGTCACAATAATAACAACAACAATAATAATAATAATGTAAGTCCTGCAGGAGTTAAGGTGTTTCTTGCCCCAAAGCAGTCATTCTCTCTGAATAGGTGTTTGCTTCTCACCTCTGTCTTTGGAGGGGCTCTGATTTCCTGCGTTAGACACTGTCCACTGACCCAGGATCACTAGGAGGACAGAAAACATGCTGTATCAGTCACCACTGGGTCTCCAGAGCCCAGAACCGTGCCTGGCATTTGTAGGTTCTCATAGATATTTGTGGAGTGAATGAGCAAATAGATGAATAAAGGGTGCAGAGAGAACTGATTGCAGGAATTTCTAAGAAACAGCACACAATCTGTCCACTCTTCTTCACTTCTCTTTCCTATCTGAGATAGAGTTCCAATCCAAAACCTTTAGTTAAAAAGAAAAAAGAAAAAAAAAGGCTAGATTCCATATTCTTACTGAATAAATGTAGCATCAATCCTAAAGGAACTGTGGGTTTCTGAAAGTCAAGAAAAGGTAGAGAACACCCTGTAAAGAATCTCACATGCAACAGAAAACATCCTGTAAAGAGTATCACATCTGGATTAGTGAAGTTCTTCCATGAATAGACCCCAGTCGGTTGACCAGTGGAAAACATCAGCGGCCAGCATGAAGGCCAACGTGCTTTGCCCTCTGGCCAAATTTTCCTAACAGCTCTTAGAATTCAGAATAACATTAATTTATGGCCAAGATGACCCCATTGTGCCTCCCCCTTCCACACCCCCATGGCCCCTTCACTCCCAAAGGCACATGGAAAAAATGCCCCCTGAGGTGCAGACAGATAGGTACTGGTGCACCTGGGCCTGCCATCTGGGCTCATCTCTGAGGCCCTGGCACCAGGTGGCTCACTGGCTCGAGGCTCCAGGCCGTCTGTGGGATGTGGGCCTCCGTCAGAAGCGTGGCCACCAAGGCCGAGCCCCAGTCCCAGACAATGCCAGACCTATCACACAGGGAAACATCACTGTTCCTGATGGTGCTCTCCCCTCCCTCCAGCCCCATTCTCGATCCTGGACATTAAATATTTATGAATCCTTTATAAAAATTAAAAAAAAAGCCACAAACCTCAAATAATGCAAGTTGTCTACTCGGCAGGGAGATCTCGAGACGATAAACGTTATTTAGAAACACCACGATAGGCTTCATATTGTGATGTGATTGGGGACCATATTAAAACCCTGCCAAGGCTATTCTACCTAATTTTTGTTTCAATTCAGGCAATATCGCCACTGCTTAATATGATTTCTATTTACTTTCTTTCTATTGTTAGTGTTTTATTGGGGTTGTGTCTGCTTTATCAAGCAGATCTCCTCGGAAAGGGAGGTCAGACCAGGCTTCAGACCTCGAAATTTTCTGTCATCTTTCTTTTAAAGGGATTTCCATTATATCTTGCTTGGTCTGAATTCACTCAAATTCTCCAACACTAATATAAACTCTTTTTCTTTACTCCTGCCCAATTTCAATATTCCTACCGGCTCAAAGCCTGACAGCTTGATATTTAAAAGCTATATAAACTCTTATCATCCAGTTTTATGCTCCCGTTTTTCCAGGGTACCATTGGATTTGGGTGAATGCTACATAAAATGTGTGCATTGAAGAGTTTCAAATCAAGTTATCTCCTCCATCTATAAAAATTGAATTTTAAAGGTTATTTTAATTATAAGTTTAAACCCAGGCACTCTTAATGATGGGGCCCACCTCCTCCATGAAACCATTCAATCCCAGGGGCTGCCACCAGCTGGGGAATCCTGTTATTTCCTGAATTAAATGTAATTTTGCAAGATAGGATATTATTTTTTTAACATATTATACGCTTTGCATAACACCCTCTCTTCCAGGACAAACTGCAGGAATCTCTCCTTATCTCAAGTGTGAAGGAAGAGGTGACAGTCATTCCCCATCTCCTTGAAGCCACCACATCCAACCCATCCAATGGCATAGCAGGCCAGGATGTCCCATCGCCAAACAATCTGGAGGGGGGGAAAAACTAATTTAAAAAGTAAGTAAAATCCAAATTTTAAACCCCTATTTCTTCAGGTTGCCATCTAAACTCTTCTGGTTTAAGGAGGAGAAGAAGGGGGGGAAAATTCTTTCTTATGTGGGGCTCCCAGACTCTAAGTTTCTAAACGTGTTATTAGAGCCGTGATTGAAATCTGACAAAAACAGACTGCGTTTTATAATAATGTCCCGCAGCCAAAGTATGGCACCAATAACTAAACAATACTTTATCACCTTTGCCACTTTCAACAGCTCCCATTAATATTGAGATCATAGTGTTCGGCCCTCTATTCCCCAGCTGACTGCCTCGGTGACAACGCTGGCTAAGGCGGTGACATTGAAAAATATTTGCTGTGACATGGCCACAAATCACAGCGAGACAAGTTTAAAACTCAATATTCACTGAACTTGCATCGGCGACTTTCTTGCTCCAATTTCTAAAACACAATTATTCTCTGCTCCTTTCTCCGAACCGGCAGGACAGGAGTGGGTGTACACCATGCACAGAAAGGGGGAGTGATGATAATATATATATATATATATATATATATATATATATATATATATATATATATTAAAAAAGATTCTTTACGGTTCTCCAACAGTATCATTTTGTCAGTCAGAAAATGTTGCCGGAGAAGGAGTCGAGAAGGCAGACCCCAGACGTGGGGAAAGGATCCCAGATGTGGGGAGAGGGTCTGTGTTCTGGACTGTTCAGATCCTCACGGCCGCCTGCACCCGGATTGCAATTACCTGCGGTCCTGGGTTCTCTCGATAGCCTCATTTTACACAGATCGATTTTTTTTTTTTTTTGTATTTTTCTGAAGCTAGAAACGGGGAGAGACAGTCAGACAGATTCCTGCATGCGCCCGACCGGGATCCACCCGGCACGCCCACCAGGGGGCAACGCTCTGCCCACCAGGGGGTGATGCTCTGCCCCTCTGGGGCGTCGCTCTGTTGCGACCAGAGCCACTCTAGCACCTGGGGTAGAGGCCAAGGAGCCATCCCCAGCACCTGGGCCATCTTTGCTCCAATGGAGCCTCGGCTGCAGGAGGGGAAAAGAGACAGAGAGGAAGAAGAGGGGGAGGGGTGGAGAAGCAGATGGGCGCTTCTCCTGTGTGCCCTGGCTGGGAATCGAACTCGGGACTTCTGCACGCCAGGCCGACGCTCTACCACTGAGCCAACCGGCCAGGGCCACAGATCAATTTTTTGTTTCCAGCTTTCTCAAGGTGCTGAAGCAGATGTTGGCCAACTTGGCAACCGCCCCTAATTCCCTTTACGGATGCCGTGTCATCGTGGCAGACAGTGCCCTCAGCCCACTCTGCTCCTGCTAACCGTACTGGGATGCTGCCAGCCAGCTGTACCCTGAACCCCCATCGAGAATTGGGAGCTCGTGGGGCATTATTACCACTGATTCCCACCGGGTAAAATTTCCAAGAGGCCTGGTGTCTGCATGATTCAGGCCAAGGCAATTCTTCTTTGGAGTGGATCTGCCCGGGATGCTGGGCGTTCACAGAGCACAGAGCCTGTGTTTTCCTCTGTAGTCTTCACGCCTCTCCTGGCACCTGGCTCCCAGTAGGCCCCTGTGAGCGTGTGCGGGACAGAGAGTAGGCGTCTACCTAAGACCGGGAGTCCCTGCAGGGAGCCTCCAGGCTCTGCCTCCAGGTCAGGTGGGAGTGTGGGCATCAGCCTGTGTACCACTGAATCCAAATAAAATGAGGATTGGGACTTGGCCGCTGAGCTGAACATCCTGGAAGTCACTGGTAATCCGAATGAAAGCCATTTCAGTATATAAAGTCACAGTACATGTGATGTGACTTTGCAAATTAAATTAATATTGACACAAACCTACCAGATTGGTACCCATGACCCAAAGATGACCCATCCTGTCCACTTCTGTAGGATCAATGGGACAAGAGCAAGCATGGCGCTCCTTCTCTGAGCAGTACTGTCTGTCTGTCCTGTCCCAGGCTTCCTATGGCGTGGAGGGTCAGCATCCATCTGTCCTGTCCCAGGCTTCTCGTGGTGTGGGGGGGTCTGCACCCGTCTGTCCTGTCACAGGCTTCTCATGGCGTGGGGGGGGGTCTGCATCCGTCTGTCCTGTCCCAGGCTTCCTGTGGCATGGGGGGTCTGTGTCCGTCTGTCCTGTCCAAAGCTTTCTGTGGCGTGGGGAGGTCTGTGTTCGTCTGTCCTGTCCCAGGCTTCTCATGGTGTAGGGGGTCTGTGTCCATCTGTCCTGTCCAAGGCTTCCTGTGGCGTGGGGGGGGGGGTCTGTGTCCATCTATCCTGTCCCAGGCTTCCTGTGGCATGGGGGGTCTGTGTCCGTCTGTCCTGTCCAAAGCTTTCTGTGGCGTGGGGGGTCTGTGTCCATCTGTCCTGTCCAAGGCTTCCTGTGGCGGGCGGGGGGGGTCTGCATCCATCTGTCCTGTCTCAGGTTTCTTGTGGTGTTGGGGGTCTGTGTTTGTCTGTCCTGTCCCAGGCTTCTCATGGTGTAGGGGTTCTGTGTCTATCTGTCCTGTCCAAGGCTTCCTGTGGCGTGGGGGGTCTGTGTCCATCTGTCCTGTCTCAGGTTTCTTGTGGTGTTGGGGGTCTGCACTTCTCAGTTCGCAGAGCTCTGCATGAGAGGCCGCAGCCGGGGCCTCCTCAGCACGGCGCTGACTTAGACGATGAGATCCTGGACCTCGAACCTGAGTCGGATACTGTGATGGGACGAGACTTTTTAGGGAAGAAGTTCATGGGTGTATCGTGTGTGGGAAGGATGTGAATTTTCATGGCCAGAGGCCGGGCTGTGGTGGATTACACTTCCTAAACGGTTGCTACAATACCTCCTCTCCTACATGCTCATCTGTAATGTCACCCTGTCACCTTCCCCATCAAGAGACTGAAGAGACTGAGTCTGTTTTCTCCTCTTTGGATCTGGAAAGGCCTTGTAAACAAAAAATGGTGGCTGATGCTATGCGATTTCCAAGTTTAGGTCATAAAATGTCTCTATGTTTTCCTTTTTCTTTGTTGATCTATTTCTTCGTAGAACCAGCCACCAGGCTGAGCGGAAGCCCAAACAATCCCGTGGAGAGAAACAGAGCACCTGGCCAACATCTCTGAACTCCCAGCCACGTGAACAAAGCCAGTGTGGACATGCGGGATGCCCCAGTGCCCCGCCAGCACCAGGGGAAGCACAGCGATCCCTGGCTCCTCTCGCAGAGCCGTGAGAAATGACCATTCTCAGCCGGCACTTGTGTGGTGGTTTGCTACACGGCGACAGAAGCTGAAACAAGGTTCGATCTAAGTAACGGGCACACGAGCGCTCACAGTGCCACTTGCTCTACCTCCCTGTTGATTCGGAGATTTTTTGAAATGAAAAGTTAAGAAAAAATTTTGTTCAGTTAAAAGTCTCATCTGTGAGAAGGAATCACAAACAACAGAATGCACGGCGGGATAAGATGAAAGGACGCACCCGGAACAGTAGAAGCGAGAGGACACGAGAGGCAGGAGAGCAGCCAGTCTGAGCAGGGGAAGGGGGGGGAGGGCAGGAGCGGCTCTCTGGGACTCTTCCTATGAGACACCAAATATCTAGAAACAAACATGTGGGTGAAAAAGAAAAAGTCAGTCTGTATTTTACAGGTGTTCTCTTGGTCCCCCGACATCACATGACTATTTCAGATACTCAGATGTTCACCCCACGGCTCCAGACACCAACAGCAGAGGCATCAACCACACAAGCAGGAGGAGAGAGAGGCTTGTGTTTCCCTGAACAGCCACACACCTCCTGTGTTGTGGCTGTAACAACATTCAGATATGCGGTAGATCCGACAGTAAAGGATTGATTGACTAAGTGATAGCATAGTAAAAAATATATATATAGACAGACTACTCAGAAGCAGCAGCCATTCAGAATAATAGAGAAGGAAACTGGGTTTCCTGTTGGGACAAGAGTTTCCTGCAGTCCCAAAACGACCTGTGCAAAATCAATACATAGAGCATGATCTGGTGTTGTATAAAAAATACACTCGTATGCAATGCACTTCAGAAAAGTCTGGAGTGCGATATGCCAGGATGTTTACCATAGAGTCCTCGCCAGTAGAGCAGCAGTGGTTTTTATTATCATCTTTATGGTTATCAATATTTCTAATTATTAAAATAGTAACCATGAACAATTTGAGTAAATCAATAAACAATAGAGTAGATGTTTGGCAAAATATTCATATTAATATGAGTATCTCTTTTCACCTCTCCTGAGTACTTGGCCGTCTATCTAGGTGGCCTACACTAATAATTTGCTTATGGGAAAAATAAGAATTTTGTACAGAAAGAAGGAGCTTGCATTTCAATTCTGACACTCAGCATAGAACTCTCTATGGAAACTAGGCTTTGTTATAACAATTGTCCCAGTTCCTCTGGTCCCTGTTTAGCCAACCTGTGGGACTGAACCTGAGTTTTAGGTGAGAAAAAGGCAGGAGGAGTAAGGAGGGGCGTCTTCCCTCTGCACCCAGGAGTGGGGGAGGGAGGCACATCATGGTAGGAGGTGGGGAGACCCTCTGAAGACCAGAGACCTTTGCCTCGCTCTCGGTGGAGACCACTGTTGGGGAGCCTGTACCATGTGGGGTCACACAGACAACAGGGGAGTCAGACTGAAGGTATCCACAGCGTTCTGGGTCTTCCTTGGGTCCTATCTGTGCAAGCATTGTGCTGAGCTCAGTGGGCTTACAATGGGCTCCCAGGGTGGCCCTCAGCGCCCCTCCCCCACTCCACCCGAGGCCGGGGAAGCCTATGTCTGAGTGCTGGGACCCCTTCTTTGCTCTAAGAACTCAGACACAGTTTCCTTCCCCCCTGAGCCTCCACTTATTGGTCTGAAAACCTGGAGCATGCCGCTTCCTTTGCTGTGTTACTGTGACACCTAAGGCCATGTGCAGAGAGCTGGCCACCAGCTTCCAAGTCCCCGCCTGTCCCTTTGCAGCCTCAAAGCCTCAAACCTGAACACGAGGCCCAGTGCACAGCAGTAAAAGCTCTCGACTGAGAGACTTGGGTTCAAACCCAGGCCCGCCACCAACCTGCTGAGTTGGCTAAAACAATTCCCTTGTCTGTAAAATAGGGAGTTTGGAATATCTGACCCCAAGGTCCCCTCCATTTCTACCATGACAACCCTGAAACCTCCTGCTGGGGAGCTTCTGTGTCCCGGATGTCCACCAGGGGCCTTGGGGTCTGCCTGGGCCATGCACATGCTTCCAGACAAGAAGGGCTTCTGGCAGAGCATCTAAGAGAAGCCCCCTCTTCCCGGCCCCAGCAAAACTAAAAGTGTTGGGTTTTCACTGATCACCTGGGAAGGAGACAGATGGCACATCTCAGAGGGGACCCTGAACACAATTGTCACGATTATGGAATAAACTCTCTCGTGTGAGACAGGCCTTTATGAATAAACTAAATACAGCTAATATTAAAGGTAATGGTGCAAATGATTGAATAGCTTGGCAGTCGTCCCCTTCCGAACGGCCTCACGTGGGAAGTAGGCTGGGTGGCAGGAGCTCAACTTGCACAAAAGCGAACACGGCTATGGCTCCCAGGCCCAGGGGGATTGGGACCGTCACCCAGGTGGTCCAAGGCCTGGATCGCCAGCCTGCACCCCCCTGGCTTCGTCCTCCAGGGAAAGGAGGCGGGTCTCAGCCTTTACTGATCGTTACTTCCACTGTTACAGTAACGATCAACGCAGGAAGACAGGGAAAGATGGTGTATGGTGTATACTCTTCGCCCCAGCTAAAGCCCGACAGCTCAGGACTGGCTTTGAGCACCGGTGACCTCCAAGACTCTGCCCAGTCCCGTAACTGAAAGGCTGCCTTGGATCAGGACAAGGTCCCCTAGAAAAGCAAGGAAGGCGTTTGGCAGTCACTGCCACTTCCGGCTCACGGGCCCCTTGTGTGTGTTGGCCTCTTGCCCAGTTGCCGGCCACCCCCTCTGACCAGCCTCACACCCCCAGTTCATCCAGGGCACAGCCACCACTGCGCTGCTCCTAAAAGACACCCCAGCCAACCTCGACCTGGGGAATGAGGGGGGAGATGACCTGTCACTCAGCCGAGATCAGGGCCTCAGCTGGGCGCCCCGGGCCCCCACACCCTGGCATCATGCTTTCTCTGCCTCCTGCCCTCTCACGACTGTCGCCCTGAACGGGTGAGGATCTCTGCTGGGGTCAGTCCAGCTGCTTGGCTGACTGTCCTCCCTCCCTCCTCTGCACCCCGCCGGGCCTGCCCATGGAAGTCACCAGTCTCCTTTGTTGCCCGTCTGAATCCTACACGTGCGTCTTCTCTGACCGCTCTAGTCCTGCCCCTACTACCCACACAGATGACACCAGAGTCTCCCCTTCTTCCCTGTGACCCTGCGGCCAGTCACAGGTTCCCTCGGGGTGGGGGCTGCTGGTACGATGCCCTGGTGGAGCCTCTCGCCTTCTTTATTTGTCAACGCGTGTCCCGGACCTCGGAAGGCAGGGCCCCTTGGTAGAATGCTGCCCCGGTTTTCTGACTGCCCCGCCAGATGGAAGAGCCACCTTCCTCCTCTCAACTCTCACGACATTTTGCGCCTCACTGAGGGCACATGGGACATTTTATTTTTAATTTTTAAAGATTATCTTTAAAAAAAAAAGATTTTAGAGAGAGGAAAGGGAAGAGAGAGAAAGAGAAACATTGATTTGTTGTTCCACTTATTTATAGCATCATTGGCTGATTCTTGTATGTGCCCTGACCAGGGATCAAACCCACAACCTCGGTATTTCAGGACAACATACTAGCCAACTAAGAGCTTCCCAGTCAGGGGAGTACATTTTAAAGAATAAATCACGTCAAGCACCAGTCTAGCTGATAATAAACACTCGATAAGTGTTCGTTGTTGTTATTCCTTTACTAGAGTTCATCCTAAATGTGTTTTAGTGCTCCTATTGTCAACAGGCACTCATTCACTATTTTCAAAATATTTATTTAGCACCTACCCTGCAAGACTTCGGACCCCTGGGGACAAGATGGCCGTCTGAACCATCTCCGTACCCCCGCGGCACCAGCATGCTGTGGTGAAATGTCCCTTTATTCCTTAGTGGATGTGGGAGTCACTCAGACACACCCAACTGCCTACCACCCTTGTACACAAAGTGTATGTGGCTTTGTGACCAAAATAAATCTCAGGGGTCCAAGCGGTCCAGTCTCAGAATTGTCACACCCAGTGCTCAGAATTAATTCTCACCTTTACTTGAACGACTCACGTCACATGGAAGGGGTCCATGCTGTTGCTCATGGCGATGCTTCTTAACCTGCACTATCTTCCAGCCCCCGTGCTCTCCCTCCTCTCTCTCGGGCTCCACCCTGACCAAGCTCTGCTCTTGCCTTCTCTCTGAATTTCCTTTTAATTCTTTTTTTTTTTTTGTCTTCGCCCTGACAAGCAGGTGCTGCTAAACTTCTCCTTTGAGAGGGAGAAATGGATGGCCTGAGAATTCTATTTTATTTTCTGTAGAATCATAAGGCTTTCCAATATGGGAAAAGGGCTCCAAACATTGAGGCTGGCAACCCCCCACAACTGAACTATAAGGCGAGGTCTCCTACCAAAAATGTCGACTTTTTTTCTTTTAATAAAATAGAAGGCTATGGTTATCTTAAAATATCTCTGAAGCAACTGGATGAGGGCATGCAACAACCAAGTCAGTAGGATGAAGTCTCAGGAAACCTAGTTGGATTGCTAAAGTAAATATTTTTAAAATAAATATACAAAAGGATTTCTAATTTTAAAAAAATAATCCACCAAGGTGCTTTGTTAGTGTGTTTAGTTCTAGGCTGCTGCTTGTGGCATCTCAGTATGGCTTGATTAATTCCAAAGAACGAAGACCACCGGTGCTGGGGAAATTCACGATCCCTTAGCAGACCAGCGGGACAGAACCGTCAGGAGTGCTAAGGATGGCTTGGTTAACTGCATGGTAACCATACTATTTTTGATATGTTAGTTTCCACTTTTAGGTCTTTCCACTCAGACATGCCAGGAGGATTTCTTTTCCTTTCATTCTTATGTTAAATTTTTATCACACTCAAGACTTTTAAAATGTGCGCCATATTGACTTCCACTCAAAAGGAAAAGAGAATGAAAGCTCCTTGGAGTCAGAGACTTCCGTCCTTCCTCTTCACCAATTTCCCTGTGCCTACAGCACGCCCGGGCGAATGCACACATACATGGAGAAATGAGTAAAACTTCTCTCAGCCTTACAATGAAAACCAACCAACCAAAAAAAAAAAAAAAGTTAGACTTCTCCAATCATCAAATCCTCTAATCAATGAGAAGAAACCAACAGTAAAGATGAGGAAGGTTCTTAAATCATATTTTTAAAAATCAAGTTATTACTGATCTAAAACTCCTGATATAAAGGGTGAATGGAGAGGCTTAGTAATAATGTACATATTTATATATCAACTCAATCAATGCCCCGAACGATGCTATGAGCGGGGCGCCATTGTTGTCCCTATTTCAGCAGATGAGGAATTGTAGCACACAGAGGTTCAGTCACTCAGTCCAGATCGCACAGCTAACAGGTGGGGGAACTGGGATTTGAACCTGGGAATCTGCTCCTGACCCCTGCACTCTGTTGAACCAAATTTGAGCTGCCAGTGAGAGAGTGGGCTGGCTCCCTGGACCAAGAATCTGCTCCTCAATCCCCAGCTCTGTAAGTCATTGAGCAAGAATATTCTAGAGAAAATTCAGGTATTACGTGGGAAGAAGAAGGTTGGAACTAAATTACTTTTATGGTTTCTTTCAACCCTGAGATCTATGATTCTAAGAAGGATGGTGTCTATTTCTCTAACATATTGTATCTAAATCCACTTTTTCCTTCAGTGCACCCAATATGCTTGGGTTTACATGAGTGAGTCCATATAACTGGTAATACATTTGGGGGATGAAAAAGGAAATTGCTTCCCCCAGATGAATCTCTTCAGATACCAAAATTTGCCAGATATTTACCAAGCTTCCAAGTTAACCAAAACCCCCCCCAGCTCAATCCAGGAGGAGCCCTCAGATACCTCGAGAGAATAGCGCCCATATAACTAAGAGCACAGTTGATAAGCATTGCGACCCGTGACGGAATGTCTCCAACGCCCACGGAAATGAACTTGGCCAGGCGAGAAAAACCCGGCCAGGCGACCGACGAGGACGGGGTGTCCCTGGATGCTTTTTCTTGGGTTCCTTGGCCCAACCCATCAAACTTTTCGAGCTGCATTTGTGTTAAACTGTTCCTGATATGCTCCAATAAGTGCGCTTTCGACACATTGTTAACATAAGGCCAGATCTGTAATACAGCATGGACAATTAAGCGCACAATTTTTGTATAAATGCAAAATCCCTCACTGTGAATTATTTAATTAATGCTCTCCAGTTCATTTAATAGAGCTCTTTCAGAGGCCATTTCACTCACAGAAAACTAATTTCATTCTCCGGGTTGATTTAATTAGATCGCATGATCTATGGTATTGCTAATTCAGCGGCTCCGGACGCCGTGCCTGGGCCCGTTACCCCTATTGTCGGCAATCTGTCAGCCCCATTTTTAACAGTATTGAAAAATTCAAGCTTTATTATTGCTCGCTCACTCTTTCTCTCCCATCAGGAGGAAAGTAATGAGCTTTTCTTCTTACGAGAGAGCCGTTGGAGAGCGTGGTACCGTCGCTGCTCCAGGCATGAGGCCGCATTAACAGGGCTGATTCATGAGTTAAGTTTCCAACTGCTCGTGGCCATTAGCACCGAGTCCTTTGGCTGTCATTTAGTTAAAAAGACTCTTCGGTTAATTCACTCTTTTAATGAGACTGTGCTATTCAACTAATGTATTTTACTGTATGAAAGGTCACACCAGGAACCAAAACAGATTGGAGGGAATGTAGCAAGAAGCCTGGCTGTCAAGAAACAATTCAAGCCTCCGAGGCATTTAGCAGCCCCTGCGTCTGTAATAAGCTACGGAACTGATGGGCCAGCATTCACCTCCAGAGTTGAGCACCATAAATCAAGGCTAAAGAGAAGGCAGATTAATCAGAGGCTCAGACAAAAAGAGCACGTGTTCCATTACCCATATAATCACTAACATGATTGCCAGACAAGCTAAGGAACTGAACGCGGGACTGGAAAAATATAGTTCAAGAGAGCGCTGGAACTCAGTTCTGCTTTAGCTGCAAACACTAAATCTTTTCGTTAAGGCCCCGTTGCCTCCATTTTCTGGGCCGCTGCCCTGGGTGGGGACCAAGGAGGAGTCCGTCAAAGGGGCAGAGGTTGGGGTGGGCAGACCTGGTTGGCGCGCATGCGCAAAGGCTGTGCCAGGCGGGGGCGGGTAGGTGGGTGCTCGGCAGGCAGTGTGCACGACCTCAAAATATGACACGGGCGCAAGGTGACAGACGGGTCCAGTCATGCTGGGCTGCGTCAGACCCGGCGGGAGGCTCCACGCCCTTCCTCCCCTGGACGCTGGTAGACAAGGATGAAAGGGCCAGACCCACAGCTCCTGTTCAGCTTTCTTTCTATAGGTTCTCTCTCTCTCTCTCTCTCTCTCTCTCTCTCTCTCTCTCTCTCTCGCACGCACTCACACGCACGCACGCACTCACACACACACGCACGCACTCACACACATTCACACACACTCACACACACTGTGTGTATGAGGCTGTCCATGCCTCTTCCGACTTCTGCGGCCTTGTGTAATCCTGCCAGCCTGCATGGGCAGAAAGGCTCAGCATAGGCGTCATGGATCTGAATTCCTGAAGCACTCCGCCCCCTGGAAAGCCTCCACACCACATTGACTTCTAAGGACAACAAACGAGATGACCAGGCATTATCACCTGCCGGTCTCCAGAAAAAAAAAAAAATCCTTCTTCAGCAATGATGTGCCCATCAAGGGCATGGTTTCCAAAGGGGGCGGATCACAAGAGGCTGTCCCCACTTGGCGCTGGATCCTTCCCTTCCCCTCAGAGGTATCTCTGTGCAGTTCTTTCATCTCCTTACTGGGAAGCTGAGCGACCTGTACTCGGGTGGGGTGGGGGGACATGAAGGAAAGGAAATAAGACAAATTCTCTTTAGAACCCCGCAGAACAAATCACGCCCCCTTGGCATTCCCCGGGCTCTCCCAAACTGGGAAACCGTATGCTTAATTAGGAAACATCTGTTGCCCAGCACACCCCCTTGCTTTTGGCAGCTCGGATCTCGCGGTATGAATTTTAAAATCTGTCAGCAAAGGATCAGGAAAGCTCAGGGAGCCAAGAGCTGCTCACGTTAACCTCTGAACCAGATAATCTAACCGTAATCCATTCAGAACTAATCAAACATTTACAGAACCGCACCGGCATCCCAGCAAACAATTCGTCATCCTCACGCGCTCATTACAACCCCCCCCCCACCAACATCTCAATCCGCCCATGCAAATGAAGCGAGGGAGCTGACATCGAGACCGCGCGGCAGAAATTATAAACAAATATTCATCCATTATGCCGCGGAAATTTAACAGCTGAAGTACCAACAGTCGCTGAACTTCCAGCCCCGAGTATCCATTATTTATGAACCTAAAACTGACAGGACTGTGTAGGTGAATTAGCCGCGTGTGTCAAGCTTTGTTATAAATCCCAACCTACTGTAAAACTCATTTTCATAGAATGTATGTACAAGCCTGACAATATATCAACAGCGCGGCATTAATAATTTAGAAGAATGGGACCGTGAGGGAACACCTTGGAAACTGTGCTCTGCTCCGTAGTTGATATTACAAATAAAAAAGTCAAATAAAATGAATTTCCCATAAACAGAGAATCAAATAAAGCATTTTCTCCATAATTTTATTTTCAATTTTCAAAAAAAAAAAAATACCCATGCCCATTGTTACATCCGTGTGTAGGTACGACCATAAGCATCACCCTATGTCGTCTTAATTTCTTTCTTTTCTTTTCTTTTTTTTCCTAAGTAAACGGCAGGGAAATTTCTGATCTGGTGATGAACGGACGTTTTTCTTCTCTTTACTCTTGTGATAAAAACAAGTGCGCAGCGGAAGGAGAGCTGGAGCTCACATCACGTTGTTTGCCCTCGCGAAATCGTCCGCTGTGGTTTGCCCGGGATGCAATAAAACCAAGTTGCAACACGGTTGCACAACCCGTTAATTGAGACGGTATTTCTCCGGAAAGCGGTGGGCTTTCCTGTCAGGGTCTCATCTGAAAGGCGGAAGGTCTAGCAGTTCAGAGATCTCAGTGACGGCCTTGATTTGCCAGGTGCAGATTGTCCCCTGCAGGTTCCAACCTGAAGAGGCCACCTGGAGAGCAGCCCCTGTCCCGGGTGGGGCAGGGGCCCGGGGGGGGGGGGGGGTGGCAGGGAGAGGAGTCCCAAACCTCTGCCATTCCTCTCACGCATCTCCAGCCTTAACCTTCGCAATCGCTTCTAGGCGACTGATGTGCCGCCACGGGGACTCTTTTGTCACTGCTAATGACTTCTCCCTTTCCATCTTCTCCAGACTCTGGATATTTATGGCCTCTTGGCCACATCTGTCATCTCTGGCCAGTGAGGAGGCATCTCTCAGCATGAAGGGAACTTCCGACTGTATTCTGGGTCCTGGATCCCCTCCGGACACCAAGCTCATCCCCCCACCCCTCTTCTGGTGTCTACACCCTGTTCTTCCAAGTGACCCCTCTCACTTGTTAGAACGCGACATCTCTGCTGGTGATGGTCCTCACTCCCTCTCAAGGTGAGGTCCCTTCAGAGGCACAGGAGCCCGGGCCAGATGAGCCGTAGTGGCTCCAACGCACCATCAGCTCCTACCAGGCAGCCTGTCCCTCAACACCCCTCGCTCCCCCCCCCCCCCCCCCCCGCCCTCGCTCCCATCCAGGTGCCAAACAGGCAGGAAACAGCAGCCCCAGCCCCCTGCCTCCACTTATTTACATGAAGCCAAAATAAAAATTAAAAATTTCTACCCACTTGTGGCCCAAAGGCACGGACCACGCTCTGACATCTCCAGGTGGCAGACCAGCTACCTGGGCCTCCCCGCCGGAGGCGGGGCTCCTGTCGTCCCAGGTGGAGATTTCCGCAGGAGACGGGTGCCTCCTGAAGTCTCCCGGTGCCGGCCAAGCTCTGTCCTCTAACGTGTGTGCACACCGGTCCTTCCCCTTCTCTGCCTTTCAGGGAGCCGTTAAACTTTCCAAGTTCTTCCAAATGGCCTTTAGAGGAGGGAGCCCTGGCAGGGAATCGTGTGTATATATATATATTAATGCTACATGAAATTGCAGTCTGCCAAGTACCAGCTTAGCAACCTGCTTGAGCCATGGGAACTCTCATTTGTGAATGCATGTTCTGCTCAGAGGAAGACACCACCCTGGCTCTTTCTTTATAGCCCCGAGGCCAACGCCCGGGAAAGCACCATACCTTCCTGTGCCCTCAATGGGCACCAGCAGCTCCCACTGCCACCACCCTGGCACCTGCACAGACACTCTCGATCTATTATGTCCAAGGCAGGGGACGTTTCCTGTCCCTTTCTGTGGGACACGCCCCACGTCCAAAGCGGCCGCAGCATGGGGAGGCCATGGCGTGAGGAGGCTGGAGTTGGGCCCCTCTGCTCCCTTGGAAAACTACTCAGCAAAGCCAATTGATTGGCATGTGTGGGAGGTGCTTGCCGGTATTCAGATGACTGAGAGGGTAGCCTCCAATCCTCCCGGTTTTATGAGACGCTAAAATATTTATGCTCTTTTTACTTCGACCAGGGTAAAGCCTGCGGATCCATTTCAAAGGGGGGAGAGTGAAGAGAGCTGACATGTCCGGGAGGAACAACGCTGGGGCACGCGGCTCCAACTGAAATGAGAACCCGCCAAGGATTCGGACAGCATGGGCTCCCGCGCAAATGTGGGCGGGTGGGTGACTGTGGATTCCAGCCACCCTCGGGGCAGCCAGAAAGAACAACAGCTCTGACTCTTGGCCTTGGCTAGCGGTTGGGGGCTGCTGGTTTAATTCGCACTTCCAGGAGTTCCGTATTTTAAGAATATAAAGAGCACTTGTTTCTCTTCTGTTTGTGATTCCCGTTGGATAGCTCTTGTTTCCTTCCACGCTTCAGGCAGCACTCGGGAAGGAGAGGAGGGGACGGCTTATTCCCCGGAACAGCTAAAAGCATCCTTGGAGTTATGGGCGCTGTATTCTATGAAAGAGGAAAATATATTTTTGGGTCTTGAAAGTTACTGTTCAATTACTTAGTAATCTCTCTAAGCAACCTCAGGGTGGGCTTTTAAGAGGTGGGTTTGAGAGAGGCCTGTGGAGACGCTCTCCCCGAGCATGACCACGTAAACCTGTAGAGTGAAAGCAGAGAGCTCTTTGTACATTAACCCAGCCCAGGAGGCCGTAAGGACAAGCTGGTGTGTTCAGGGCACCTGGCGTGTCCAGGGCCTGTCTCTGTCTTTGACTTTGGGGACTTTATGGAAAAAAAAATCAGAAAAATGTTTACAGCAGTACTCTTTACAGTAGTCAAATGGTAAACAGCCCAAGGATGCTTCAATGGATGAATGGATGAAGAAAATATGGGAAATTCCTATAATGCAGCAGTTCTCAACCTGTGGGTCACAACTGCGGTGGGGGTCGAACGACCAAAACACTGGGGTCGCCTAAAGCCATCGGAAAATACATATTTATTAAACAATACATTTTAAAATAAAATATGTATTTCCGATGGCTTTAGGTGACCCCTGTGTTTTGGTCGTTCGACTCCATCGGGGTCGCGACCCACAGGTTGAGAACCGCTGCTATAATGGAATATTACTTGGGCATGAAAAAGACTGAAGCACTGACACCGGCTGCAACATGAATGAACCTAAAAAGTATTATGCCAGGCAAAGGAAACCAGACACGAAAAGTCACAGGTTGTATGATCCCATTTATATAAAACGTCCAGAACAAGCAAGTCCCTAGGAACAGAGCACAGGCTGGTGCTTGCTAGGAGCTGGGGACGGGGAAGGAAAGGGGCAGGGGAAAGGGCAGGGAAGGGGCAGGGAAGGGGCAGGGGAAAGGGCAGGGAAGGGGCAGGGAAGGGGCAGGGGAAGGGGCAGGGAAGGGGCAGGGGAAGGGGCAGGGGAAGGGGCAGGGGAAGGGGCGGGGAAGGGACGGGGAAGGGGCAGGGAAGGGGCAGGGGAAGGGGCGGGGAAGGGACGGGGAAGGGGCGGGGAAGGGACGGGGAAGGGGCAGGGGAAGGGGCGGGGAAGGGACGGGGAAGGGGCAGGGGAAGGGACGGGGAAGGGGCAGGGGAAGGGGCGGGGAAGGGGCGGGGAAGGGACAGGGAAGGGGCAGGGAAGGGGCAGGGAAGGGACAGGGAAGGGACAGGGGAAGGGACAGGGAAGGGGCAGGGGAAGGGGCAGGGGAAGGGATGGGGAAGGGGCGGAGAAGGGGCGGGGAAGGGACGGGGAAGGGGCGGGGGAAGGGGAGGATGGCTTAATGGGTAGGACATTTTATTTAAAGGTAATGAAAGTGCTTTGGAACTAGACAGGAGTGACGGCTGCAGAACACTGTGAATACACATTATGCCACTGAATTGTTTGCATTAAAATGTTCACTTTCATATTTAAGTGAGTTTTACCTCAAAATAGTTTAAGTATTGTCTATTGTGGGTCCATTTCAGTGCATGGAGAGACCCAGGCTCATGGTCAGATTCTCCTGGTGACTATTCAAGGGCCACTACTCTAGAAATGTCATCAAAGTGGGCTTGGTGTGAGCCGTCAAACCTGGGGCAACGGACTGCACATGAGCCAGGAGGGTCTGCCAGCTGACCACCTTCGCCCACAGTCTCACACTACATCCTGTGTCTCTCCTCACCCCTGGGTGGGCCCGTGGGCTATTTTTAGCTTTTAGCCACTATGAATAGTGTTGCTATGAACTACCGTGAATAATGTTACTCCTCTGAATTATTGTGAATAGAGTTGCTACGAATATTCTTCTGATATGTTCAGTGGGCTGGTTTAGCTCTTCAGGTGCCAAGGAACAGACACTCTGAGATGACCTTAAGGACACACCTGGCCGTGAGGATGCTGAGCGTAGAAGGACATTGCTTGGCTTCATGGGGGCAGCGCACAGTCTGTGAATAGACGGTCACTCAGGCTGCCTGCGAACTGCGCCTCCAGCATCCTTGTTTCCTCTGACATAGCACCTGTCCCTCGTGGCTGGGGGCCTCTGCCATGGAAGCAATTCGGCCTGGTGACACCCTCCTCTTCTGTCACCTCACCTCCTCCTCGCCCACATCACTTCTGCTTGTCGGGGCTTCCGACCCTCCATGGTTCCTACCCTCTGCCTTCTGTCTTTCCGTCCCTGCTCTCCAGGATGAGCCATCGGCCCCCTCTTCCCTGTGTGTCTGGAATTCCAGCCCGCGTCGTGGGCTCAGATGTGTTCATCAGTAACGACCGCCTCTGTTGGGGGCAGTGGTCACATCTGAGAATGGACAGGGACTGCTTAGACACTGGGTGCCCAAGCAGATTAGCTGACATCAGTGTGGGGAGACCGGATGCTCGTGGGATGGGATGGCCCTCGAGGGTCAGTCCCTGCCAGCCCTCGACCCTCTGATGCCGCCTCTTGGGGAAGCCTCTGGTTCCTACGGCCTCGGTTTCATGTGGCCTTTCTGTTTTGCACTTTGGCAAAGCCAGAATGTTCCGCCTAAAACATGTTGGCTTGGGCGCTGCCTTTGTCTAAGCCTGTGGTTGTGCAGCAGCCTAAACCCCAGATACCCTAACTCAGCTGGAGGAGGTGTGGAAACAGCTGCCCGGTGTCCTAACGCCTAGGCCAGGGGACGTTTGTTAGTTCCATTTGTTGGCCATTGTTTCTGGGAGGACCGGCACCCTGAGTTTCCTGTTGCACCAGCAGGGGACCTTTGCTGTGGACCTTTCAAATGGCAGGAACCCAAGCAAACCTTGCTGAGGCAAAATGGAGGAGGTATTGCTTCCCAGAGACCAGGAAATGCTGAGCAAAGAAGCAGCCGGGCCCTGGCGACAAGCTGGAAGGAGATACCCAGACAGCCCCGCTTCTTTCTATGGGAGGACCAGCCCTCTCCTCTCCTTACAGCTCAGCTGTCCCCACATAGTTGGCAATGGGACCACTGAATACTCTTAAATTTCACTTCCACTGAAGGGACTCCGTCCGGAAGCTCTCTGAGTTCCAAAAGGAGGCACCCAGTCTGGATCAGGTGTCTACTTCAGACTTGTCAGCCACGGCAGGGTTCAGGGTCCTGGAGAAGACAGGCTATTCCAGAAGAAAGAGGCTGCCCAGACAGCTCCAAGCTTAAGTTCAGCTAAGCTTAAGAGCTGGACTGCCTGGCTCTAATCCTGGCTTCCCAACTTATAAGTGGTGTGACCTTGGCAAGTTACTTAACCTCTCTGCGCCTCAAGTCCCTCACCTATAGAATGGGGATGGTAACAGGACCTCTAGCATAGAGTTAGAGAGAGAATCGAATTAGTCTCCATGTACCAACGGCCTGGCCCACAGTGAGAGCTCCAGGCCATCTGGTCGTATTTTGTTGACTAGAATCTTGGAAGGCAGGTATTCCCAGGGGTCACAATGCACACACAAGCCAGGAGACATGACAGGGCTTTCAGAGACATGGGAGAGGTGCCACAGGCTTGGAGCTCAGGGCTGAAAGATGGAATTTGGTGGGGGGATGGGGCTAAGGGAATGGCTTGGCTGGAGAGGAAAGGGGAGGGGAGGGGAAGGGAGGGGAGGGGAGACGAGGCGAGGCTGGAGCACAAGGACCTTAAGAGTCTCGCTAAAGCACCATCCAGCTCCACCTCCATCTCTGGCAGGACCTGGAGGCTCCCTCCAGACCAAGTACAGTTCAGGACTCCCTTCTTTCCCTCCTTCACTCAGGGGGGAAGGTCCCTGATGCCCACTCTGCTCTGCGGTGCAGGATCATTGTCACATAGGAGCAAAGGAAGAGCCACCAGCACAGATGGCCTCCTGGGAAACCAATGACGCTGAGGGCAGTCTGTGGCGGGTGGGTTTTGGGAGACAGTACCCCGAAGGACCTACAGGAGTGGCTGCGGCCGAGGCTCAGGGCAAGGGGTGGAGCTGTGATTGTCTAATCATGGCAGAGGCCGGGCCAGCCCAGGAGAGCTCTAGAGTTGGGGCGGCTTTGTAGAGTTCTGTCAAATCGCCCTAAAGGAATTGGGCCATTTTACCCACTCACGGACCAGTCGTTGGATGGGACAAAACCCTGCCCCGCAGACCAAGCTCAGTTCTCAGAGGGGAATTCAGCTACAAGCTGTCAGCAACCAGCACCCCGCGGAGGGAATGAGGGCCTCAGCCACCAGCACCCCGCGGAGGGAATGAGGGCCTCAGCCACCAGCACCCCCGCGGAGGGAATGAGGGCCTCAGCCACCAGCACCCCCGCGGAGGCAGTGAGGGCCTCGGTGGAAGGCAGGGAGCTGGTGGCACACCCTGATGTCCACCGCACCTTTATCTAGATCTGACTCAGCAAACATTTCTTAAAGGGCCAGAGAGTAAATAGTTTCGGCTTTGCAGACCAAAAGACAACATACTCATATAACCATTTAAAAATGTAAATACTATCCTTATCTCATGACCAAAACAGGCAGTGGCTCAGATGTGGCCTGTGAGCTGTAGTTTGAAGACCCCAGACCAGAGTCTGTGTCATCTGACATGGTGATCACCAGCAGTAGTAATTACACGTGCTACTTAACATCCTGAAGCCTCCGTTTCCTCAAACCATGAAGTGGACACACCTGTACCTTAAGGTGTGTATTAAATAAGAGAAAAGAGAAAGAGCACATCACCCATGTCTGGGACAAAGGTTCGCATCCCCAACTCTTCGCCTCGCCCGTCCCAGGGTCAAGTTCTCCTGAACCTGACCTGGCTCGGTGTCTTACAGCCGACAGCTCTTTAACCAGTGAGTAGGCACTGCCATGGCTTGTCAAAGGGCGGAAGGAGCAGATTCCGCACTGTCTGCAGGGAAGCCAGTGACAATGACACCGGGATACCCTGCTAGCCTGGAGCTCCCCCCCACCCCCGGCCTCCCAGCCTCTTCCATGTGCCGCTTCCGCTGGGCCTTGAACGCCTTAGGGTACATTGTGTACCCAGCAAAGACCGTTAAATATACTTAGCTAATAAATGGAGCTACTGATCCTACCCAATGCACTGATTACCTAATCGTTCTGAACACGGTGTCTGAGGACAATTAAATTTACAAACCGTTCCAAAGCCATGGGCAGCCCGCAGCCCAGCCTAGGTATGTGATATGTGGACGGGTTGGTCCACACGGCCGACAGACCTTACTTCCCCCCCCCCCCCATCCGAGAGAGCGGAGCGCTGTCAGCGGGAAGGAAGTCTGCTCTCTGGCGTTTCAGATGGCAGACTCCCCACCCCATCCGCTGGGGAGAAAGCCGGCATTCAATGCCGTTCGTCGGGGAAGCACTTCAGACAGAGTGACCTCTCCTCCACTCAGGAACATGAAGGGGCGGCTCAGCTTTGAGTTAAAAGGGGGAGGGGCCGTGGGTTAAGACTAAGGAGAGCTGGGGAAGGGTGTGAAGCAGTTCCACATTGTTATCATCAGTATGATGAACCGAGCACCTGCTGTGCGGGCCCTGGGCGTGGCCGTCATCTCTGAGGAGGACACGTGGACCACTCTGCTTCCTCACTGAGGTGACACATGAACGGGCAGACAGCACCCCGACCATGCCAGTGGGCTCGGTCACAGGCGCCGGTCAAGGGATGTGTTCCTTTTGTTATTTGCTGGTTGGGCCTTCCACCTGCATTTTCTCATCTAGCCATCAAAACAACCCGATGGGACAGGCATTCTTCTCCCCACTTCCCAGACGAGAACACTGAGGCTCTCAGGGCGGAAGACACCTTCCCAAGGCCATGCAAAAATTACTTTGCAGAAGGCAGAATTTAAACCCCCAATTCCCTCATCTGAGGTCCCAGTCTTTCCCACTATACCACGCCGCCCCAAGAGGTGAGTGTGAAATCCCAAAGGTTGCAATGAGCCTGGGTTTTCATAGAAAAGAGGTCAGTGGGAACTGGAACCTCACCTTTGTCACCGTGCCCTCTATTCGAAGTCCCTCTTTTATCTGTCACACTGAGGCAGCCCTCCCATTATTCAAGTCCCAGGAACTGTACTCAGTTCTCAGGCATCTGGAATGCAAAGAAAAATAGAGTAACAACATCCACAGCCAAAATGTCAGCCTGCTAGCGACTTGGCCGGGTCCCACCCACCAACCAGGAAGGTCAGGGGCTTCCCACGGCAAGGGGAGGACACGTCGCCGGAACCTGGCATAGTGAGTTAATTAAACACGGGTTAACCAGGTGAAAGAACTGAATGACTACTGAATGAACTCATCTTCTCCAAGAAGACCAGGATGGAGATGGGGTCGTGTCTCTGGAGCGTGAGCATGCTAATCGCCTCCTGACGAGGGAGACACTGCCACGTCCTTGCTGCCTCATTCGTTAAGCAGTTAAAGGGCAGACATCACAGCATCCCCTCGAGCTCAGGTCATGGGCGTATGTTGAGAGCTCTGCCTAGCATGTTACTCATGGGTTGGGCAGGCACACGGTTCAGCCCGGCTGGGGCAGCTGGGGAAGCTGAAGCAGCATAGGGAAGAGCAGGAGAGAAAGGATAAGAAGGTGAGGGTTTCATCCCTCCCACAAGGGCTTGCATGAATGAATCCAGCGGACTGGTTACTATGTAGCAACTACCTGAATGTATTCGATTCCATTAAAGCAATTTTACTAAATGTCTACCATATGCTAGGAACTGTGTTAGATACTGGGGATGGAGCACAATCCAGACAGACGTTGACCCTGCCCTTGGGGAACCAGAAGTCTCACTCAGCAAGCACCTGCTGTCAGCTTAGCCTCATACACCAAAGCCACAGGGATTTAAATAACAACAACAAGACTTCTTCTGACTCACAGAGGAGTTGCAATCCATGAGAACCTTCAGGAAGCAACTAAAGAAGATGATGAAGTTGGATTATGGGTAATTCACACTGATGGTTGTGATGTCTTGGGGGTGAGGCAACACTGAAAGCATAACCATGGTGGTGTTTGACCTGTCTCCATCATCCAGGCCTGGGCAACCCCGGTGGCTCATTCATCCACCCTCTGACTGTCTCCTGTAGGGAGGGCTTTCCCTGCACGGTATGCCTTCAAGCCAGGTTGGGATGATGCAGCCTCCCGGCGAGCACTGCACCTGTGGGTCCTTCCATCTTTGTTTCAGGCCAGGGAGCTCCAACCCTCCGACTCACAGCACGCCCGCTCCCACTCAGCACTCAGAGGTGCCCGCAAGTCCTGCTGAGTCTGAATCCAGTTACCCCTCCCTGGAGGCTGCCTTTTGGTCTCGTCTCTCGGATGACCCCTATGGGGAGGGCACCCATTAAACACAACTGAATTTGTATCAAGAGCCTCAAAAACCTCCACATTTTGTGATCTAGAAATTTCACTTCTGGGAATATTTCAAAGTCACGCCTCTTGAGCTCAACTATAAACAGAATAGAAGAAAGAAAACAAAAGTAACATGTTGCCTGACCAGGCGGTGGCGCAGTGGATAGAGCGTCGGACTGGGATGCGGAAGTACCCAGGTTCAAGACTCCGAGGTCGCGCGCGGGCTCATCTGGCTTGAGCAAAGAGCTCACCAGCTTGGACCCAAGGTCGCTGGCTCCAGCAAGGGGTTACTCGGTCTGCTGAAGGCCCACGGTCAAGGCACATGTGAGAAAGCAATCAATGAACAACTAAGAAGTCGCAATGCGCAACGAGAAACTGATGATTGATGCTTCTCATCTCTCTCTGTTCCTGTCTGTCTGTCCCTGTCTATCTCTGCCTCTGTAAAAAAAAAAAAAAAAAAAAAAAAAAAAAAAAAAAGTAACATGTTAATAGTTATCTCCAAAAGGTAGGATTACAGGAGAGTTTTGTTCCCTTTGCTATTCTTTTCTGTATTTGGCAAGTTTTCTGTAATAAGGATGAGCTAGCTTTAGAATCAAAAAGTTGCCATTCTTAAAGGAAGCAACACAGCCAGCTGAGCGGTCCCGGTGACCCGGGGGCTGCAGGCCAGGCCCAAGCTCAGCTGTGCAGACGTGGAGAGAGATTCGCCTTCACAAAATATCACGGATGCTCCTTAAACCATTAAATACATTTCATAATTACAATTGCTCGCTCCAAATTGCCTGTTTATTCTGTTAATGAACTGTTTTTTGTGAACCACTATTTACAAATAAGGCATTTCCCAGAATCTGCTAGCAATTAGGGAACTGTTCTGGCCTCCTAATGAAAAGTAAACACCATTAATAACACCTGTCCTGGCTCCTACTCATGTTGGTTTTGTGTCATTTTCCTTGGGAACAGATATAACCAACCCTAAAAACACATATTCAGCCTACAGACGATGCTTGTTTGCTCAGCTCATGCCATGAGTGATATCCAACTACACAGCCGTTCTTTCTGGGACCTTTGAAATGGATTAAAAATCAGGACACTTGGCAGGTCCCTTTGAACTCCACAGTGGCCTCGGCTCGATGGTCAAGTCAGCCGCTGAGAGTGAGTTCATCGCCGCAGTTGGCCATGTCCCTTCCTTTCAGCCTCACGTGCGGCAGTGACTTCCACGGGTGTAACTTTGACTTTGGGTCACAGGGACTACTGAAGCATATACATGCAGTTTCTGAGCAATCAGAATGGGTGTTAGGACCACAGATAGAAGGACTCAGGAACTCAGGGTCAGGGGTGTTTGAAAGGACACTGAACAGCAAACTCTAGTTCCATCTTAAGTGTCTGGGATGATACTGAGATAAACCCCCAGCTCCATACATCCTGACCGCACTGTTTCTGACCTTGACTGCAGCCGACTGAAACAACCCAGCAAGGTCGTCAGAGGGGCGGCCAGCCCAGCGCTCTGCTATAACAACAACAACAGTAGTAATCAGAAACCAGACAACTTTCAGATGTGCTACTTCTGACCCAAGTTCAACAGTCCTTCTGAGTGTGCTGTTGATCAGCTTCTGAGGACTCCAGAATTCTTAGGGCTTAACTGTCACAAGGCTATAACCAATGGGTGAAATCAAATAAGGGAGACCTGTGGACCCAGCATGTGACTTCAGCTCGCCAGAATTTGGAGGGCTAACAGAAGCCAGACAAGGTGACATCCAAGAAAACACATTTGTTCTCCTTCTGGTGACATCAGAGAGGAATCGGGCCATCCTGGGTGGACCTCGGGTGAAGAATAGTCCAAAGCAGAGATTTTCAACCAGTGTGCCGCAAGAATTTCTAAAACATGCGATACCCGGCGATTTAGTCAGTGACACGGAACCTCTTCTCCATTAGGTTGTCAAATAAAAATGACAACAGCCAACGCAACAATAGCCATTCAGTGTGAATGAATCAAAATCATACCTAGTTTTTGTCAGATCAGCAAAAAATATAAATATATTTTTTGATACACCGCAGCACGTTAGTAATTAGTTTATACGTGCCACGAGATGAGAAAAGGTGGACAGGCGCCAGTTGAAAGTATCAAGAGACACCACGCGAAGGCAGCCCGCACTGCCGGGCGGGAGTCTGGACAGGCAGCGTCAAGAAGGGGTGTTCAGGTGAGGCAGACCTGAACAGGCATCTCTGACCGCCTCCAAGAACCCACATGGGCATGGGAGTCCTGGGCCCCTGGGGACAAGAGCGAGGAGCAAATCCCTGCTCTGCAAAGAAAAAAATCAAGGCCTGCGGGCAAGAGGATCTCCTTCCAGACTGCGGCCACCCTGACGTTCCGGAGGCTTACACACCACACACCGGCTTGGCGTCTGTGTATATCACATCTGTATCATGTATTTCTTGTTTCATTCAAGATCTTTATGCCACTTTGGGGGAGAGCCTTTTTCCGGTGTTTCCAGGACCAGTCCCAGGAATGTCAGAGGTTGGGAACGATCTCTTGGGAATTATGCAGTAATACCGATTATCTGGAGAAGTTCATGAAAAAGGCAGAAGGGAGCAGAGAGGAGATCTAGAACTTTCCACCAGGAACCGAAAACTTCCTGATCACAAACTGGGCTGCAGTGGAGCGTACAGAGTGACTATTTTGTTCCAAAACACTGCAACGGACTATTTTGTAAAAACTAGAATAGAAGAAGAAAAATTATAAAACTACCAAAAAATAAAAAGAGAAAAGAAAAGAAAACCGAAACACAGCAGGTCTCCGTAAGAGAGTGTAGAAGCCAGAAACCAGCTTGGAGATTGTCACTCATGCACCCCTTACTCCTTGGCCGGCTCCCTCCATTCCCACCCCTCCAGCCCCACCTCCTCGGAGGCCAGAGTCCCAGACAGTTAAGCATGAGCCCAAGTTCATCCAGCTAAGGACTGAAGGGCTGCAACTCAAACCCATCTGTCCGTGTGGGGTACGGTTCTTTCCACTCCATTATTTTTAGATGACAAATGGACTCTATGCCTTACAAAACGTCCCACCAGACGACTTAAAGAGTCATTTGTCCTGATGTATTTGTAGCACAATTCAGACCCTTACATTCGGATCTTCTTGTCATGCACAGATCCACGGCAAATGGCAAGGTCTGTTTGCAGAAAACAAAGATCCCGTGCCTCCTAACCTTGCCCGATGCGACCTCTGTAATTATGAGACGCGGGGTCTTGGTATTTCACCTCTTCCAGGGGTTTCCAGTCTTGCACTTCATCAAAACCACATGGACCCCAAGCCAGGCTGCTAAATCAGAATCAACAGGGATGGGGCCCAGGATTATATCAGGTCTACCGGAAGGTTCTGTCCGTTTCTATCACAACAAGTGTCGACACGTAAGCACATGTTTATTTGGCGCATGCGTGCCTCTCTATTTTTATCACTTAATGTATACATACTGAAGTAGCAAATTAACTAAAACAAAGTTGATTCACGTTAGTCTTATGTGTGAAGCGATAGTGTACTCATGGCTACTGATAAAGTTCATTTACGCCACTGTAATTTTTACGAATTTCAACAAGGAAGAAATGCTACAGAAGCATGTCTGTCGCATCCACCATATTCTCCGGACTTAGCAGCCTCCGACTATCACTTGTTTTTGTCCTTACAAAATTTTTTGAAGGGCAAAAAATTCAAAAATGAAGAAGATGTCAAACAAGCACTGGTTCAATTTTTCGCATCAAAAGATAAAACATTTTTCAAAGATGGGATATACAAATTGCCCTCATGCTGGCAAGAAATCATTAATAATAATGGCAATTATATTATTTAATAAAGTTTATTGACAGTAAGAAAAATTTGTATTTGTTTTATTCCAAAAACGGACAGAACTTTCCGGTAGACCTTATATATTTTAAAACCTTCCCTGGATGAGTCACATGCAGTCTGACACTCACTGAATGACCACTACTTATCATATAGAACCACTGTGTATTATAGAGAACAGAGTGAAACCAGCTGTTGCAATAGGGCAGGTGGCCCTGGGAGACAAATGTCTCTACTGCCCTGAACACACCGACAAGAGTAATTTGTTATGATGATTGGAGAGAGAGAGAGAGAAGATCAGTTCAGTCCCCAAATGGCCAGTTTCACTGTGACTGCGTTCTCTATTCAAGAATGTTAAACATCTCCCAAACATCATTTACGCATCCAGTTTCTTCCCAAGACAACCAAAGGAATTCAGGGCAGAAACAGCATTTGCTCCGAATTGAGCATCCGATTTCAGAAGCACCCCCCCAGCTCCCCCACAGTCCCCAAGGCCATTGAGGTTGGAGAAGGGAACTCTGCTTTTTATTTTCAGTTCTCCTTTATCCTCTCTCTCCTCCAAATAAAAATTGATCTCTAGGAGGAGCACAGGTATTGGCTTAACTCGTTCTGAATTACTCTAATCTCAAGTGACTCCTTGTCACTCATCATTTTACGGGAACCAAGTAGCATACCTATTATCCTGTTATCTCCTCCGGAAAGGAACATTCTAATGCGAACTCGCTGTTCTGATTTGCCGGCACCCTCAATAGCCCTTATGGGACAGAAGGTTTCCTTCTGCCGTCACTGGCACACACAAGGGAAGAGTGGTCTCTTACCGTCAGCCACATCCGGAGCCATGTGCCCACCTCTCTGAGTAGAGAAGCCTGGTGTCGAGCCAGGTAGACACGGGTGCAGACCCTGGAACTGTCACTGGGTCGTATGAGAAGTCGGTCATCTGTCTGGGCCTCTGGTGCCTGCTCTGTGAATGGGAACATGGCATGTAGTCCTGGGTTGTGAGATGTATGTGAAGAGATGACTTTTGAAATGGTTTAGCTCTGTATTAAAAGGCTATGTTTTATATTCTGTTAATAGTTTATGTAGGGCAACCAAATAAAACCCAGATGCCCAGTTAAATTTGAGTTTCAAATGAACATAATTTTTCATCACAAGTTGGTCTCATGTGATACTTGGGACATGCTTATACTAAAAACATTATGCCATGTTTATCAGAAATTCAAGTTTAATTGGGCTTCTTGTCTTATTTATTTATTTATTTATTTATTCAGCCAAGTTTCAAAATCCTAATTTTAATGGACCATTTTGTTAAAATGAGTGAATTAAAGTTCCTGGATAAAGGAAAGAATGTGCTGGTTTTCTTTTTTTAATATCTTTCTCGAGCTAGAATTCACACACCTTAGAATCCATCCAATTCAATCGTTTTTTGGTACAGAGTTATGTAACCACCACGGTTTAAGTTCAGAACATTTGTCATTACCATGAAAGAAACCCCCTCCCGCCTGCAGCCACTGACCCCCTCACCCTACACCCATCTGCACTCTGTCTCTACGGACTTGCCTCGTCTGGACATTTCCTGTAAATGGAATAATACAACATGCAGTCGTGATTTTGTTCACTTATGTGTTCTTGGGTTCATCCACGTTGCAGGATTATCGGTATTTCATTACCTTTCATTGCCAGGTCGGACTCCAGTCTGAATAGACCACATCCTGTTTATCCATTCATCAGTGGATGGACACTTAGGTTGTTTCTACTGTTAGGCTACTGTGTGAATAATATTGCTATGAGCTTCATGCTATGAGTTTTCATGAGGATCCATATTTTCATTTCTTGGATATATACCTAGGAGTAGAATTGCTAGGTCATGGGGTAACCCTCTGTTTAACTGTCTGAGGAACTTGTTTTATAAATAAAGTTTTATTGACACACAACCATGGCCATGCATTCATGCAATGTCTATGGTTACTTTTACACTGAATCAGTGAAGCGAGTAGTTAGGATAGAGCTCACATAGTCAAAATTATTTACTAGCTGAGTTCTTACAGAAGAACGTTGCTGCACTCCAACACAGAAAATAACAAAATGTTGTAAAAAGAAAAGCAGGCAATGATGAGTTTTGAGCGTGTATTGTCTTTGTATTTGCTATGATTTGCATGATTGTAAGTCTATAAGAATTAATATTTAGTAATGGCTGGTAGAAGTCCTGGCGAGTTTGCAGTAGGCTTCTACAAGCGGGTCCGGCCCGCCCCAGCCCTTGGCTTGCGTATCGGGGCAATGCTGAGGGTTTGTGTGTGCAAGGCCCCTGGTCCAGGCAGAGCACAGTCCTCCTCAAACACACCTGCATTCAGGCCAGAGGAGGCACGGCAGACCCGGTGAAGGTGGCCGGAGGGAGAGAGGGGCGTCACCAGGTCCGCTAGGGACACTCGAAGGGCCCTTCACGCCACGGTCGGGCTTCATTCACACAACAGGACCAAGGTGGACCCACCACAGAAGGTCTGCGCCCACTTCCACGGGAGGTCTGTGGGGCCCCTTATCAGTAGAAATGACCATCTAATTAGCAGACGCTGTTTCGCCCTCAGCTGACTGCGGAGAAGCCTGACTCGGTTCCTTAAGAAGCCGAGGTGTGGAGGCGGCCGGCACACTGGGTAAGTCCCCTTCACCGGGTCCTTTACACTTGACGGGGAGTCGTTCAGAGTGAGCCATGTGGCTGGCTCACACCAGCCCGGCTAAGAGGACGGACGTGATCGTGTTGTTAGAAGGGATGTCTGCAGAATAAAGAGGTGCACACCAAGGGGCTGCACCACACACACACACACACACACACACACACACACACACACACACACTGCATCTTAATTCTGGGCCCATCTCTTTGCCTCCAGCCAGAGTAGCTCCTGGAGCACCTCGATTCTCTGCACCCCAAACAGCACAAGGCTAACAGGCCAGAAGTTCAACAGCACCGCACCGTGAGAGGGAGGGGCTCCCAGGAGAAGGGGGGCTGCAGAGCCGAGCAGCCGCCAGGCCATGGTCGCAGCTCTTCTCCGAGAGCGTGGGAGGCGGCTTTTCCAGCCTGGCCCACCGAAGGGCTCCCACAGTGAGAAAAAGAAGGAGAGAAAGTGAGAGAGAGAGAGAGAGAGAGAGAGAGAGGAGGGGGGAGAGAGGAAGGGGGGCCAAGAGGAGAAGAGATACGGGGAGAGAGAGGGAGAGAGGGGGAAGGAGAGAGAGAGGGAGAGGAAGAGAGCAGGAAAAAGAGGGAGAGAGGCCCTGGCCAGTTGGCTCAGCGGTAGAGCATCGGCCTGGCGTGCAGGGGACCCAGGTTCGATTCCTGGCCGGGGGAAATAGGAGAAGCGCCCACTTGCTTCTCCACCCCCCCCCCTCCTTCCTCTCTGTCTCTCTCTTCCCCTCCCGCAGCCAAGACTCCATTGGAGCAAAGATGGCCCGGGCGCTGGGGATGGCTCCTTGGCCTCTGCCCCAGGCGCTAGAGTGGCTCTGGTCGCGGCAGAGCGACGCCCTGGAGCGGCAGAGCATCGCCCCCTGGTGGGCAGAGCGTCGCCCCTGGTGGGCGTGCTGGGTGGATCCCGGTCGGGCGCATGCGGGAGTCTGTCTGACTGTCTCTCCCCGTTTCCAGCTTCAGAAAAATACAAAAAAAAAAAGAGGGAGAGAATGATTGGAGAGGGGGGGAGAGAAAAAGGGAGAGAGAGGGAGAGAGAGAGGGAAGGAGGGAGAGGGGGAGAGGGAGGGGAAGAGTATGTATGTGGGAAAGAGGGGGGAGGGAGAGAGGGAGGGGAAGAGTATGTGTGTGGGAGAGAGGGGGGGAGGGAGAGGGAACTTTGCTTTTGTATTTTATTTTATTTTTTGCCAGGGCACCCCCCCCTCACCCTGTCACTGTCCTCTCCTGTTCTGGGCAGGGCCACCTTCTGTCCTCAAGGTCAAACATTCCCTGCCCCTGGAGTGCGGCCCCCAGGGCTGCTCATGCCCCGATGAAATGCACATCACCTTCTCCCCAGGAGATGCCTCAGCCCGCTGCCATCCTGCCAGCCCCCCCCCCCCCCCAGCAAACCCTGGGACACCCGGGAAGGCACAGGTAAAGGGCACAGGGTTCCCAGCCCCTGGGGACACAGGCCTCATCTCCATCCTGTACCTGTGTGTGCGGCTGCCGACAGAGCCACTGTATTTCCACCAAACAGAGGCGGGGACTGGCCCAAGGCCACTCAGAGTTGGGCCCAGAATCAAAGTCTCCCGTCTTCCCAGAGCCCACTGCCGAGAGGAAACGGCCCCTCCGGCAACCTCGCTGTTATCCACCAGTGACAGAAGTTATCAGCACAAACTTTCACCATCATGCAAAAGGCAGAGTGGTGCTTCTTACGGTGGAGGAGGGGAGTAAGAAGAAAAAGGAAACTTGATACATAACCACTTTTGATATCGAATGAGAAATGCAGGTGACGGGCAGGGGCCAGAGCGTGGCCTGTGTAATTTAAGCCGTGGCAGCGAGGGGCAGCTTCCACGGCAGCCACAGTAAATTACATACAAGTGCCACCGAACGATAACAAAAAACCGGGCCATCTATTTCAGTCCTATTTACAAGAAATCAATATCAAAACTTAATGCAATGCTGGTGAAAAATGAGCAGAAATACAGAAAGCATAATAAACCAGGAATGGGGGGCTCACCATGTTTCACTTTGGAAGAAAAAACTAACTGTCTCTATTTTCATGTTGAGGGATATTTCACGGAAACCATGTGCCAGAGGAAGGAGGGTTTGCCAGATCTCACTTTAAAATAACCTCTTTATTAGATTAAGGAAGTTCTTTAAACTGTGGGTTCCTGGCCAGATAGAGCTCAGCATGGGGAAGGAGGTACGTCGTCCTTCCCAGCGTGCTGGGTGCGTTCATTGACTTTCCCTGCTCATAGCTTTAGTCTTAGCATGCACATTTCTCGCAGTGCTGAGGCAGCAATGCACAGCCCAGCTTTGGTTTGGGGCAAACAGGAAGAAGTAATCTCTACACATTCTTGGCATCAAACCCGATAAATTCATGCAGCGTGGTCAGGTGTGGGGCGGGGAAACCACACAGGAGGCACCAAGTCCGTCTGTGTGCACACACGCACATTCAAAAGTTCCACCCAAAGCCCCGGGCGGATCCACTCCTTTACCTGCATGTGTGACAAGCAGACATTTGCTACCTCATTTTGGATGCCCACGGTCATTCAGGTTGACCAGAATTAAGGCCATCAGACCCCTTGTGCACCCCAGCCGCAGACCCAGACCCTCCAAGCCAACCACAAGCAACAGTTAGTCAACCCTCTCCACCACGCAGGGTGCATTTTTCTTCTCCGAATACCACCCCAACAGCACAGTGCCCAATGCCCCTTCCCCGTGGGCAGTATAGAAAGGCCTGTTAGGCACCTTCTAAAACTTTCAGGTTATTTCACTTGTTAAAACTGTGGCCAGGCCCTGGCCGGTTGGCTCAGTGGTAGAGCATCAGCCTGGCGTGCAGGAATCCTGGGTTCGATTCCCGGCCAGGGCACACAGGAGAAGCACCCATCTGCTTCTCCACCCCTCCCCCTCTCCTTCCTCTCTGTCTCTCTCTTCCCCTCCCGCAGCCAAGGCTCCATTGGAGCAAAGTTGGCCCTGGCACTGAGGATGGCTCCATGGCCTCTGCCTCAGGCATTAGAATGGCTCTGGTTGCAACAGAGTGACGCCCCGGATGGGCAGAGCATCGCCCCCTGGTGGGCGTGCCGGGTGGATCCCGGTCGAGCGCATGCAGGAGTCTGTCTGACTGCCTCCCTGTTTCCAACTTCAGAAAAATTCAAAAAAAAAAAACAAAAACCTGTGGCCATTTTAAAACTCCCATTTTATATGCAACATGAAGCTTCCTCCTCTCTCATCAGTGGCCGGGCTCCTGGCTCCAAGTCTGTTCCTGTTACGCTCCTCCCTTCTCTCCCTGGAGCAGGGCACGTGCCACCTCTGGGGCGTCTCTCTGCCCATCTCCTGGCTCTTCTCCGGGATTCCGAGATGCAAACCCAGGTGTCTGGCTGCAACGGCAACACTCTTAGACCCTGCTCCTCTGCCTCTGTGCGGCCTCTGCTCACGGAGAGGCAGCCAGGCTAGACGTCAGACCCGGCCACCATCAAAGGGTGGGCTTGATCTGGGGAGCAGCTCGGTCTCATTCAGCGAGTGGGCATTCAGGGAACGACCGGTCAAATTCCTGGTTAAAGTTCCGTATCTGCCACTTCACCATTCCTGACATGCTGAAAAGGAAGAGATCACCGCGGACTGAGGTCCTCAAGAATGGCTTCCTGGGGGAGATGAGATCCCACGGGAAGTTACTGTATTCTATTGTCAAGACGAGATCCCATGGGAAGTTACTGTATTCTGTTGTCAGGACGAGATCCCACAGGAAGTTACTGTATTCTATTGTCAGGACAAGATCCCATGGGAAGTTACTGTATTCTGTTGTCAGGATGAGATCCCACAGGAAGTTACTGTATTCTATTGTCAGGACGAGATCCCACAGGAAGTTACTGTATTCTGTTGTCAGGACGAGATCCCACGGGGAAGTTACTGTATTCTATTGTCAGGACAAGGCCACAGGGAGACAGCCGGAGGGCCCGCCCACCTTACACACAGCTGGGGGCTCGCTCATGCCCAGTAGGGGTCACTGGGGAGGGACCAGCAAGGTTTGAACATTGGGAAGATAATCTGATGGCTGGTCTAGAGGACTGGTAGGTGGAGGGAAGGACTAGAAGAGAGACCCTGAGCTGGGGGAAGCTGGACCCAGGGAGGGAGCACAGGCGCCGGCAAGAACAGAGGCAAGGGGTGAACGTGAAAGACCTCTGGAGGACGGATGAAGGGGCCTCGATGCACAGGGGCCCGTGGAAGCGGGGAGGCGAGGAGACTGTGAAGAGCCTGGTGTCCGGCCACAGGTCTGAGTGCATGGCTGTATCACTGACCGAGCCAGGTCGAGAAGTAAGCTCGAAGGGGCTGCCGAACACGGGAGGGTGTCATTTCGGACAACATGGGTCATCCAGGCGGAGGCATCCAGGATGGCTGGAGCTGGAGGTGCTGTCCCGGGTCTCCAGTGTCGCAGGCCCGTGGACGTCGCCCCAGGGGTGGAAATGCCCAGCTGGACCCCACTGAGATGGCAGCACCAGGGTCTTCTCCAAGGAGAGAGCTGTCCGGGCGCTCACACCCGGGCCCGTCTGCCACACTGTGAAGTCATCCAAGCTGTCATTCTGTGTCCTGCCTGTGTCAAGAGTGTCCCCAAGTTGGAAGAGGGAGTGCAACCCAGTGTGGATGTCTCCCTCCCTCCCAGCAGAGTCCCTTTCCTTCCAGATGCTCCAGGGCTCCTGTCAGCTCTCATTCATTTGGTTTCATTTGTAATCTTCTGAGTTATTTGCAGCCCAAAGTAACCTTTTCTCAAGCAACCAACAACCCTGAAATGGATACAATGATCCAAAGAGATAAGCAAGTAGCAGCTATCCAATGCCTCCTCCTCCTGGCCTGCTCTCCTTTGGGGGCACCTGCTGTTGATAATTGTGAATGAGTTGTGCATTCATTCATTCATTCATTCATTCTCAGACCAGCAGCTCCTCCCAGACACAGATGTGGAACCCAGAAGCTGAGGTTACCTCCACCTGGCGCTTTGCCCAGCATTGAAGGATGGGGTTGGGGGAGCTCATTAATCAGATGACAGAGGAGAGCGTCCCATACAGAGGGACCCAGTGAGCAAAGTCAGGGCAGCCAGACAACAGCAGGATTCAGAAGTGAGTGTAGGCCCTGGCCAGTTAGCTCAGTGGTAGAGTGTCGGCCCAGCATGTGGAAGTCCCAGGTTCGATTCCCAGTCAGGGCACACAGGAGAAGCGTCCATCTGCTTCTGCACCCTTCCCCTCTTCTCTCTTTCTATCTCTCTCTTCCACTCCTGCAGCCAAGGCTCCATTGGCGCTAAGTTGGCCCAGGCACTGAGGATGGCTCCATGGCCTCTGCCTCAGGCGTTATAATGGCTCTGGTTGCAATGGAGTAACACCCCAGATGGGCAGAGCATCTCCCCCTAGTGGGCATGCCAGGTGGGTCCCGGTTGGGTGCATGCAGGAGTCTGTCTCTCTGCCTTCCCACTTATAACTTCAGAAAAATACAAAAAAAAAGAAGGAGTAAGAATGGTTAGAGGGTCATAGTGGATTTTTGAAAATAAAATGATCATATTGCCAACTGCTATTCTCTCTGGTAAACTCCTATTCACTGCCAAGTGCCAATTCAGGCATCACCTCCTACAGGAAGCCTTCCTACCAGGCAGAGCTGGGTGCTCCCTTCTGTCTGTCTTCACAGCCCGGTTCATGCGGCCATTCAGCCTGCCCACATTGTCTCAACAACTGCGCTGTCTTCTCTGTGGACTCCACGTCCAACCCCACCCACCTCCTTCTCCAGGAAGTCCTGGGGGACGGGGGCTTCAGAGACAGCTGTCACCCCTCTGCTGTTACTATCAGGGACTGGCCGTGTTGTCTAGTGTCATCAGTGGACAGTGGCCCATAAAAGTGCACTGCGGTGGGACGCAGGTGCCGCGAGAGAAAAGTCACCTGCACCAAACACCTGCTTGCCCGGGCACGGCTGCATGGTGGCTCATCCCCCTCCTTTCGTCTTTGTTATAGACTCCAGGAAATAAAAGAAATTTTCTTCCCTACATCCACCCACCCCACCTCCTGGTGGGCAGACTTATCTAGAGTCCCATCTCTTCATACTCCCTGCAGGATGGGGCTGCTGGGCAGGTTTTAGGGGCTTTAATCTCTGAAAAGGAAAGAGTTCATCAGGACCCCAGGGGCTATGCTAAGCAGACTTTGTTTTTAGTTTGTTTGTTTGTTTGTTTGTTTGTTTTTGGGACAGACAGAGGGGCAGAGAGAAAGGGAGAGAGATGAGAAGCATCAATTCTTCATTGCAGCTCCTTAGTTGTTCATTGATTGCTTTCTCATATGTGCCTTGACCAGGGATCTACAGCAAAGTGACTGACCCCTTGCTCAAGGCAGCGACCTTGGGCTCAAGTCAGTGACCATGGGGTCATGTCTATGATCCCCATGCTCAAGCCAGCAACCCCGTGCTCAAGCCAGTGACCTCAGAGCTTTAAACCTAGATCCTCTGTATCCCAGTCCAACGCTCTATCCACTGCACCACTGCCTGGTCAGGCAAGCAGATCTTGTTTTTAATAGAGAGAGGGCTTGTCTCTGGTCACCCCTGAGGGCAGGGGAGGGAGAGACTCTGGCAGAGATGAAGGTAGGGAGGTCAGACCCATTCTTGGCCAAATGGACCAGCCAGGGCCATATTAGGAGCAACTGTCTAAGAGGAAATGCTCCACAGATGTCGACACTTCTCTATGACCCATTGCCTCCACAGCTAGAGGGAAAGAAGCTCAGGATGAAATTGCCTTTGCTATGGCCAATGGAGGGCCTGGCTGGTTCCCATGGGACCCGAGCTTCTCGGCTGTAACCACAATGCCACGGCTCCTGTCACTGAAAATTTCATATTCATCAGCATCTCACGGGGCCCCAAACGCTGAGACTTTTAAACAAGTCTCTGGAAAAGCATGGCCAATACCCCTTAGGAAACCGGAAGGGAAAGTTTGGTCATAGCAAAAAAGCCCCCTCCCCCCGCTGGCCTGGCTCCTCGCCCCTCCCGTGCCCATGATGGACACAAAACACACAGGAGCACCCAGAGCCGTCTCTCCATCCCTTCCCAAAGTCCCGAGATGTCCCAGCCCGGCCTCCAGAAGCACGCTCCAACGCTGCTCTGGTGTGATCCAGTGTTCTTACTTCCTGAGCGTGACTAATCCAATTTGTCTCCTCCCGGCCACGAACTCGAAGTCCTTCCCACTCTCCTCTACCCTGCCGGTGGTGCGGCGAGAAATCCATGCTGATCAATTCGGGGCAGGCTGCATAAGGCAGGCAAATCACACGAATATGAGTTGGGGATAACTATGATTAATCCCTTGGCCTGGCTGAGCCCTGATTCCCATCATTCCCTGGGGCGGCTCCGAGGTGACAGGGCTGAGGACAGCCCTTCGGATGGCAGTGGAGCCCAGCCATTCGTTACTATGATGTCCCCATCACTGAGCCTACTGATGAGATTATTGATCCCAGGAAATAATTACATGAGACGCACCACAGTAAGCACAGGCTGTCGTCTTTGTACAAATTTACTGGCAAGGGGGGTAAGCATTTTGTCATTTCAGAAGAGCCTCCCTTTTATAAATTAATTGACGGCACCTTTTTAAATTAACAATTGGTACTTTTGCTGGGAAAAAGAGCAGAGGAGAGGGGAGGAGAGGACAGAAAGGAAGAAGGGGCCAAACCCAACGCACAGGCCAGGCCCAGGGAAACGGGAAAGCAAGTACCCAGTAGATGGTGCTGTAATCAAATTCTAAAACCTGTTACACCACCGGCTGTTTAGAAAAGTGTTGGGAAGTGAGGCCTGTGGGAAGGAAGCTGGTTAGAATTAAAGGCACACAGTTCAATGGATTCAGTCATTTCCCTCACTTTGGATAGAGATGATGGTGGTGATGATGATGGTGATGGTGATGGTGATGATGGTGATGATGGTGATGATGGCGATGGTAATGGTGATGATGATGATGATGATGATGATAATGGTGGTGATGGTGATGATGGTGATGGTGATAATAGTGATGTGATGATGATGGTGATGGTGATGGTGATTATAGTGATGTGATGGTGATGACGATGGTGATGGTAATGATGATGATGATGATGGTGATGATGGTGATGATGGTGATGGTGATGATGGTGATGGTGATGATGATGGTGATGGTGATGATAATGAGGTGATGGTGATGGTGATGATAGTGATGTGATGGTGATGATGATGATAGTGATGTGATGATAGTGATGTGATGGTGATGACGACGATGGTGATGATGATGATGGTGATGGTGATGATAATGATGTGATGGTGATGATAGTGAGGTGATGGTGATGATAGCGATGTGATGGTGATGATGATGATAGTGATGTGATGGTGATGGTGATGGTGATGATGGTGATGTGATGGTGGTGGTAGTGATGTGATGGTGATGATGATGATAGTGATGTGATGATGTAAAGTCGACTAATCGCAAATCGATTAATTGTAATACAGCGATGACTCCTTCACTTAACATCAAAACAAATGATAATAATCCACAGTCAAAAGGGACAAACCTGAACTCTTATGCTAATGTCACTAAGTCTATTCATCGGGTCCACAAATCTCCTTGGCCTTCTACCCCATTCTTTCACACCCACTACCCAATTATCAATAAATCTCGGAATGGCTATCCCACTATGAGCAGGTACAGTAATCCTTGGCTTCCGACACAAAACTAAAGCCTCCCTTGCACATTTCCTCCCACAAGGTACCCCTACCCCCTTATCCCAGAAATCACAGACTAAGAGGCTTTCTGCCTCCAAATGACTCAGTTCAAGAAGAAGGTGGGTGATAGCCCCCCCCAACACTGGTCTCATGAAAATCCCAGGAAAACCAGCAGACAGTGAAAAGGCCCTTTCCACACTGAATATTGAGGCGACAACTAGAGTTGTCTTGAATTCTACTCCAACAAGAACAATATCGTTCATATACATTTTGCACATCTGTCTACGCAACATGCCCCATGGACCTTTGAAGTAAGTGAGTGGAGTCCAGCCCAGCGGGAGCTGAGTGTGCAGAAGGACAGCCTCCTGCACTGTCATTGCCCCGTGGCTCCATTGAATAGGCTCTTCTCCAGAGTGGGCGGGGCCCCTCAGCTAAGGCAGCTATGACCTTGAGCACACCCGATGACAGCCCATTGTCCTGTGGGCAGCCGGGGAAGGGAGGAGAAGGGAGAGAGAGCTGCTACCCGGGAAGCACCAGCCGTGGGGAGGCCTGCGTGTGAACTTGCGTGCCCAGGGGGGACCGCCCAGCGTGGGTGGCACTCCCCAACGAGCTTTTCCAGGCCTTCAGTAATGCTGGGCACACCAAGCCACGTCCACGAGGATGTACAAGTCTCCCCAGTCCCCCAGGCTTCAGGATCATGGCTCGTCAGCTGACAGATCCCCCACACTCCCAAGAAAGCACCTGCATTTCACAAGGTGTCTGGGAGGAACTGCAGGGGTCAAGGTCAAGGCCAGGCACCTATACTGTTGAGCAGTGGCCTGCTTCCTGGGGATAGTGATGGGCTGGACACAGGGGTGTCAGGCCTCCCTGGGAGTGGAGGTTGAGGAGGGAAGGATGCTGGAATCACGCATATTTCCATGGACAGGTAATGGCCCAGTTGACCCTGGTCCCATCTCAGGGACAGAATTGGGGACAGAGGAACCAATGGGGCTTCATGGGTGAGGTAGACCTTGGGCTTGACCCTGAAGGCCAGGTAGAATAGGGCTGGATGGAGGGGAGAAGACGGGATCAGGAAAGGGGTTCAGGCTGGGGTGGGGGCAGAGCAGGGAGGAGGTGGGAGCACAGGGAGCTCTGGGCACAGGGAGGAGTGAGTCCCACTTAAAAGCAGAAGGGAAAGTATGGGACAGGGGCCTGAGCAGGAAGGCCCACCTCCCTACCCCCAAAATCCTTGTCAGGAACATACTGGCAGGTCCCTATGGGGCTGGCACCGTGTGCTTCCTGTGGGCCACCAACGCTGATGGTGTCACAGGCTTGCTATAGAGCCATGTGGAACAGCACAGGGTAAACAGCTCGGTTTCAGGCAGTGTGCCTGCTGTCACCTCATCGCTGTCAGCACATCTCTCTCCAGGGAGAAGACAAACTCATCAGGGGGATAGTCCATGCCCCCTTCTCAGGGAGGCAGCTTTGACACGTGTGACTGCCGTCCCTCCCTCCGCTCAGTGTGGTGGGCCGGGATCGGCTGTCACCAGCCCAGGCTCAGCCCCAGCTTTGCCACCATCTCCCGACCAGGAGTTCATCACCAATGGGACCAAAATAAGTGAACTTTTTATTTTCTAATTGAAAAAACAAATCGTAGGTTCAAAGGCAGAGGGAGAGGTCTCTGAACCAGCCTCCATGTAACAGTTGTGTAGAAACATGCAAATCTTCCAAAGCCGGCTAGAATGGAGTCCGTGCGTTGCTGCGTGCAAGTGACTAGCAGCCTGGCATGCAGCATCCTCACACCCCGATCTTCATTTCCGCCCCAGGCCCAGGACACAAGCTCTCCGAGAACCCTTGGCCAGGTGGTCCGTCCTGCGGGCCATGACCTCCCCACCCCTGCTGGCAACTCCTTGCAGCCTCGACCACGGAGGAGTTAGGACAGGCTGGGCCTCAGAGGCCTCTGGGCACGGTACACACAAGGAATAGTTCATTTTGAGTCATCTTGACTGGACACGGGGCACCCAGATTAAACATTCTTTGGGGTGTGTCTGCGAGGGTGTCCCCAGATGAGATGAGCATTTGAACTCAGGAAAGCAGCCCGAGTGGGCATATCAACCCTCTGAGGGCCGCGATGGGACGAAGGCAAAGGAAGGGAGGACTGGTTCCCTCCTGCCTGTCCACTTGAGCTGGGACAGGGGTCTTCTCCTGCCCCTGGACTGGGACTCACTCCTCCAGCTCCCTGGCTCCCAGGCCTCCCGACTGAGACTGGGACTATCGCAGTGGGCAGACTGGGACTTCTCAGCCTCCATAACTGCATGAGCCATCTCCCCGGGGTAAGTGTGCACATGCCGTTGGTCCCGGTTCTCTGGAAGGTGCTGGCTCACACCGCAGAGAACAAACACCCCAGAGACAATGGCCCGTCTGTGCTGAGGAATCGGCCGGACGGACCTGGGAGAGAGTTTTATCTGAACCACCTGACTGTCCTTGGAGCTGCTTCTCAACAAAGCCATGAACACTTGCTTGGGGACTGCATCTGCATCCGGAACAGCTGGGCAGACGGATCCCTGGAACGGGAAAGGCTCCGGGCTCACGGCTGCATTTCGGGGATGCGGGGAGCAGGAGGGTCTCCCTTTCAGGAGGCCGCATCAGGCAGCCTCTCCTCCTGGCTGTTGTGGGGTCCGGCGAAGGCTGGCAAAGGCCTGGGTCCTCGGGACGCTGCAGATGAAGGGGGTGGGGGAAGGGGCCAGAAGGCAGGCTGGGGTGGGGCCTCCTCCGCCAACCTCTGCCTCCCGCCTTTCCCACCAACCTCTGGCTCCGCAGCTCATTTCCATAAGCAAATGTTTAGACTGCCACATTGATGGATTCGGAGAAAACTGCGGCAAAGTCATAAAACTTTTCCATTAACCACATTCCCCGTGCAACACTTCTCCTGTTCTGCACCGTGGACCCACAGATGGCTTTCTTCGGGCTGCAGAATTTCATGAAACCCACAGTGGCTTCCTGCGAATAAAGGGTCCCCGTGCCTGTCAAGTTAGTCCCCAAAGCACGCTGGCGCTGAGGGGGCGTGGCCAAAATCATGGTGATGCCTGATAGTTCTTACCGACGACCGTATTCCCTTGGCTCATCGGCTATGAGTCTACCGCTTAGATGGCCTGCCCAGAACAACTTGCTAATAACGATTACTATGATCCCTGTTTTTATTCTTGTTCTTATTTGCATCTTCCTCAAGGCCTCCGGCAGTGGCAGAAATAAGCTGCTGCTCGTCCCCTCAGAAGTGGCTGGTCCCTCCCCTATTCAGAGCCTCAGTCCCGGGTTTGTAAGATTTTAGGTGAACCTGTAGACCTACTCGGTGATGTACATGGTAGGCATTCCAGAAATACTGTGTAGATGCATGCATGCATGAATGAATACATGAACAGAAAGGGATTCAGAAGCTGCAAAGTCCTGTGCAACCCAGGAGGGATGATAACTCTTTGTTGTTTCATTTCACCAGCCAGTCTGCTACAAAGCTTCCTAAGCAATAATCTAGTTTTGAAAATAACAGAAAGCATGGCTTCACTGCTCCATTCAAACAACGAATCCTTTTTTGAGGGTCACACCGCAGGGGATTCTGGGAACAGAGCAGTGAACAAAAAAGACACAGCTCCTGACCCCGTGGAATTTAACCTGGCAGGGAACCAGAGAGTAAACAAGTAATTACACCGAGGAGCGTTTAATTACACATGTGAGACAAGCCACGAGGAAAAGTGTAGGGGCCTGCGAGAGCAAACAATGGGCCTGCCCAGGCGGAGGGGTCAGGTGTCCCTACAAGTGTGACATTGGAGCTGAGACCCTGGGGAGGAGCAAGAGTTGGAAAGATTAGGGCACAATGAGAGCATGAATGTATTTCCGGATGGCAAGGAAGGAAAGGAAATTAGACTCAGAAAACTGGGGGAGGCAGGGTGGACGAGCAGGAACTTGACCTTGGGCAAGGCCAACAAAGGTCCCCGGCCATGTGCCCACGTCGGGCTCCTGTGGGCCACAGCAGCAGGGGAAGAAAGACCAGGTCCCTGGACAGAGGCGAGAGAATGCCCTGGACCTCCGTGGTCCTCTGCATGTCCCCCTCTGCACTACAAGGACAAATCCAGGCTCAATCGAAAACCTCCCCACTCCTCAGTGGCTCTGGGCTGAGTCAGCTGATGAATGGCTCACTGTGCAGGATGTGGGAGGTGGAAGGGAGGAAGGAGCCATTATTATTCTCCAGTTGCTGCTTCAGACAGGTGTACGGACAGGGATCCGACCTACAAACTGATGAAGTCCAGCCACCCAGTCAGGAGGCGGGCAGGGGCAGGTGAGGTTGGCAGAGGCAGGCCCCCACCGAGGCTACAGAGACCCAGGATGGGCACAGTGGAGGCTGCGCATCTCCTGCTAAGCAGCAGTTAGCAGCCCTTCCGAAGGCTGTGCAAACCCCAACCTCCTGTGTTAAATTCCTTCTTACTTGGGGTACCCAAGAATGCCTTTGTAAACCCGGGACTCGGTCCTGGAGGAAATTGCCCAGGTAAAACAGCTCACGGAACAGCGATAGTGTCTGATCACAGATTGCTACAACCTTTCCAGGATGTTTGCATTTTAAAAGTCGCTGCTTGAAGAGGTCCCCAGGCAACCCAGGCAGACCTGCGGGAGTGTGGGGGAGGCATGCCTTCAGGCAAGCATCACAGTAGTCACTCCCTGTAGGCAGCTGCACCTGTTAGTTAGAGCAGGCAGCATAAATGCATTGGATGACAAAATGATATTTGTTTTTGGTCCGGAGGCTGGGCTGCCCAGACCCATCTCAGCCCCCAGAGCAAGAAAAGGGGGAGTCCAGGCCACTTGGCTCCTCTGATACCTCTTTGGAGCCAAAGTGAATGCTTCAGAAATAAGTACAGAAACTGTTCGAATGCTTTGGCCAATGGCAGAGGTGGATTTCAGTTCTCTTTCACACCTGTCTTTCTTCCTAGGAGGCAAGACGTTTACACAGAACAGACCCCATCCTGTTAAGGTGGTGGTGGCAGCAGAGGGCGGGACTCCTCACTGCTAACCCAGACTGAATCCTGAACCCGCTGCTCCCCCAAAACCACAGCCCCGGAGGCCAGAGGCCACTCCAAGGCATCTCAAACTCCTACACCAGTGGTCCCCAACCTTTTTCAGGCCACGGACTGGTTTAATGTCAGAAAATATTTTCACGGACCGGCCTTTAGGGTGGGACGGATAAATGTATCATGTGACCGAGACAAGCATCAAGAGTGAGTCTTAGACGGATGTAACAGAGGGAATCTGGTTATTTTTTAAAAATAAAACATCACTCAGACTTAAATATAAATAAAACGGAAATAATGTAAGTTATTTATTCTTTCTCTGTGGACCAGTACCAAATGGCCCGCGGACCGGTACTGGTACCGGCCCAGGGGTTGGGGACCACTGTCCTACACCACCTACGCCTATTTATCCCAAATCTTGAAAGCAAGCAAAATTTGAGAATACAAGTGTGACTAAAAATTGAAAGCTTATTAGCTGAGATCTTGCAGGATAAATTCTAGGAAGCTCTCCGAAAAATCACCACCTTTTATCTTTCTGTTGGGTAACCATAATTTCACCAACTGTCATCCCTGCAAGCATCCAGGAAGCCCACAGAACAACATTCCCTCGGCCCTTGTGCTGAACCAATCTGCTTCCTCTCCTCTCTGTGAATCTGATTATCTAGGTGTCGGCCTAAAATCTTTAACGTATACATAACTTGTATACATGGCGTTTGTAAGTGGAGGCTGACTTAGAAATAGAAACAAACCCATGAATACCAGGAAGAAAGAGAGAGAAAGAGAGAGGGCAGCAGGATAGATCACTAGACTCACACAGATCAAACCTCTGCACCCGGGGAAACAAGGCCAGCCCTGCCCCTTAGAGAGCGAGCTAAGGCCGCCAGTGACTCTGGGCTCCCGTTTCAAACAGACACCATTTGAGAAATGTCTTGGTCTGAAACATGGGAAAATGAGAAATTATAGGGCCTATCTAACAAATCAAAAATTAATAAAGTAACAACATAAAGGTAGATTTACCATTATTTATAATTTACCATTTTTACCTTGTTTTCAATTGTCTCTCGTCCTCTTCATTTGAGGAGCCCATTACATTTTATTATGCTAAACCCTATCTTCTGTCACATAAATTACAGTTAAAGATCTTAATATTAAAGCCTCCTAGCTCCGAGGTCATATTTCAAGCTTTGTTCAAACCAGACGTTAATGCTGGAATTGAACACAGGATGCTCTGTCATCATTACCTATGATCTCCAAAGTATAATACAATTTTTGCTATATATGGCACGAGAATGCCTCTTGGTATAACACTGAATTATGGAGATATATTGATTTCTGCAGTATTTTGACAAAACAATAAAACTAAACCTGTTAGCTCCTAAACAGATACCCAGACATCCACCCAGCCATGATGGCAATGGTCATGAAGATAAAGGTTTCATTTAGCCCGGTTACCATAGGAAACCGCTCCAACTCACGTCTGCCCTGGTGGTCCCTGCTTCCCCGACTTCTGTGGTCTCTTTCTCCTCTCAGGGGCGGAACACGAGAGGGAGGAGAAAGCCGATTTGCCTTTAGGTTGGCTGGGGTGGAAATCCCAAGCCAGTCCTCCCAAACCAGTTAGGGGACCTTGGTGGCGGGGGGTGGGGGGGCAGACTCCCCACAGGTAAGTAAGGCCGATACCCACCTCCTGGGACTTTCAGGGGAATGAAATGAATTAATACAGGCACACAATGTATGTACCTAACCCGCCTTACGGCCCGGCCTGCAGCAGGTGCTGAGGAATGGAGGCTATCAAGGTTGTCAGAGGATGTTGTGCACACGGGGCGTGCCTCTGGCCCGCACACCTGCTGTCCTACTGTGAATGAGTTAGGACACCCGGCCAAGTTCTCACCTGCCCTTGTCACCACCTTTCCTTGGGATCCTGGGCAAATCATGCTTGTTTCCCAAGCCTCCATTTCCTCATCTAGAGAGCGGGGATAAAACGCAATAAGATGTGACTGCTTTGCAAAGGGAAAAATGCCACACGCGCATAAAGGATTATTACCACAAATCAGTCTTGCAGGTTTGAAGCCGTAAGCACCCTCCGAGCGCGATGTCGTTCCAAATCAGGCATTTGGCCGGCACAGAAAGAGAACTTCTTGAGGAATAAATCATCGTGTCCTTTCCCCTAAGTAATGCTGATGATAATGACACCACAACCGTACAACTAACTTCCCCCCCTCGTAATGATGAGAATAATGCTGCTGCCACAAAAACTCACATTTATTAAGCTCCTACTACGAGCCAAGCACCGGAATATTATTTTCACATAAAATGGTTATCCCATTATTTTCTTGCAACGAGTACGGATCTGTTGTACAAATAAGGAAACTGAGGCCCAGTGAAGCTGAGCCTTGCTCAAGTGTCCTGGCTGCTGAGCGGAAGCCCAGGACGGGGGACCCGGGTCTGCCTGTCATCAAGCCTGGGGCCCTGTCCACCACGCTCTCGTCTCAGGATCCACCCCGAATACTCCCGTCATGTCTGCCCAGGTAGCTGCAGAAGAGCTGACATCACTGCGTGGGCTGTTGCTCGTCATACAAGACTGTGGCTGAGCCCTAAGTCACCAGACCCAGTCGTCTTAGCACCTGCTCGGTACCAAGGGTTTGTTCACAACCCAATTCCCAGAGCCACTGCCAACCTGGAAATGGCCCCGGAGCACCAGCTCATGGAAAATGTAGGGCCTGGGAAAACACATTGAACTGGGACATGCACGGTTCCTGGTTCTGGGTTATGTTGGGGAAGAGGCGTCTTTGGAGCAGGAAGACCAGGGTTTCCTCTGGCTCGGCTGAACCATCATGAGCAAGACTCCTGCCTCCTGTGACCCTCAGATTCTCCTCTACTAAAGTTGGAGACAATAAGAAATATCAATCGCCATAACTCTTCCCTGACCAAATTGTCCTGCAGTAATGGGAGGTCATGAGTATAAAACAGCCTGCCTCCCCACCCCCTCGGCCAGTTGGCTCAGAGGTAGAGCATCAGCCTGGTGTGTGGATGTCCCAGGTTTGATTTCCGGTCAGGGCACACAGGAGAAGCACCCATCTGCTTCTCCACCCCTCCCCTTCTCTCGTTTCTCTCTCTCTCTCTCTCTTCCCCTCTTGCAGCCATGGCTCAACTGGAGCGAGTTGGCCTTGGGCACTAAGGATGGCTCTATGGCCTCTGCCTCAGGCGCTAAGAAGAGTTTGGTTGCTGAGCAACAGAGCAACGCCCCAGATGGGCAGAGCATTGCCCCCTAGTGGGCTTGCTAGGTGGATCCTGGTCGGGGTGCATGCAAGAGTCTGTCTCTCTGCCTCTCCTCCACTCACTGAATTAAAAAAAAAAAGAAAGAAAGAAAGAAAGAAAGAAAGAAAGAAAGAAAGAAAGAAAGAAAGAAAGAAAGAAAGGAAGAAATAGCACGGCCCACATGTCTCATCATCTTATTCCCTGTGGGCTGTGGTGTGGCCACACAATCACATCAACCGCAGCTCCTGCCCCAGGTCAGGGTCATCCACAGAGGAGTGCAAGGCTTCCCAACAACTGCACCATCATCAACACAAGCCTGCGACCTTGCAGGGCGATGTGCTAGGCACCGTTGTCTGTCTTCCCTGCGCAGCGTGAGAAACGCGTGCAGGATGCCAACAGAGGCACGTGGCACACACTCCGCTTTCTGAACACGTCAGGGTCCTCCCGCTGTTCTCAGAATAAAACAAACCTTAGCGCCACCTACCAGGTCCCCATGTGTGGACCTCCGACCAGACATGGCACGTGCTGCCCTTCCACTCCGCCACCCCATCTGCCCAGGGACCTCTGACTTCTCTTTAGAGCTCCTCTCAGTGAGGACCGCATCCTCTTCACGGACAGCCTTCTCCCACGTGCACGTGACACTAGGACCTCCATTTCTCAGTTCTTACCACAGTGGTCGTTCTGCATTTACTCGTGTGATTTTTTTCATGTCTTTCTATTTATTCCCTGGGTAATAAATTTCATACAAGCAGGAGACACGCCTATTTCACCACCATGATCTGACTCTAGAGATTAGCACAGTGACTGGCACTGAGTAAGTTCTCAAAATAAATGTCAAATGAGTTTATGGTTGTGAGCCAACATCCCTGTCACCTGTCCTCTTCACCTGAATGCCTGTACCTGTTAAGCCAAATTCAGAGGGACCCAAAACATGAAAGACAGGAACAATGCCCGTCGTTTACACATCAAAGCTTTATTGTCTAGCTTGGCCAAGCGGCAGCAGCTCCAACAGAAATCTGAGGGAGAGCGGGGCCGGCCCTTTGTTCTACTTAGTTTTTATAGTTTTGTAAGTGGGAAGTACAGAAGCAAAAATTGTAATTAGGAGCCCTTTACCACTATTGGTTATAGTCATATGTCCTTTAACATGATAAGACCATGTTCAATTTGCAAGTCATATATCATTTTGAAGAAAATAAAATTTACAAGACAACACAATGGTAGAAAGATGTCTCTTTACATATTAAAGGCATTCCTATATTATCTAGTGTTTATCTGCTATCTCTTTGTCCAGAGTCACACACACATTTACATAGGAGAGGTAGTTTCGGTGGGGACAAATGCCTGCAAATGGCTCATTGCTATAAGAAAAGGTTTATTTTGGCTTTTCTCTCCCTGTACCTGGCTAGCCATTCACCCTTTTCCCCACAGGCATGGTGGAATGTCTGGAAATCCATGTTTTCCTCCCCTTTGCATTTACAATACAATGCCAAGGGCCATCCTGGTCATGCCAATTACACAGTACAGAGACTACTCTCACAATTTCTCTGCACACCTTAACCCAAATTAATAAAATGTTCTCCAAGCCCCTTAAAATATTAATTCTGTAGTTTTTGGTACCTTTCAACACCTGCGGATGAAGTGGCTCAGTGGCTCCTCAGTACCTTTCAATCCAGTTGAAAAATATTGATGAGCCTTGAGCCGCCTCGCGCCGTACACAAAATTCACTTGAAATGGATCACAGACCTAAATGTCAAAGTTAAAACTGAAATCCCTGTAAAAGAAAACAAAGAAGAAGAATTTTCATGATCCCACATTAGGCAAATATTTTTGAGGACACAAAAAAGATTAACTCTAAAAAAAAACAAAAAAAAACATTTATTGGACTTCATCAAAGCTAAAAACTTTTGCTCTGCTCTTCAAAAAAAAACCCATTTTTAAAAAAAAGCCACAGATTGAGAGAAAACATTTTAATGCAAGCATCTAAGAAAGGTCTTATAATCCCAAATATATAAAGAACCCTCACAGCAAGATAAACCGACCAATAAATCCAGTGAGCAGAAGTCTTGCACAGGCACTTTGCAAAAGAGGTACAGATGACCAGCGAGCACAGGAAAAGATGCTCAGCATCATTGGTTGTCAGAGACAGGCAAATTAAAACCACATATGATACCACTTTTTAACCACCAGAATGGCTAAAAATAAAGACTTGATAATACCAAGTGTCGCCAAGAATGTGAAGCAACTAGAATATTCATACACTGCTGGTGTGACAGTAAAAATCCCAAAGTGCCTGACCAGGCGGTGGCGCAGTGGATAGAGCGTCGGACTGGGATGCGGAGGACCCGGGTTTGAGACCCGAGGTTGCCAACTTGAGCGCAGGCTCATCTGGTTAGAGCAAAAAAAAACCTCACCACCTTGGACCCAAGGTCGCTGGCTCGAGCAAGGGGTCACTCACTCTGCTGAAGCCCCACGGTCAAGGCACATATGAGAAAATATTCAATGAACAACTAAAGTGTCACAATGCGCAACGAAAAACTAATGATTGATGCTTCTCATCTCTCCGTTCCTGTCTGTCTGTCCCTGTCTATCCCTCTCACTGACTCTCTCTCTGTCTCTGTAAATAAATAAACAAATAATAATCTTTAAAAATCCCAAAGTGACAAAACTACTTTGGAAAACCACTTGCCATATCTTATACAGTCAATTATTCACTTAACATCCCAGGCATTTACCCAGGAGAAAAGACAGCATATGTCTTCACAAAGGCTCATGCATGACTGTTGGTAGCGGCTTCATTCAGAATAGCGGGAACTGGAAATAACCACCATGTCTATCAACAAGAGAACTGATCGACTGTTCTCTTTGTACACACTGGAATACTACTCAACAATAAAAGATGCCCACAGTGCTTAGCAACAACATGAAAGACTCACAGAAACATGCTGAATGGAAGAAGGTAGACAAAGAAGAGGACAAACACGTATGCTCTAACTTTTATGGCGCCCATTCATATGGGCAAAGTCATTCCACGGGAATAGCTAGCGGTTAGTGGTTGAGTGGGGTAGGAAGTGGGATCATGGAAATGCTCAGGGGAGGGCTGGCTACAGGACTGTAATGCTCAGCAAAACCCTCCAAAGCTACATTTAAGATCTGTGCTCTTATTGTATGTAGGCTATACTTCCAGAAAGTTGGAATTAAGAAAAAAATAACAAAATGACCTTGACCTAGCCTGCACTCTGCCACATGCCCTACACTGAGTCCTGGAGAACAGAGAGGAGAGGGTCTGGCCACTTTCTCATTTTCCACCTGCTGAACTTTCATCCAACAAGAAATGGGATTTTTCAAAGGGATTGATTCATGCACGGAGTCATGTCTTTTGAACAGCAAAGGACCAAGCTTTCTCTTGCTCCTGTCTCCTTCTCTCCCTCCTGTCCACTGTCCACTCTCCACAGGAGAGCCAGATAGCCTTTTAAAATCACCACCCCAACCATGCCCCTCCCGGGCTAAAGCAGCCTCCCCCAGCCCCGCCCCCGGAAGAACTGTGCTCACATGACTGTACTATACAGTTTCCTGGGGCGGCCCTAACAGAGTCCCACAAGCTGGGAGGCTCACAGCAGGAAGTTATCCTCTCACCCTTCTGGAGGCTAGAACCCCAAAATCAAGGGGCCAACTGTGGAGGTGCCTGTGGAGGAAAGCAAATTGGGCTGATGTTGCAAATAGGAAATGCAGCACTAATTACCGTATTTTTCGCTCCATGAGACGCACTTTTTTCCCCCAAAAGTGGAAGGGAAAATGCCCGTGCGTCTTATGGAGCAAAAAATATGGTATTTTATTAAATATTTTAACACATCATTTGGTTCAGAATATTTTTTTTCTTATTTTCCTCCTTAAAACCCTAGGTGCATCTTTGGTCAGGTGCGTCTTATGGAGCGAAAAATACGGTCTGTTACATTGCAGTGGTCCGTGATGGTGCCCTGGGCACCTGGCCTCCGTTGCCTCGTGCAGCCACGCTGGGAAAGGGCAGAGGTGCCAGTCTCAGGGGTTCACCGCTGTGTTCTAGACTTGACACAACCTCCTCCCTACTGCGAGCCCCCCAACCCCACCCCCCGGCCAGGAAAAGGAGACACTCACACGGTGTTTATTTAGAGGGGAGCCTTCCCGAGCGACAGTGAAAAGCAGGTTGTGCATGTGGGTCTGGGGTCCGGAGCCCTCGGAGAGAAGGGTCACTAGGAAGTCGCTGTGTCCCCGTGACACGCGGAGCTGGGACACTGTCGCCCATGTCAGAAGGCTTTCCCTCCTCCCACAGGGCTGGCCGGGCCCCTCTAGCTGTGGGTTTCCTGGGATTCAGATGGTTCTGCCTCTCAGAATTGCAAGGGGGCTGCGCTGTTAACAAATACAGCCCCTGAATTACTGGGATAAGATGAGGGACTGGGGTATAACTGCATCTGAACATGACACAAATCATTCGAACCTGACACAAAACCATTTCCCCACTAAGTAGAGAGAACATTCGGCCAGGTCCTGCTGACAGCAGAGGACTCACCCCTTTCAAAATACCCAGAGGGGGGTCGCCCCCCCATCTTGGGTTTCATTTTGGCGTCTAAAAGTTTCCCCTTTTCATTAAGAGAGAGATTTTCTTTAGAAAAAAATTTTTTTTCCTAAATATATATCCTTTTTTTCCATTACAACTGAAAAGAGGGGTCATGAGCCTTCCCTGATGAAGGTATAAATATTGCATTTCAGAGGTGGAATGGTTTGCCTCCCACTTTGCAGGATCCCCTGGGGTAAAATCTCACCCAGCGCGGCAGCGGCCTCGCTCTCTTTACATGCTTGTTTGCAAAAAAAGCAGCCAAGGAGTAAAGCGGCCTTTTCACTTCAGGGGCCGCGGCTGTGCTTAGGGGGTACTTGACCAGCCGCATCTAAGGACTGCTTAGCACAGGGCCTCTGCCTCCACTCACTCCACGTTTCTGCTTCTCGGGGGCAAGCAGGAAATTTAGACCTTTGCCCATCTGGGAAAGAACAAAATATTTATCGACACAGGAGAAACTCTCCTGGGGGCAGGGGCGGGGGGTGACACCTGTCCCCATCTCTCAAGAAATACTCCATATTTTTCATCCAAGAGATTTTTATATGATGGCCTCGCCTCTTTTTCTCTATCTTTTTATCTCTCCGTCTCTTTGTCTCTCTGTCTCTATCTCTTCCTGCCTCTATCTCTCTGCCTTTCTCTCTGTCTCTTCCTGCCTCTATCTCTGTCTTTCTCTCTGTCTCTGTCTCTTCCTGCCTCTCTCTCTCTGTCTTTCTCTCTGTCTCTGTCTCTCTCTGACACTCTCACCGGGCCACACGGCCTGTAGGCCCAGCTCTCCGGAAGCGTCTACAGCAGACCCTTCGCCCCAACGAGCGTGTGTGCCCGTTACCTCGCGCATGCTAACTGGTGCCTTTTCCTCTTGTTCATGTATGTATAGGGTTACTCTTTCATCTGAGAGATGTTTATTAACCGGTAGCTGTTAATTAGATAAGAAGATAATTTCATGTAAATGGTGGATTTAAAAGCAGCCTATCTAGCATGCTTACTGTTTAACAGGAAGGCTTTGGGTTTGTTTCTGTGTTGTCCCTATGTGAGTAGAGCAATTAATCGACTCCGCTGATTGAATGAAAAATGCATCGTAATTGCTTGACCCCATCAAGCAGCTCCCGGAATTATTTGACACTGGCGGAGGGACACAGCCTCCATCTCTGTTTCCTAATCGGCCCCTGGGCTAACAAAGGGGCACTAAGATGGGGTCCTGCTGCTCCCGTGCTTGAGAGCGGAGAGAACAGCCCCAGTGACCAGACCACTCAGGAGCACAAGCAGGAAACAGAAGAAAAACATCGACTGCTGCCCTAATCATCCGGACGGCTGCCTCCCCTTCCCTCTGGTCCTATTGCGCTGACCTCCTGGGGTCTGGGGCAGTGGGACCCACACGCCTTCCAGCCTCTGGGCTCTGTGGAATGAGGTTCATTTCATGAGGACAGGATGTTCTCCACAAGGGAGGACAATGCAGGACTTCCAGGTTTGCCTTCTAAACGGTCTCTAAGAAGAAGCTTAAGAAGACTGAGGATGGAGGTGAGCTTCTTGCCAGACCCATCTACACCACCAAAGGAGTACTTCTCTGATCCCTCCCCAACCCTCCTATGTCCAACACGAGCGCCAGCACATGACGCTGGCTCGGGTGGAAATGGAGCGAGCAAAACCCACCAACCCGGACTCACGGGTGCTGCAGCTGCAGGTGACCTCAGGACAAACCATGATACAAACCCTGGGTCCAGGCACACTGAGGTTGAACCCTGAGCCCTCCTGACACCGTGCTTCATCTGACATTGAGAACTGGCCCAAATAGGGTTCTCCCAGCAGAGAAGGAAACAAACCCCTCAAGGAGCACCCACCGCACGTCCGCTGCTCTGCACGGTGCCTGGCGCAGGTTGTCATTTATATTGGACAATAAACTTATGAAGAAGATTTAATTATCTCCGTCCCTGCCAGGAGAAACTGAGGCTCCAAGAGGCTGGCCAGTTTGCCAGCGAGCGCAATGGGAGGAAATAGCAGAGCTGAGGTTTGAGCCTGGCTCTCCCTGCTCCGAAGGCCAAGCCCTCTCCACATGCAGTGGCCAGGACGTCAGGCACGTGGGAAGCGTCCCTTGTTGTCAGCCATTACCATTGTAGCTGTCATCTTACTGTAGTTGTCATCATTGCATTTCCATGATGCGACTGCCTCGACCTAACCAAAGGGACCCACAGTGCTGTCCAGGGCAGGTCTGCAGCTGTGAGTCGCTCACAGTCCACGGAAGGCTTCGGATGCCCAGGCAGGCTCCACTGGCTGCCTGCATCCCCTTTTTCCCTTTTATAATGGACTTTCCAGCTGACTGACTCAGAGCCACTCCTGAAAGCAGTTAGAGAATGGCACTTGGGCCACCAAAGGAGAACTTCCTCTGTTCTAATGGCCTTTCCAGTCTTTATAGCTAGAAATCTTAACAACTACAGCGTAGCATCAATGGACTACACACGCACACTCACATATCTAAGTATTATATACGTAAGGAATACTGACCCGCAGATTAAAACCAAAGAGCAGAAACATTGTGTTGTGACCGTGGAGTGTTCCCATCTGTACGGCAATGCACTGTCATAAGGTGACATCTGCTGACTTCGCAGAAGAGAAACACAAGCCGTTCCAACCCCTCCGCCATGACTTGTTCCACATCATCCAACAACAACAAGTCAAGATTCACTTCGGGGAAATTAACACAGACTGGCCTTGAATGTTTTTATTTTTTTCTTTTTCTCAGCTGCCAATATGAATTATTTAGAGTTTCTAAAATTAGGGGGCATTCCCAACGCCTGTGGTAATGACCTTCCAGATGAACGTCCATCACCGATGAAGACATTTGGCCAACTGGGTGCCGTAATAGTGGCCATACGTCACCCAGGCCCTGCTCTCCTGGGACTACTCTGACGTGTGTTAGAATGAGATGGGAAGGCTCTGGTGCAATCTCTTCTAGACCTTGGCCATTTGCGTGTCCCTGGCCCATGTTTTACCGTCATCGCCAGAGACACGCTTGGCCTTCGCTTCGAGGCGAGGGCCTCACCAGCAGGACCCTCCCCGTCGAGTCTGAATGTCTGCTTTCTGCAGCGTGGCTGCAGGACGGAAGTGGGGGCCGTGCCAGAGCTCTGAACAGCGCCCCAGTTTCCAGGTCAGACGGGGCAACATTGCTTCAACGTCTGAGTCTGAATCACTCACATTGGGGCCTGAAGTACAATGTGGTGGTGCGACATTCATGCACTTTGAAAGGCTTTTGTGACTTGGTGTTTGGGAAATGGCATATTCTCTACTCCCCACTAGAAGACTCTCCTTCCTCCTTGGCATTGTAAAGGCTCTGAAAAGTCCTGCACTTAAAAAAATATATATGCTAGTCAATTTATTTAACCCGTCTTTTCCATTTCCATGACCACTAAATATTTTTTTTAAGAAATGTCTTTCAAATCCTACAAAACTATGCATTCCACTGTCACGAATTTTGGGAAGTTCTGAACAGGATGCTGGCAGCTTTGATTCCTTCCAATGCTGATGCTCTGCAGGGGTCCCCAAACTGAGGCCATTTATCCAGCCCCCACCACACTTCCGGAAAGCACCTCTTTCATTGGGGGTCAGTGAGAGGAGCACATTGACCATCTCATTAGCCAAAAGCAGGCCCATAGTCCCCATTGAAATACTGGTCAGTTTGTTGATTTAAATTTACTTGTTCTTTATTTTAAATATTGTATTTGGTCCCGTTTTGTTTTTTTTACTTTAAAATAAGATATATGCAGTGTGCATAGGGATTTGTTCATAGTTTTTTTTATAGTCCAGCCCTCCAACAGTCTGAGGGACAGTGAACTGACCCCGTGTAAAAAGTTTGGGGACCCCTGCTCTAGAGTCTCTGGAGTAGTTAGTGTCCTGTGTCCCTGCTGATGGTGTCTGGTAATGTTGCTCAACCAAGAGGCATTTCTGTTTTGGGGAGACTTCCCTCTTGGTATTAGTCAGAACTGCTTTGTTCCTCATTGAGGGCAACCTTCCTCGAACTACTGTGTGAACGGAGGAAATGTACTGGGGGAGACGGGATACAGAGGTGGGAAAGCCCCGACCCGAAGGTGAGCTAAAGCATCCGTAGCCTGGGGAATGAATCTGCACTCATTTGAGTGTGGACAGGTGGGTGGGGCAGTGTAAGGGTCTGTCTCCTCGTCTGTGTGTCTTTCTTTCCACCTCTCTCTCCGCCTCTCTCCACCCGACCGCTCCCCACTCGCTCAGCCAGCCAACGGCCCACCGCTCGCCCCCCTTGGCTTCTCCGTGCTGGTCCTCCTAACCCTCTCCTGCTACAGATGGGACCTCCGCACAGGGTGGGGGCATGGCTGCCAGCAGCCCCAGCCGAGCCAGCCCCCAGAGAGATAGTTTCTCTTTTCTACCATCTTTACATAGGCTCTGGGGCAGGACCTTGGGATGCCTAGTTTGAGTCACATGTCCACTGTGGGATACATCCCATGTATCAGGAAGGCATATTGCACTTCAGGGGTCATGCACTGCCCCCTGTGGCCAGGAGGGGGCAGCGCATGAGGCTCACAGCCTCCTGGGGAGTATGTGGAGTGATGAGGGACCCCCCCAAAGGAAGATGGACTGTTCCCATAAAATGAGGAGATGATAAAGGAAGCTGGACACACACAACCCAATAAACACCACGACCACCTCCCCTCTCAAGTAGCAAAGAAGGCCTTGGGGTGTCTTATAGCCTTTATGCAAAATAGACTGTGAGAGACTTGAATTTGTACAAATTAGGCTATGTAATGATTTCTGTCCTTCAAATGTTAAAGACACCTGCTGGTTTGCTTCCATATACACTATGTCCTCGTGTTAAAGGGAAATTTTGCCTGTGGTGCAGATTAACTAGGACACCCAGACCGGCAGCCACAGTCCAAGCTAACGGGGCCTCCTACGGACAGACAGTTCCTTTGGTGAGTGACTCTGTGTGGGACAAGGAGACTTTATGACAAAATTAGCCATTCAATGGCACAGCACAGGACCCTGGAAATCACCGAGGTTGTCTGTTTCAGTGCAGAAGATGGTTCAATACTCAATTATTGCTTTTCCTGGGGTTCTGTCTATACCATGCCAAAACAGCTAGTTTAAAGGTGAAAAATCAGGTTCATCAAATAAAAGCGCTGTCTCCCGAGCGCCAGTCCGTGTAATCCAGTGGCTGTGATTCAGCCACTGGTTGCTCAGGCGTCATGGTCTGAGGCACTACCGCACTTGTAAAGAAAAGATGAGGCTATTCGGGTGCAGTGGTTTGGACCACCATCAATGTGAATTAAGCTACTCATGCTTAATTTCTCATTATTCTCGGAAAGAAAATGGACTCGGTACTGCACATTAGCCTGGCAGGTCGTGCGCCTCCCAGAGGGACTGGAAACCTTGCCAAGAGTGGAGTTATGACTGCGGGCCGCGCATTGTGGGAGGACGGTGGCACACACCCAGCACGCTCCCTGCCCAGAGCGTGTGCACTGAAGGAAAGTGTGCTTTATGTGTAATTGTGCAGATGGCCTCTCGTGCAGACGTGACACCTTCAGGGTGGCGGGCAGGTAGAGGGAGAGGTGTGACATTTGGACTATGACTTGAAGGATTCCAAGAATTTTCTCCAGGAGCAGGGGGGCTGGGGTCAGAGGCGAGAGAAATAGCATGGATGAGCCCAAGGGAAGCAGAGCATCACTAGGGGGGCTGTACCATGAAAATCTTGGTTGCTCACTGGTCAGGGCCTGGGCCAGCTGGAGCCTGGTCCCAGCCACCCACAAGAGCACCAGACAGCATGGGTTCAGTTGCAACATCGACACCTGTGGTGAAGACGGAAGTACCCACAGCCTTCAACTAAGCCGGCTCCCCAATCCCTGATTAATGGACCAGCTCCTCCACACCTCCCTGGGCCACCTGTGAAGCGGGTCTGTCCTCTTCAAATTCTTGCCCAATTCAAGGGGGAGGAGGCACAGGGCTGGGCTTGCAGTGAATGTGGCCGGTCCTTGTTCATGTCCATTTTAATCCAAAGGATTAATGAACTGTGCTTCAAATTAATGAGGTCAGACAGAACGGTTACATTTTCATAAACCTATGTGCATAATAAGACCTTCTGGACCTTTGATCTAGATGGGCTAACCCATCTGACTGGACTACATTCACATCATTTTGGCCCCAACATTTTTGTACATAACTGTTAGGGTATGATCCCTTATCACTAGGAAAGGTGCACTGGCTGTTAGGGACTTAAAAATACTGGAACTATTCCCACCCTCCTCTTCCTCTCCCAACTCTGTTCAACCTTCCTGGCTCTCTACACATCTGAGAGCTCCGGGCCAGGACCTGAGAAGTGCTCAGGACACAAAGGTGACCATACATGCCCCGCATCAGCTCTCACATCTGGGGCTCATCTCCTGTTCCCTTTCCTGCTCCCCCCACCGGGGAGCTCCTGGGGGCAGGAATGCTCCCCTGGGGCCCAGAATCCAGTAGGTGCTCAGAAAAGGCCTCTGTGGGAGGAACAAATGGCTGAGCACTCCTCAAAAGTGACAGCGTGGTGGCTGGTGGCCGGTTGTTTGAGCCTCACCCCCTGCAGACACGTCACACCCACGGAGGCTGAACCACTTAACGAGGCCAAGTTCCTGGTGCAGGGTGGAGGCTTCCCCTGCCTGGTTTCACAGGGGAGACCCAGGCAGGATGACACTTCTGTCCCCTCTTGCTAGAAAGATGCCAACACAACTTAGAGCCAGTCCCTGGCTTTTCAGCCAGAGTTCCTCCCCTCGGGGCAGTCAATGACAGTTAGTTAAAAATCACCACCAAGGTCAACCTTTGGTGACTGAGAAAGTCACTCTGTCCCTACACCCAAATGGTGCTGTTGCTCGCAACAGTTCGCAGTGAGAATCTAATTTTAGAAAATGGATCTCTAACTCCATTAATTAGAGCACTGTGCCCTGTAATTACCCAGGCTGGAATGTTTACAACTCAGGACTAACTCTATTATTAAATAATTAGCATATGGCTGGGATGCTAATATATATCCCACATTGAAAAGAGGCGCGCTGTGTTAGACGCTCTGCCAGGCTAATCTCAGCTTGTGCTGCTCAGTCAGTAAAGGGATACCCTTGCTGTCACCTGTTGGCACCTTTTTTGTTTTCATGCTGCCAGCTCAATTACCCTTTAATTTTAATTGGGAGCTTCCTCCAGAAATGGAGCTGAGGGGGCCTGGTGAGAAAGCCAGAGCACGGGTGGGGGGTGTAGGGGGGACAAGGCAGGGAGAACTGCCGTAATGCAGGACAGAAAGGAAGCCAGCCTTCTGAGAGGGGGCTGGCCCTCTTCCTCTCTGCATAGGGGTTTTCCTGGGTGAAACAGGTCGAGGGACGGCACTGCTGTCCAAAAGGTGTCAGTACATTCCAGAAGACATGGCTCATCTGGAAACCTTGACCCCAGAATAAAAGAAGGGGACGTGTCCGCCAGGATCTGGCTGAAGGTCGGAAGAAGCAGTGGCCCCTCAGCTGAATGCCACACTTACACCATCACAGGTCCCGTCACAGGGCCTCCTGCACCCGGTTCCCTGCACCGGGGTCCCCCCCCCACAGGGTCCCTTCGCCAGCTCACCCCTCACTGGCTAATTCTCTTCCAGATCCCCTCTCAAAGGTCACGTCCTCAGAGAGACCTGTGCCAACATGTCTACCACCCACCACCACAGGCCCCAGGGACCCACTGTCACAGCACCCTCCGCCTGCCCTCCTCACCCTCAGGATAAGGTGCAAAAATGGAATTAGTCAAGTGATCTTTTAATTTTTTAATATTTATGTGTTTGCTTATTTATTGATTATTTTTAAACCAATGTCTGCCTCCCTACGGGCTGCAAGCACAACACAGTGGGAGCCATTCCAGCTCCGCTGGGCCCAGCCAGTGCCCCACGCGGAGCGGACGCTCAGCACTTGCTGAAGGAAGGAGACAGATAAACTGGGAGGGGAGCTCGTCCAGTGGGTTGGCAGGCGGGGGGCGATTCTGCTTGGTCCGGTTTCCGCTCTTGCTTTAGCGTGTGCTTTTACCATGCGCTTGCCCTTTCCTGCGTGACGGGCGCGCGATGAGCCGAGGACAGTCCACAGGACAGGCTTGCGAGGAGAGACGGGGAAATGCTGGGACCCGTCGCCCCCACCCCCGGCAAGACCCAGAGACAGAAATGAGCAAAGGCCGCACCCATCGAAGGACAGATGTGGACATAACGCGGCACCCCAGGGGGCCTCTTACACCATATTTTCCTTGAGCCCGTTCCTGAGTTCGTTAGGCAGGTCTTTCGGAGCACACGCGGCCTGCCAGCGCGCGCAGGCGGCAAGAGGAAACAGGCGCGCGCAGGGACATCAGGAACCCGCCCTGAGCCGCACCCAGAGCCCAGTCCGCGCGGAGCCTGCGTTCCAGTGAGGAGAGATGGACTAAAAACAATAAGTAAGCAGAACACACAGGATGCCAGATGGTGACAGCAGGAGAAGAATAAAGCCAGAGGAAGTGGGGTGGAGGCCTCCTCCCCCTCTATGCCCAGCACGTGGTCAGGAAGGCCTCTGGGTAAGCTGACAGTGGATGAAGTATTCCAGGCACCGGGAAGAGCGAGGCCTGAGGGTATTTGCTTCTTCCTCACCTTCTTTACCTAGTTGCATTTAAAAAGCAGGAAGTAAGGGCAGTCTCACACCCAAGATCCCTCTGGGACATCTGCAGCTTGTATTTATAGCTGGTTCACTAGGTGAGGCCGGCAGATGGGCCAGCTATGCGTGTGCACCGAGTGTTCAGGGCACTGCGTGCTCGGAGGGGGTCTGCCCCAGCAGCACTGTAGTGTTGTGGGCTGGCAGCTCAGGGGGACCCTCCGAAGGTGAGCAGAGGAGGAGATGGGGGGGACAGTAACCTAGTGACTTCTTCCAGAGCTCTGGCCACACACATCACTCAGCAGCTCAGAGGATGCCTCAAACCCTAGCCATGTGTTGCTAAAAGGCCTCTCATGCAGAGGGGAAAAGATGAACAGGAAACATTTTCTAAAAACTAGAACTACAAATGGATGTCATCAGCCCAAACTCGGCAGCTACAGGCCTGCACCAGAGCCTTAGGAACTGCTGAGTCACACACACACACACCCCCATCACGCAGCCGTCACAGGCTTTCTAACTGGGAGCCAAGGGACGCCCGTTCTCATTGGAACTGGATGATCTGAGCTTTAATGACTGGTTTCTGTTACAGTGGAGCGGATCAGCGGGGAGCTCTGTCTGAAATGTCTGCTGCTTCTGCGTTGTTCAAAGCTGTGGATGCTCTATTCCCCAAGTTCATGTTTGAGGGTGGCTCCCTCCACGAGGCCCACCGGGGCAGGACATCTCAAAGTGACCATGTTCAGGGGCAGCTGGCAGGGTCCACCTGCTGCTCCAGCTCCTGGGAAGCAGGGACTTGGCGGGCACGAGATGCCCCCCTTCGGTGCCACTCCAGAGAACAGAAAAGAGAATGCACGTGCGGACACGGACATGACCTTGACACTTCGCTGTTTCCAAAGAGCCTCACTCACAACCAGCCCCAACAGCAACTGGGCACATTACTGCCCCCAGTGCCCACGAGGAGGAGGGGCTGGCCCCAAGTCACAGAGCTCTCAGGCTGAGATTCAAACTCAAAGCCCCAGCTTCCTTTTCCTCTGCAGCATAGAAACAGGTTACCTTTCGAACTGGGCTCTTCTCATTACTTGCCAAATGTTTTGGGTTTTTTTGTTTTTTACAAAATGAAGGTCAAATTAACTCAGTTCAAGTGGTAGGAATGATGACAGAATCATCTTCTGGTCACTCGCAAAGCGGCTGGGGACCTACCTGCTTCCAGCCGCCAGTTCGGGATGAGTGTCCCGGTAAACCAGGGAGTGGGAACCTATATTCCAAGCAGCAAAGCGGACACAGTGAAGTCTGGTGGGAGAACAGACCTGCTGCTGTCGACAGCTTCGGCGATGACCCAAGTGCTGGTCCGCTCAGCAGAAGTAAGCAGAACTATCTAGAAACCTTTTTACATAGCAGTATTCATCAAGGGCCTCCCTGGGCTCAGAAACATGGTGGGCACAGAGGTGACCAGAGGCCCCCCTCATCCAGAAACATGGACAATAGATATGATCAAGACGAACATCTGGATTGGATAAGTGGTGCAGTAAAGGCCCAAAGATGGGGATGGGGGAGAGGATGGCCACATGACTACAACCAGTGCTAATAATACTAAAAAAGTGATTAATACTTATTACTGACGAGGTATGTGCTATGATTGTGCCCATTTTACAGCTGGGAACCTGGAGGAACCAGGATCCAGATCAATACAATCTGGCTTCAGGGACCCTGTCCTTCCCCTCTGGGGCCCAGATCCCACCAATAGCAAGAACACGGAGAGCATGGACCCCTCCATGTTCTCTCCATTCCTAATGACCCCATTCCCCAAAGATTACTTGAAAGCAGAGCCTCATGGGGCCTTTGGCTTTGGGCCTGGCACCCAGCCTTCCCCTTGAATGACTTGGCACTGTTTCCACTGGCAGCACAGGTCTCCCACTGAGACTGTCATCAGCCCCCCAATCAGCACCCAGAAAGGGAGAGAAGGGCGCAAGGCTCACCACAGCCCCCCGAGTGCTGTGAGGTCCTGCGATGGCCTCCCCGGACCCCTCTGAGAGGCGAGTGGAGCCCCCTTCCCGTCTGCCGCCTGTCCGCGCCCCAGGTCCCCGTCCCGCTGTTCTTCTCGGGGTCCAGAGCTCTCAGCTGTGTGCCTGCCTCACGGCCCCGCACAGCTTGCCTGTAGCCGCCGATCCCACATGTTATTCTTTGCCTTATCTTGTTAGCATAATGTGCAGCTTCATTAACCAGCCAGATGAATCATTTAGTAATTGGAGCTAATGAATTTAATTTTCCCCTTTCTATTTTTTATAATAAAACAAAGTCGTAATTTGCCCATAGGTCCAGGAAGGCTCCAAGTTGCCATTTCGAGTCAAGGTGAGGCCAAGAACACAACATGGCAGGCCAGGGAGGGGTTCACCCCACTCACGGACCCAGGGGTGTTTGGGGGTTTCTTAGACACTAAACCCATACGGATCATTTTCCTGGTTCTACAGAGAGTGACACTAAAGGCCAGAACGAGATTTCATTTTTCTTTTTACGATAGGATATTACCAGGACCGTAGCATTCCTGAGAGGTCGGTGTGAGGAATCGGGAGTCACTCGTAGAAAATACATGATGTGTAAAAGGATCAAGGAAATTTCTTTGAATTGATTAGACGAACAACTATAAGAGAATCAATTTGTCTTGGAAGGCTTTTCTCCCAAGAGCTCTACTCCCCTGCCGTCAAGTGACCTGGACTGAAAATGTACATCTCCTTTCTTACTATCTGTCACTAAAAAAACACGCAGCCCAGGGATGAACCAGGACTTGACATGTCAGCAGGGGGAGCGAGGCTGAATCAGAGCGGCCCCCGCCACCGCCTCACTGAATGCACCACTTGGAAGGCTCCTGGTGACTTGACTACCTGGTGCCTCTTCCCCGAAGAACAGAGCCCAGCTGCCAACTAAAATGCAGTTAATTTATTGTACGTTTTATTAGATATATAAAAAAGGGAAGCAGGAATGACTAGCCTTTCCGTTGCTCAAGATACATTTCATCCTGTGACTGAGAGCAGATTCCTGGCAGATTAAGCTTGTTAATTTCCCTCACGGTCACATTCTTCCCGACATTGCTGCAGCAAAAGCCACAAGCTCTTGTCTGAAATGGCTGGGATGAAAAGGGCTGCCTCTTCCCCTTCCCCTTCCCCCCCCCCCCAACAGTTACATTAACCACTTTGTCCTTTTAATTCATCTAATTACAAGCACAGAGAAAGCCGCTGACTTAGTAAGAGGCTGCCGCTCCTCCTTGGGCAGAGCACGGTGCTGCTGGGCCATTGCTTTGGGCTTTTTGTTGTCTTATTAGGGGTGCTTTTGTTCAGAGAGATGGTTAAAGCCATTTTCAGCAGCCAGCCAGATGAAGCAGTTTCAATAAGGATACAATGTACTTGTTTAAATTACCTTTCAAAATGCTCAAAACCATTAAGGGGGAGGTGCCGCAAATCAAAGTTGGATTTTTTGTTATAATGTTTTGCCCTAATAACAGCTTTTATTTTATTATAATCCATTAGTTGACAATATTATTCTATAGATTATTAGGCAGCAATTTTGTTATTTTATCACACTTTCAGCACCCGCTCTCCAGGCCAGGATCCACAAATCTCAGTATAATATGCTTTCCATTTTGTTAAAATCTCTATTTAACTGGTTTGGCGGCAGAACATCTTGGCAAATGTGTTTTTAATTTCGTTCTAATTAACTTGACAGTTGACAGAACTCGACGGTGGTGTAATGGCGTCCCCTTTTTTCCGGGGTCCCTGCTGCTCCGTTTCCTGGGGTTCACTGTTTTTTTTTCTCCCAACAGTACTAACAAGCAAGACATCAGAGGTAACACCCAGCACAAGGTTCTATCATCTCTAACCAAAGGATAGGAAGTTAAAAAAAAAAAAAAGATTAAAAAAACTGGCTTTTCTCTTTATTTGGAAAAAGCTCCTTGGCTTGGTGGGGTTTTCAGAAATGGTTTACTCCTGCAGGTGTGAGTCCTAAAAGAAAACATGAAGACAACCCAAGTGGGAAGGGAGGTGTTCTGTTGCCCATCTAAGAAGCCAGCTGCCTCAGATATGTGCCCTGAAAGAGAAACCTTGTTCCTTCTAGTTCACCTGGACCTCATGGGGAAACGGGCTTCAGCACTCGGCTTTGGGAGGTGGGGGGGGGGGGGGCATCAACCCTGGGAATCGCAACTTTAAGACAACTTACCCTTGCTCTTCAAATAATTCCAAATTCTCTCTCTGGTCTGGGGAATTTTGCTCTGGCCCCACCCCAGAGGTGCCATCAGCTTCTTGGGTTCCAAAGTCCTATAACCCCCCAGAACCAAGCTGCTCCCTGACCCTGAGCTGGACCCTCTGGATAGATGCAGGTCATCCCGGACCACACAGCAATGACTAATTTTTTTCCCCCAAAGAAGTGATGCAGTCCTGACAGGGAGACAAAGCAAATCGCTGTAAGACGAATCCACTCTTCTCTGCGACGACTGTCCTTACACAGAGACAAGGGGCATCCAGGAGTCTGTCTGCACGGAAGTCCTGGGTGATCAGAGGCCAGGTTGTGGAGCAAGTATTCACATCTGGGAGTGAAACGACAGCATCAGCTTCTCGCATCAGCTACCTGCATCCTTCCTATGCTCCTGCACAACCTCTCTCTCCCTTCCTCTCTCCTCTCCCCTACCGTCCTCAGATGTTATGAATTTTTCCCATAACTGGAAATTCTCTGAATGTACATTTGTAATGCTCGTTACGCTTCCATTCAATTATTAAGCATGTCAGTTCTACCAGGACCCTCAGAGATGAATCACTACCCCAACCACCTCGCATTGGTGACAAATACTCAGGGCTCAAGGGACTGGGCACCCGCAGGATACCAGCCAGGAAGGAGCAGGCTGAGACTGTGCACAGGTCTTCCGCATCCCGGCCACACCGTGGAGATAGTTCTAGGGTCTGTCAAAACAAAGCAAAAAAACCACGGCCTTTTTTTTCTAGTCTTTAAATCTGAATTTGGTGTTTGTATTTAAAACAACAATGTTGCTACACAATTATTTAGTGTAGGCCATTAAACTAAAACAAAGCGTTTGGTCACCTGTATCCTCCCACTGCCACCACAAAGAGCCACCGAGCCCCAAATGTCCATCATGCTAAAATGGACAAACCCTGCCGCACCTGACGCTCAGGGCGCTCCTCTTCCTCTGGGGAAGAAGAACTAATTAGCAAGGGAGAACGGGCTGGATCTGCTCACCAAGGCCCAGGGATCGTAAAGAAAGAACTTGAACCAACACTGATATTTGCTTTTTACCCACGCTCCCTTCCTCAGTAATGTATCTTTACTGCACTAATTCCCTTTGGCCTGCTTCCTCCTGTGTTCAATGGAGGTATAAAGGGGCTATCACGAGATACTTATGTCAAGCTCCTAGCCAGTGCCTAGAACACAGGAGATAGGCAATGAATTGGAGTGGTGACGATCTGATGGTGATGATGCTGCCACCTAGTACTTTGGCCAGGGTCAGGAGAACGTGTATCTCACAACAGCAAGAATATGTCAACTCAAATTCTTTAGGCATCTCATACAATGGCCGCACTTTGGGGAGACGTTCATAGGCCAATGAGAAGTTGAAGGGGAGAGTTGGAGAAGGGCATAAGAGAAGAATGAGAAAAAAGATGGCGCAGTTTGCCCGAATGCGTGTGCTGCCTCCCTGCTCTCCACAGTCCCCGAACCCAGAAGGGCCTCCTAGGAGTCGGGCGAGAGAACCAGCTTGTGTGGTGCAAGGCGTGGTTTCCGCCCTCAGCTGCCTGTGTCGGCAGGAACCCTGAGCAACAACTCTACTCACACCGGGCTGAGCAGGGGGTGCTTTAGGAAACACGAGTTCACGCTTCCTATCCAAGGCCTAGCCTCGCACCTGATGCTGGGGGAGAAAACCGCCAACAACCTCGGAAGCCATAGTTCCTGGTCAGAATATTAATTTGCACCATTAAATAGCCGTTGGGCTATGAAAGTGTACAGTTCCCAATACTCTTCCTCCTTCGTTTTATCTGCATTATGTCTTACGTACACGGCACAGGTAGGGGTATAGGGAAGAATAATCTCCAACCACAGAGTGGTAATAGCTAGAGCAGCGGTTCTCAACCCCAGATGGGGTCGCGACCCACAGGTTGAGAACCGCAGAGCTAGAGGAACAGGGGGGTGGAGCTGGGCAAAGGGGTGGAGGGGGAATGGGGACAGAAAGAGACTTTGCTTGGGGTGCAGGGTGCGCAATGTGGTGGGCAGCTGGTGTTTTATTAAGTTGTATACATGTAACTTGTATGGTCTCATAACCCAGTGTCATCCTGACAAATTCAATTAAAAATAATTAATTGGGGAAAAAAAGAATAATCTCAGAAAGACATCTTATTAAAACAGCAACAACAAAACTGTTCTCAAATTAATGCCAAAGGGAAGGAAAATGTTCTTCTGATACTTTGTCTCCAAAACTGCTCTCTGGCTGGTAAATAGCTGCCAAGAATATGTATTTCCCGGGGCTCCGAATCGCCCAGATTCTAACGTCCAGCTTAGTTAAGCCACTGGAGTTTAATTAACACGCTGCTCCTATGGAAACAGCTCTAGAATCAAAGGGCATTCGAGTTCTTTGCGAAAGGCATTTCATTTTGTTCTAGATGGCTATGCAGTTGGGGATGTTTGTCGACCCTGGCCTCCCAGGGCGGGGCCGGACGCATCACCCATCCGCAGTCACCTCTGACACCTTCTCAGTCAGGCCTCCATTTGCAGGCCCAGACAACTGAGGACACTGTAGCAAGGCCTGTGTTTGACCATTGAGCACCATGTGTGGCCATTAGGAAGAAAAGAAAAATCAATAGGGTTTCATTAAAACAGCAGGCAGTCGGGGCCCAGCCCCAGCTTAATTATAGTTGCAGCAGCGTTTACTTTAATTGGAAAGAATAAAAGAAGTGAAGTGGAGTGAATGAAGAAATTAGCATATCTTTCACTGTCGTCACATTGCACCGTGGCCTTACAGCACCGGGCAGGCCCGCTTTCCTGTCTCTGAACCTGTGTGCGCATGCGCGCGCCCGAGGGCCCCTGGGATAAAAAAGTCAGGGACAGAATTAGCGGGTCCTTAGACACCTCTGCTCTTGTGAAACTCTAGTTGAGTCTTTTATCATCTCTGGGAGGCATGTTTAAAAAGAATCTGTGGATGCAGGAGACACACTGGGCGACAAGTCTGTTCATTGTGCCCGTGTGGCTCCATGTGGTCAAGCAGAGCTCAGGCATCATGCGTCCTGTGTTTAAGGTCATTCTGAGTCTGGTTCCTGCTTAGATGGTGGGTCCATCCCCGGGGCAGCGGCTGCCACCGGAAATTCCTTCTGTGTATGTGACTTCCAACAGCGGCAGACACTGGCAATGTCAGAGCTTTGAGAGGTCCTTAGTCACCGGCTAGCCCAAACCCCACATCCCGTTTTGGAGATAGGGAAACTGAGGCCCAAAGTCCCAGGATTAGGATAGGGTAAAACAAGGACTTTCGTTTTCACGCTTGTTTGGGGGCAAATTCCAGTGTTCAATCTACTCTCTCATAATATTTCACCTGATAGCATGACAGGAAAAGCTTTCCCATAGAAAGAAAACATCATGAGGCATTAAATTTCATTCACTAGGATTCAAACCTTTCCTTCATACCTACAGCCCAGATGACATTTCCACAGGTCTCCCTAGTGCGTTATGTTTAATACAAAGAGGCTCCTCCTTTTGGAATGATGAATGGGTTAAAATCAGTCCATGGCAATGAGTTTGGTTAGGACATAGCCAACGATTTCAAGGTCATATCCACTGGGGAAGGCACAGAGGTACTAGAGGCAGAGCTGACCTGCCCACTGGCTTGGATGCTGAAGAAATGTCAAACACCTGATAATCGGAGGTCACAAAGATGGCGACTAAGAAGAGCTTCTATCTTATGAGAGCCCATCTTGGGTTGTGTGTCACATGGAGGTTCGATTGGCCCCACTTTAAAGATGAAAAAACTGAGGCACAAAGTGGCTATTTGCCCTTGGTCAAATAAGGCAGGAGCTGGAATTTAAACTCAAGTTCAGTTCCAAAGAGCTTCTTTCACCGGCTGCATGACCTTCTCAAGGCACAGGACCAATGCCGGGGTAGAGAAAGAGAAGAGGCCCGCAGGTCCCATGCTGTGAGTCCCTTCTCCGCCTGGCAAATGCCTGGCCCGGATGAAGGCCCAGGTGCTTCCTCTAAGGCCACTAAGGACAGGTATGGCTCTTGTGGGACAAGCCCCCAGAATAGCAGGTCATTGTGCAGGTGAGAAGAAGATGCCGTGTGGCCAGGGCGCGGGGCTGCCTCTAAGGTCAGAGGGAAGTGGCCAGGGCATAGTAGAGAGACCTCCATGCAGAAAATTACAGGGAGGAAACGATTCATTGTCCCTTCACCAAGTGGTCATCGGGCAGTGCGTGATTGGCTTCTCACTAGAGCGTGGCGGGACCCCGACCTGGGTCAATCTTCAGGGCCGATTCTGTGGGTCACAGCAATGTCCCCACAGCAGTGGGCGTGAACTGATCACAGGAAGCGCTTTGACCCTCAGAGCACAGGGAGGGCTCGAAAGATGAGCTCCACACAAAGGCACGTCGGAACCAGCCAGATTAAAGGGTGGTCAGTAGCCAAGTGGAGGAAGAGGCCTCTGCACACCTGGGCCTAGGGACTGCTCTCTGACTCCCCTGCCACCAGCCTCTCACTCTTCTGGGGTGAGAGGAGCTGTTGCTCCTGGCTGGGAGGGAGGCATAGGGCTGCCTCCAAAAACAATTATGGGAGGTGACAAAGGGTATCACCTACTCTCCAAGAAATGGTCAAAAGGCTGCTCCCCCAGCCTAGTGGACTCCCACTGGCCTGGCAGCTGGACATCCTGGTGCAGAGGAGGGGACTCAGGTCGTGTGGGCCACACAGAAGTCCAGATGCAGTCCCGGCCCTATGAGGACCCGGCTTGAGGAGATGAGAAGTGAGAGGTTCTCTCTGTTACGTGCGGCAGGAGGAGGCGCAAACCTGGACGTGTCCCAGGTGACTGCGACACCCAGGCAGGCCCCTTTCTTGGTCCCCGTTCATCCTCACGACTCTTCACAATGGGGGAGAAGGACTGGTCTCAGCTTTGCAGGACCTGGAGCAAGCCACCTGTGCTCTGGGCCTCAGTTTCCTCATCTGTCTCTGTGTCTGTGACCTGAGACACATCGTGGTTCTACCACTGCAGTGGTGGGGGCCCAGACCAGCAAGGACACCAGATGTAGCAAAGAAAGACACAAATTCACTGCAAGACCTGGAAGACCAACATAGAATCCCAGGGGGAAGAAGTGAGGGGTCCCCCAAAATGAGAGCCATGCTAGCAGAGCCAAGCATCCCCATGCCCATGAGGGGCCACCCACAGACAAGAGTGGGCATGTTGATGGCCATCCCAACAAGTGGCCGCAGTAAATGCAGCCAGTATCTCTGAGCCCCTGCTCTGTGCGGGGCACAGCTCTAACCCCCGACGAGCATGAACCATAGACCCCCACCTCCGCCATGCATAGGGATTAGGAGGTGGGCACCCCAGTTAGCCTCCTTCTGCAGACGAGGCCACTGGAGGGCAGGTGAGGAGGGAGCACCAGGTAAAGAACGTGCCACAGGTGCAAGGTGGGTAAGCGTGCGGGCCTGCCCGGTGCCTCTCTCTCCATCCTGCTCCTGAGCGCCCGTGCCACCTCTTCTCCCGCCACCCCACGCGTGGCTGCTGCCTCTTGGCGTGGGACTCAGCTGACACCTTGCTGGGAAAAGTAAGACCTCAAGGAACTGGAGACAGGGAGGTCTACAAGGCCAGAAACACCCACAGCACTGCCTGCCCATTACCCCCACATCCAACTCTGTGCTGTCTGTGTTTCCTGAGAGGACACAGGAATCACCACCCTCCACTGGAAAGGCAGTAGAGGCGATGGCTATACCCTGTCCCCAGCCTGAGATCCAGTCCCAGCTGTATAGGAGCCTAGGAGCCCAGGCAAGTGACTTCTCCTGGTGTCATGTGGGTCCCCCATCTGTAAGGCGGGGACAATGGCACCCACTTCCTCGAGCCATCTGCAGAATTCAGTGAGGGAACGTGTGGGCAGTGCTCACCGCGGGGCCACTGAGACTCGGGCCACCTCCACGTTTCTTAGCCATGGGCAGCCTGGGTAGCACCAACAGCCCCTGGCATGGCAGAGGGCTCCCACTCGAGAGACAAAGGAGCACTGAGCTCCAGACCAGGGCCTGTTTAAGTGTCCTAGTGCTGCCACCCCGCGACCTGGGCAAGTCCCTTCCTTCGTGGGCCTTCTGGGAATCAGCTTCCGCCAGTGGTCAGAGAGATGTGGAGGCAGGGCTTATCGAGGAGGGAGTCCCTCCCACACCCAATCCTCTCTCTCTCTCAGGGGACGGCAGACATGGGCCACACACGCTAATCTGAGGAAGGGTCTTCAGCTGCTTTTCACCCTGTTCGCATGCTGCTTCCAAAGCCCTGCCGGCCCCACCTCCTGGGACTGCATCATGGCCCTTTTCATGGGAGGGGGTGGGCTAGGAGAGGAGCCTCATCTCCACGTAACTGAAATGCAGCCACTACCATTAGCTGGGACAAACCCCACCCCCCACCCCACACTGCCCCGCGCATGGCTTGGCCGGGGACATGCATTCACAGGGGTGGTAATTAGAGGTGTGGGGGGGAGACATCCTTCAAGCAGCTTAGCCGCAGAAAACCATTTTCATTGAAAATATACATTTTGTAATTGTAAATGGAAAGATTACCTGTAATAGCGGTAACAGACCCATTTCCTAATAAGATGAGCGCCGTGGCTGATGAGCGAAGCATCTGTATACAGCTACGTACACCATTTCTGTACCGCAGCCTGCCAATTTGTTTCAGCGGCGAAAAGCGTGATTTAGTGTTTGTAGCATTACCATCTGTTGTCGTTATTACAGAAATTATATATAAACCAGTTAGTAAACACTTTGCCGAGTTGTCTGTTGTTTTGATAATCACCCATAATAACATCTAGCATCAATATGGTCTTTAAACCCGATTTGGGAGTTAATGGAATAAGAGGAGGCAGTCTGTATGTGCACCGGGGTAATGTCATTAGGAATGTTTGTGAAGAACAAATTAAATCAGTTGTAAATTGTGCTCTCAAGTCAGCCAGAAAAACCAGTCTTGTTCAGGAGAAGGGATTTCTATTTTAACCTCATGCAGAAAATGCACTTACACAGATTAAAATAAAATAGGGACTTCGCCCATGGATGAAAGTGGTAATGGCTCACGCCTGAATGGCTTCCTGTTGGCTGTGTCATCCAGTGGGCACAGCTATTTTAAAAGTTAACCGTCACTCGGGGTCATACTTTCACTGAAATCAGTCATTAAACCAGGCTAGACATGTCACTAAATGGCTGGTTATTCAAATGATGAGCCCGCTCCATGGTTCCCCAGCGTCGTCTTTTCTGAGCTTGGGGATTTTCACGGTTCTCATAAAATCAAGACAAGTTGGTTCAAGTACGAGTCAATGACAGCACTGGGCTGGGGTCTGGCCCCTGGTGGTGGTGGGGGGGGAAGAGGGGCGGGCGGGCGGGCAAACGGGGTGGTGGTGGGTGATGAAGGGAGCCCGCCTGGTTTCTTCTCCCGGTGGAGGCAGGGGAGTGTCTGAAGAGGCCCAACCTGGTCCCCAGGGTCCCAGGAGAAACGTGGAGTTGGGGTGGGTCCACAGGGGAGCCCTGTTTAGACAAAGAACGGCCGCCAGGGGAAGGAAGCAGACAAAGGAGGTGTGGGGGAGTTCAGCCCTCCATTGTCAGACTAGCACCCACACTGTAGCAGGCGGGTCACACCCCCAGGAGGCGGAGGAGGGGGCTGGTTCCCAGATCCGTCTCCAGAGCCTCTGCTCTGTCCTGACGCACAGTACTTCCGCCCCCCCCCCCCCCCCCCCCCCCCGCATGTTCTCACCATATCCCTGGGAAACAGTCTATCAATGCTCCGGTTGCACGGGAAAGCAGGTGGAGGCTTGGAGGTGGTCAGGCTCGTGGGAGTGGGACTGACAGCACAGCAGGCAAGAGGCCCAGGCAGGTGGGAACGCAGGCCTCAGTGGGGCTGGGAACGTGCCACCGTACTGAGCCAGTGTAGCTACGCCCCATGAAGGACCTGGGCCTGGGCTCTCGGAAACCAAGAGCATTTCTGTGTGGATTGGGGGCCAGGGGGCAAGAAGGATGGCAAGGCCAGCTCCAGAGGTCAGCCTGGTGACCAGGGGGCTCGTCTGAATGGCAGCTGCAGGGGATGGCTTTTAGCCCAGTCCAGGAGGAGACTGGAGGAAGTCCTCTGACAAGCGCTAAGCCTAGCACAGAGACAGGCGGGAATCAGAAGTGGTCGCCAAGCCCACAAAAAGGACTGGGCCACCTGAGGACTGACCAGAGGCCAAGCCTCTGGCTCCATTTAGCTCAGAGCACCCAAGAGCCTAGTGCAATCTTTTTGAAAGGGCTGATGTATATGGCTGACCATCCATAGATGGTTCTCAATGGTCCACATTATGAACTCATTTTTACTTTATTTATTTTAATATTTATTAGTAAAATATATAAAGAGCACCTCATATTATAGCACAAAATAAATTCCATTCTAAAGTAAATATTTTTAAAAGGATCCTAAGACCCTGGCTGGTGGCTCAGTGGATAGAGTATCAGCCCAGTGTATGGGTGTCCCAGGTTTGATTTCTGGTCAGGGCACATGAGAAGCAACCATCTGCTTTTCTTCCCTCCATCTCCCCCTTCTCTCCCTCTTCCCCTCTTGCAGCCAGTGGCTCAATTGGTTCCAGCGTGGACCCAGGTGCTGAGGATAGCTTGGTTGGTCTGAGCGCATCAGCCTCAGGCACTAAAAATAATTTGGTAGATTTGAGCATCAGCCCCCAGAAGGGGGTTGCCAGGTGGATACCAGTCAGGGTGCATGTGGGAGCCTGTCTCACTATCTCCCCTCCTCTCACTTAAAATAAATAAATAAATAAATAAATAAATAAATAAATAAATAAATAAAAAAGATCCTAAGTAAAAATAGCGAGTCTATTTTAAAAACAGTGAGTCTATTTTAAAAACAGTAAGTAGGCCCTGGCCGGTTGGCTCAGTGGTAGAGCGTCGGCCTGGCGTGCAGGAATCCCAGCTTCGATTCCTGGCCAGGGCACACAGGAGAAGCACCCATCTGCTTCTTCACCCCCCCTCTCCTTCCTCTCTGTCTCTCTCTTCCCTTCCCACAGCCAAGGCTCCATTGGAGCAAAGATGGCCCGGGCGCTGGGGATGGCTCCATGGCCTCTGCCTCAGGCGCTAGAGTGGCTCTGGTCGCAGCAGAGTGACACCCCGGAGAAGCAGAGCATCGCCCCCTGGTAGGCGTGCCGGGTGGTGGATCCCGGTCAGGCGCATGCGGGAGTCTGTCTGACTGTCTCCCCGTTTCCAGCTTCAGAAAAATACAAAAAAAAAAACCCAGTAAGTAGACAACAGGTCAGACCCTGTATAGACACAGCAATGACGTAAAGAGAATGACTGAGATTTGGGTTTCAGACTCAGGACAACCTTGACTCAACTTCCCAGTGACCCGGAGTCGGTCTCAACCTCTCCAGGTTAACTTCCTCGTGTGGAACCCAGGGCTGTGTGCTGTCCTACACGAGGCTGATCTTCCCAGTAACTGAGCCATCACGATATCTGCAGTGCCAGCGGTGCTCCACAAATGGGGACCGGTCACAAAAACAAAAGGACCGCAGTTCTTTCTCCCAAGGAGCACCCAAGAGATAGCACCTTACAACTCAATGTCCTGTGTTGAGGGCATGTTGTAGAATCAGAATACACCCAGAAGCAAATCCCACCAGGGGCCACCATCCTAATGCCAATAACTTTGGTACTCGTCCCCGGGGGATCAGCTCCCTGAGCCAGTAGTGGTCCCTGAAGGTTCTAGTCCACACCTGGGTGTTTTTGCTACTAGGTCATTTTATCTGTTTTAATAAATGAGCGATCTAAAGTCTAAATATGTGTGTTCATTTGTTCAAGGTCACACAAGTTAGTGCCAGAACCAGATGTCCCCTCAGTGGGCACTGCTGTTGCATTATGACGTGCCGGGCACTGTGCTCCCTGCTTTCCCTAAACCATCCCGTTGAAGCATCAGAACCAGACTCCCAGGGGAACAGCACCACCGTCATCTCCACGTTCCACACCAGAAGGCCGAGACACGGAGAGGGCCACCCAAGGCCCACTGTCCCACAGCCAGAACACTGACAGCCAGCCCGCCCAGCAGTCCCAACTCCCCGGGAAGAACCACACTCTCAATCAGCCTCCTATCCCAAGGGCTGGCAAACTATGGCCCGGGGGCCAGATCCTGCTTGCTGTATGCTTGGTAACCACTCGTGAGCAGAAGGACAGTTTTTACATTTGTAAAGAGCTGGAAAGAAAATTTAAAAAAGACTATTTCGTGACGTGTAAAAATCACATGAAATCCAAATGTCCATGTCTGTATATAAAGTTTTTTTTTAAAGGCTTTATTTATTCAATTTTCAAAGAGGAGAGAGAGAGAGAGGGAGAGAAAGGAGGAGCAGGAAGCATCAACTCCCATATGTGCCTTGACCAGGCAAGCCCAGGGTTTCTAACCGGTGACCTCAGCATTTCCAGGTCGACGCTTTATCCCACTGCACCGCCACAGGTCAGGTGTATATAAAGTTTTATTGGAACATAGCCATGTTCACATTTATATACATTCTGCATCTGCCTTCTGCTAAAACGCCACTTAGAGTTGAGTGGCGACAGAGACCGTGCAGTCCATAGAGTTTAAAATATTTCCTTCGTGGCCCTTTACGGAGAGAGCTGGCCCACCCGTCCACTCTACAGCATTGCAAGTTCTATACACAAAGCAAAGGGGAAAGGGAAGGGCCTTCGTCTCCAGACTTCCATGCCACAGATAAACGGAGTAGGGAATAAAAGGAACAGACAAACAAAAAGAAAGAGAGAGAAAAAAAAGAAGCATCCATGTTGACCAAAAGAAGACTGGTTGTGAACGTGCTGCTCCCAATGTTGAGATGGCAAAGGGAGAAGGAGAAGGAGAAGGAGGCCTCAGGGTCGGAAATAAATGCCGTCCCCCGCCCGCCCCGTGCCAGGGCCAGCGTGATAAGGACCAGGGCGGAAATCCATACCTAAGTGACACCGGGAAGGGAAACCGTTGAGACTGGGGCCTGGGAGAAATACTTGAGGTGCTGGAGTATTTTTCATAAATTCATGTAATTATTTTAATTAAAAATCTTTAAAATATTAATGGGGGAGGGGGATCCAAAGCGGAGTTAATTATAGCGGCTCCGCTCGCCACATGTACTTAAGGCCCCGTCAGCTTTTCCATTAGGAGCCGCTGCTTTTCAGGGGGTTATAATTCAAGCAAATAAATCGGCCACAGGCTGAGGTTTGACGTGCAAGTTTGCAGGGTGGGAATTAATTGTTTAATTGATTTGAATATTCAAGGCCTATGGGTGGATGGGGGGGGAATCATATGTTGTCATTTCGGCGGGTTGGCCCGAAGACACCTGTCTTTCTGTAGCTCACTGGTCATCGCTGCCTCTATTAAAACCGCAACATCCACCATCGCAGTTCAAAAACGTACATTCATGTGCGGCTTTGCACCGAAAGGTCCTAAGTACCTTACTTAGCTCTTAAATCCATGCCTGAGTTTCCCCTCAAATGAGGTTCATTAATCTGGAAAGGAGAGGTTTTTGCCTGTTCGTGTGAATGTGTTTTAAAATAAGCCTTTTCATTTCGGTAGCTTCACACACAACCAGTGGCAATCACTGGCTTCCCTTCCCTTGGCTGAAATCCGATCATTAAACCAACTTCACTATTAGTGGGGGACGGGGGGATATCTGGCTGGAAAATGCATTTTACCCCTGAAGAATATGCCATATTAGTGAGAAAATTACTCTAAATGGGAACAGAGCTGACAACTGCTGCTTGCAGACTAATGGCCTAGTGTATATATCGTACCCAAAAAGCATGTCATCACCCAGCTGTTGAGCAAATCACTGGCGTGAGATCCTGGTTGGCAGAAATGGGACATTAAGGATGTCGAAAGGTTTTAGGGATTTTGGTGGGTTTCTCCCCCCACCCCCACCCCTGCCACCCCTTTTCACTTAAAGCCAACGGACCCAGTATTGGCATAGCCTGAAAATCCAGGTGAGCCCAAAGCTGTGGTCATGCCGACAGGGCCTCCAGCAGGTAGAAATGCGTCCTGCCTTTGCTGCTACATAGGATTATTCAGCAGCCAGTCAATGCGAGATCGCGCCCTGTGAATGGCAGAGTATTTTCTCGGCCAGCGCGTGGTTGTTCACCTGAACCTATTTAGGGATTTGGGGATGTCCTGGAGCCCCACAGACGACCTGAGATCCTGAGGCAATGACTCCTTTTGCAGGAGAGAAAAATCGTATCATTGCATTGCCCAGTAAACACAGCAGCTAGAGGAGAGAAGGACGAATGGGACCCTAAGAAGTCTTCAAGATCAAAATGTAAATACTGCAATAATAATGTAAAAAATACATTTGTTTCCTTTTCAGCCCTTGATACTATCTTCCCCAGGAGAACGGATTCACATATAGGGCCATTTTCTATTCTTGTTAAGAGGAAAGCCGTATCAATTCTAATAAAGCCCCAGAACTCATTAATAGAATGCAGTTTTATCCACCTATAGACAGAGCGGAAGTCAAGTCGGTGACTCGGAACATTCAAACAGAGGCGCCTCACGCTCTGTCTCCTGACGGAGGACCGTGGATGGGCGGTGTCAGAACAAACCCAACCATCGAAACTCTATTCTTCTTTCTGTGTGCTTCTCCAGATTGCCTCATTCAGATAGCATTCCCCATCGATTTTTTTTATTAGAGCATCATTTATTGATGGAGATCGCTTCTTTTGAAAGCACTTGGTGATAGGGTCTCTCTTATTGAAAATTCATGGCCAAGAACATGGAAAGTGGATCTGTAAAGCCTGTGAAACACAAGAAAGTTCTTTACAGCTTGAAACACCTACACATTGAACTAAAAAGGCAGGTAAATGGACTGGGGCAAAATGCTGCAGAGCAGAGAATCAGCGCACTGCCCAGTGGAGTGCCAGCTGCTACCCACTGTTAGCCACTCCTGTGGCTCCCCCAGCACCCCCTACATGCAGCTCTGGGCGCCAGACACCGGCATCTTGCCAGCCTCTGCCCTGAGAATATAGATGTATCCGACTCTTCAAGTTCAAAGCCTTACATCCTTTTCAGTCATGTAAACAATATATTCATTCTGTTTAAAAAGCTGAAGTGTCATAAGAAAAAACCCTTGCATGGGAACCACGTTTGCGACCATGTGGTATGTAAGCAAATAGCAAATTTGTGACAGGGACTCCACACATATTTATTAAGCTGTAACTGTGAGCAAAGCACTGTGCTAGGCATCGCAATGGCTCACAGTGTCTCAGAGAAACGTATGCTACAGGAGAGGGTAATTAGTCGTGCAAAGCAAAATGTCCCAGGACGTTCAAGCTGGAAGGAAGCTTGAATGTCACCGAGACTAATGTGCCCATTTCACAGATGAGGAATCAGAGCCAAAGAACTGAAGCGACTTGCCTGGTTCATGGCAGAATCCAAGCCACCATAGTTTCATCGATCACATAGTTATTAGATTGTGTAAATACCAGTAATATAAGTATTACTGTGTGCCGTGCACTGCACTTCAATTTCTACATGGAGTCTTAGAAACAGCCCTGCAAGGTAGGGAGTATTATTCTCCCAATTCACAGGTGAGGAAACGGAGGCTCAGAGAGTTAAGTCATTAGCCCGAGGTCACAAAATTAGTGCCAGAGGCCTCCCCAGATTCCAATCCAGCTATGTTTCTGAAGCTTTGTCTCTGCTAACCAAAGTCCGAAGGGTGTCCCACACCCCCAATCTGCACAGGAAATGCCAGTTTATCCTCAAAGACCCGCTGAGTGGGTCCTGCCTCCACGGGCTCCCTCTGGCCACCTCCACCTCACTGGGCTGCATCTGTGTCTCTTCCTCTGCCCCACTCCAAGTCCTGCTTCCTGTTCCTCAGCCTGAAGCACACATGGGCGTGGCCCACAGCAGGTGCCCAGAAAATATCAGTTACGTGAACCCAGTGAATCCACCTGACCCTCATCCCAGTGTCACTCTGTTCTGGTGGCTCAGAGCTGCCCTTGACTTCGGGTTCCTGCCAGCCCTCCCGGCCACAGAGCACCCCAGGCAGGTGAGGAGTAGACAGGCTCCCTGGTTTCCCTCCACTCCTGTCCCTCCGGGGGACAGAGGCCATTCTTTCTCACCTCCACCTCCCCTCCCCTAACACACACACACACACACACATACACACACACACACACACAGCCATGGGAAACCGAAGTCCCTCCTCCAGGGGACTCTCTGCCCTTTGTCGTCCTTCCTGTCCTCTCCCTGAACCCCACCCTCTCCTCTATCCAGCCTCTGCTACACACGGGTGCCGGCATTCACACATCTCGGCCATGTCCATTCTGGGTGGAAAGGAAGGAGACCCCACAGAGAGAGGCACGGGCTTCTTGGGGTCTACGGTCGACACGTGCCACACAACCAGATGTTAACACTGTCGGGGTGGTCTCCTCAGCGTGTCTCTTAGGCATGATGATGCATCTTGCAACGCCTTGACGGGTCCTGCCCTACTGGAGAATGTTCCTGAGATGCTAAACACCACGGTCTTCTGAGTTTCACACGAAGGGACTGACCGACTGTGTTAACCACTTACCCCTCTCTCCTAGAACCAGATCCCAGCTGAAATGAAGTATGGGAGACATTAGGCTTTCTGCATCTCTATCGAGGTATAATTTACATATAATAACATAACTCATAGTAAGTGTACCATTGAAGGAATTTTGATCAATGCATCCACCCAAATAACCACCGTCAAAATTCAAGTATGAAACCTTTCCTGCACCCCAACAAGTTTCCTCATGCCGCTTCGCAGCTGGTCCCCACACCACGGCCCAGCTCCAGGCAACCGCCGATCTGCTGTCCCTCACCATGGGTTCATTTTGCCTGTTCTACAACAGCATGTAAACGGAACCACCATTAGGTACTCTTCTGTGTCTGGCTTTCTCCATGGGACATGTATCGGTGGTTGATTCCCTTTTTTTTTTTTTTTTCTTTTCTTTTCTAGAAGAATGTTTCCTGCGTGGTTTGCCTCCTCAGTCATTGTCCACAGGACTCAGAGAAGCTGTAGGAATATGCAGGCGCAGACTCAGGGCCCAGCTTTCTCTCCAACGTTGTGGAAAGGGACTGTACATCATGGGGCAGAGCCCTATGCTCCCCTTCGCCACCTGGACAGAGCCCCGGGGAGAGTGACCGCCCGGGGAGATCCGTGTGGGTCGGCTGATTCCTTTTTATTGCTGGAAGTGTTCCTTTGTGTGCAGATACAGCACACTTTGTTGATCCGTCACCGCAGGTGAATATTCGAGGCTATTAGGAATAAAGAAAACACCTGTCAAGTTTTCTTGTAGGCACATTCTTTCATTTCTTCCACATAAACACCTAGGAGTGGAAATTTGGATTGCAGGATAATGTATAGTTCACTTTAGGAAGAACTGGACAGATTTTTATAAAGTGGGAGTTCTGCTTTTCACTCTCACCAGAAATGTGTGAGTGTCCCAGACACTACCTCATTCTCACCAACACACAACCCTGTCAGTCTTTTCCATTTTAGCTACACTCTTGCATGAGGAAGGTATCTCGGGATGTTAATTTCCGCTTCCCTGGGGACTACTGATGCCGGGCTTCTTCTCATGCGCTTATAGGCCATCCGTATATCTTCTTTGTCAAACATCATTTCAGATATTTTAAAAAGTATTTATCTTCTTAGTATTGAGCTGTAAGAGTTCTTTGTATATTTAAGTACAAGACTTTTATCAAATATTTTCTGTCTGGAACTATTCATTATTTTTTCATTTCTATTTGTTTTTAATATTGCCTTTCAAAGAGCAGATGTTTTGAATTTTAATAAGGTACAATTTATCCTTTTTGTTTGTTTGTTTATGGTTTGTGTTTTTTGTGGTCCAAGAAAGTTCGCCCGCTCCATATCACAGAGATTTTCTCATATTTTTTTCTAGAAGTTTTATAGCTTTAACGTTTGTATTTAGGTCTATAGCCCATCTTGAGTTTGTTATGGTCTGAGTCAGGATCAAAGGTCATTTTTTCCACATGGATGTCAAGTTTGTTCCAACATCATTTGCTGAAAAAGAATCTCCTTACCTCACTGAATTATTTTGGCATCTTTGACAAATATCAGTTGTCCACAAATATGTGGGTATAGTTTCAAAGACTCCAGACTGGCTTATTTTTCTATACTTTATGCTGATTCTATAGTCTCTTATTTACAATAGGTTTATGGTACATCTTGAAATTAAGAAATATATATGAGTTCAGCAACTTTTTTTAAAAATTGTTTTGGCTTGTCAATTTCTACCAAAAATTAAACCTATGACATTTTGATTATGATTCCACCAAACAAACAAACTTATCTGGGGAGAATTAATATCTGAACAATACTGAGTTTTCCTGTCCATGAGCATGGTATGTCTCTCCATTTACTTCATTTCTTTAATTCCTCACTAATGTTCTGAGATTTTCAGCAAACAAATCTTATACATATTTCATATTTGCCCCTAAGTGTTTTTATGCTATTTTTAATTGGCTATTGCTAGTATATAAAAATACTATTTTTAAAAAATAATAACCTGTATTTACAACTTGATTATTAGTCCAAGCAACGTTTTTGTCATTGTCTTAGCCTTTTCTATATTTGCAATCATGTTGTCTGCTAACAAAGATGGTTCTACTTCTTCCTTCACACCAGATGCTCCTTATTTCTTTCCACTGTCTTACTGTACTAGCTAAGGCCTCCATTATGACATTGAATAGGTGTGGTGAGAGCAAACATCCTTGCTTCTTTTCTGTCCTCACAATAAATGTATCCACTCTTTCACCGTGGTGCATGATATTCTTCATACATTTTTCATAGATGCCTTTTAACAAATTGAAAAAGTTTCCTTTAGTTCCTAGTTAGCTGTGAGGGTTTTTTCTTTTCTTTTCTTTTCATCATAAATGAGTGTTAAATCTTTTTCAATATTTTTTTCTGCATTTGCAGAGATAATCATATGATTTTCCTATTTTGTTCTGTCAAACTGGTGATTTACATTGATTGATTTTTAATGTTTAACTTGCCTTATATTCCTGGTATAAACCCCCTTTGATCATGATGTATTATCCTTTTACATATACATATATAGCTGATTTCAATTTGCTAATATTTTGTGAAGGATTTTTGCATCTATATTCATGAAAGTTATTGAACTGTAGTTTTGATCTATTATTTGTAATGTCTTTGTCTGGTTTTGTATTAGGGTGATGCTGACTTCATAAGAGATCAGTTTGGACTGGAAAGGGGTAATGGCAGAAACAGCACAGGGGGAAAGGTGAAAAGAGCACATTTATAAAATGAGACGACCCACTCAGTAGCCACATGTGACTAAAAATAAATTACTGGCTTGAGTTATAAGTTCAATTTAAGTTAAAAAAAAATACTAATTCAATATCAGACTGTTATTTACTTAAAAACAAAACAAAAAACAACGTCCGGAACAATTTCCCTTCCTCTAAGACAGCTGAGTCTCTCCCAGGTCCGAAGTTCAGTTCTGCATACCACATTCTAAGACGAATTGGACTGAACTACAGGGCACCTCAATCAGGACAATAAGGTGCCTTGGAATTATGAAAAGATTCAAAATGTTTCCTACAGTGAAGGGCAAGAGAGTGGGGAGGAAGGGTCGGCTGGCCGTCCTCCCTCTGAAGCGCTGTTATGAAGGAAAGGAGGTAAGCTTGCCTCCTGTGGCCTCAGAGGATAGGACAACAGATACCAAGTGTTGGGTTTCTGTTCACCGTAGGACTTTGTAACAGTTGTAGCCGCCTCAGAATGCAGTCTGGGACATAGGGAGCCTCCGTGGGCTGCCGGTGTTCGAGGAGAAGGTGCACAGCCACTGAGGAGAGGGGAGTAAAAACGCCACACGGGAGATTTGAATCTGCTTTGGCTAAATCCTTCATGTCATGCCCCGCCCTGTTCTGCACCCCTGACCACTGCACCTTGAACAAAAGCTTTTCTGTGTAGCTTCTGCACAGTTTACCACAGAAGAGATAAAGAAGAAAGGCGCAAAGCATGACAGCTGTGGTTGTCAAACACCAGGACTAATGCCTGATAAAATGTTGAAGTTTAAAAAAATAGAACAATTCAAACTGTGACTTATCAATCCACATTTGTCTTAATGAAAGGGGTTTCCTTTGCATCAAAATTATACCCGTAATATGTTTTTGTATTAAAATGTCTTTTCTTTTACAGAATGTGGATGGTAGTAGGTACTTTTTTTCATGTGTCTTTTACCCACCAAAATTAAAAACTGACAACCCTAACTCAAATCCTCTAAATTTTCTTTTACAGTTATTACTTTGTGAAATTCACAGTCTGCCACAGCCCACCAAGACAGGTCACCATGAGTATCTAGTACTTGGATCAACCATGTTTATCCAGGCTAGGTTTTCTGAAGTGTGCTCCATGGGGTGGTGTTCAGACAATTATCCATGCCCAGGGAGCCTTCTGCTCATGGGGGTCTCAAAAACAGAGGGGCATGAAATTGAAAGTATGAGAAAGGACCTTAGATATCATTATATTCTAATCACTCAACCATTTATTTTGAAAACCCAATTTCAATACACTCAGGCTAAATCAGAGGTTGGTTACCTATTAGGACGTGATACAAACGATGACAACTATGCCCAGTTTTAGGTATTTCACAGTCATGCTGAAATCTAGACATAAATCGCCTCATCCCCTCCCCTGCCAGATCCCTCTAACTCCAACGTTTCACCTGCCAGTAGCCCTGAGCACTCCACCCTCTAATGAAATCTCTTAAGCTCCTGAAGCAAATAAGCTCATTTCAAAACAGAAATTCTTGAAGCCTTCATGAATTAGGTCACAACTATTCTTACCCTAAACATTGTTAAAAGGTGATACCATCCGCCTGCAAATATTTAAGTCGCCAACTCATGGTCTCTGCCTAAATTCCTTTTGAGTGGAACATACTTGGGCCCAGTTTGAAAATAGGCCTCCTGCCTCTGCAGCGTAAACACAGCCAGCCCTGGGGAGGAAGGTTTCCCAATGAGAATGCTTTCGACATTCTGGCCAGTTCTACGCTGAGACCACAGAACAGCCGAGATGCTATACAATGTGGCTTTTGTTCAAGTGGCAATTAGCAAAAATTATAGAACAGGGGCAGTGTCATTGTGCAAAGGATTCGGCCAGAGTAGACACAGACCAGTTTTCATTAGGCCAGCCAAATGCTGGAGAACCCTCTTCTGAAAAACTAAACAAGCTCTCAGCCTATTGGCTCCAGTTGTAACGATGCTGAGAAGTGTGTTTCCTCTCGCTTACAGACAATACCTGGAGGACACTCTGGCGGGGAGCTCTCTAAGTGTCGGCTCTCTGACTGACAAATGCATTCAAGGGCAAATTGCTGGTGTGGTTTTATTCATTATTAGGAAAAGGAAGGAGCTGAAAAGTGCTGCCTTGTAGTTCTTGTGCCAGTTATAATAGTCTCTCTGGTTATTTTATTTATTTTGAATCAGACATTAGAGTTTGAGGATCCATTTTGGTCCCCATGGGACAGGAGGGAGAGAGTCGAAGGGAGAACAGAGTAATTTGAGGGAATAAAGGGGACATGTGCCCAGCAAGTCATAGAATCTTGGGCTTAAGTGGCAGCGCAAGGCTCATCTGGTCTACCAGTTAGTGCCTAGTTCAGCCTTCTTTTAGGGTCATGAAGAAGTAAGACAATTTCCCCTTCTACGCAGTATTTCTGCATGGACTTGAAAAGAATGATTGTGCCTGAGCATCCCAGGTCTTCTCCAAACAGTACCCTCTCAGTTTTCTGAGCTCCTTCTACCATGCCCTTCATTTCCTCGTAGATGGCCCTGTCTCTGGTCATCCCACCTGAAATATGAAAACTTAACCTTGAGAAAGGAAAGCCTAGAAGCTCTGACACCTACTGTCAAGGTTTTCAAGAGTCACCAACAGAGGATGCTCTCGACTATTCCAACTTCACAAGGAGGGAAGGCTCAGCAAGGACCATGGAGCAAACAAGTCACGCGGGGTCTTAGAATGAGCTCCCAGTTCTGTAGAACCTCGGGAGTAGAAGCTTCTTTCGAGTTATCTCAAGGGCTGGTCAGTGTCTGTGATCCTTTGCAAAGATCCCACAAGCCCAGGGGTCAAGAGCCTGGGCCCACAAACCAGCTCTGCCCACACTGCTCTGAGTGGCTTTCGGTACGGCACCCTGGGTCCCTGGGTCAGTCCCACCTCTGGGCTTCCAGAGGGCCTGGACTCCTAGGGTTCCTCACGGGGTAAGGACACTGCAGAGTTACTGCTAGCAGGGCTTGAGAATCCCTGTATTTACTGGAGCCTTGTCTAGAGACGAAATGAAAGAATAGCTATTCATTCAGGAAAAAGTCTCATGTTCAAAGGGCATCCTTGAGCTGGAAGTATTGGACCCATAGTGCAAGGTAACTCCCCAAATCCAGAGGTCCCTTGCAGTTTAAATGCCCCATAGAAGGGTGAGTCCTAATGGGACGAGATGACTTCTCCAAGACTACTGGGCCTCTGATGAGAATTTGAAGAATCCACTACATGGACAAAACCTTCCTACTTTTGGCATGATGATTTATTTTTCTTAAGACAAAAATTAAAAGTCAAATATAAAATCTTAACTCTTAAAGGCATTTTATAAAAGTGATTTTTTTTTTTTTTTTTACAGAGTCAGCCCAGACAGAACCCTATATATTTTGTCAAATCTAGCTCATTTGGTCTTCACTTTTTTAGTTGGTTTATTACAGTAGTAAAGAGTTTACGTTTTGGAACCAAACAAACCTGAGTTTGAAACCAGACCTCACTACTTACTTAGCTGGGTGATTTCAGGCCAAGTTCCTTGGGTCTCTTCTCCCCCTGTCCTTAATTGCTCCCCCTGTCCACTGGGTGTAATCATCTGGGCCTCACAGAGGTGTTGTGAGAATTCAATGAGATGCTTCTTGTGAACCACTTACAAGATCTGGCCCCCAATACCGGGTATGGCTGCTTTGGAATCAATTTGATCATTTTTATTAAATCAATTTTACACCTTGTGTCTTTAAATTACATGGCAATCAGGCCCTGGCCGGTTGGCTCAGTGGTAGAGCATCGGCCTGGCATGCGAGAGTCCCAGGTTCGATTCCCAGCCAGGGCACACAGGAGAAGTGCCCTCCCCCTCTCCTTCCTCTCTGTCTCTCTCTTTCCCTCCCGCAGCCAAGGCTCCATTGGAGCAGGGTTGGCCCGAGCGCTGAGGATGGCTCTGTGGCCTCTGCCTCAGGTGCTAGAATGGCTCTGGTTGCAGCAGAGTGACGCCCTGGATGGGCAGAGCATCACCCCCTGGTGGGCATGCCGGTGGATCCTGGTTGGGCACATGCGGGAGTCTGTCTGACTGCCTCCCCGTTTCCAGCTTCAGAAAAATAAAAAAAAAAAAAAAAAAGTAATAATGTTAAAAATATAAAACATTAAATTACATGGCAATCAAGTCTTTGAAAGGAGGTTTATATCTGATAAAGGAATCCAGCCTAATTCTCATAGTTCAAAGTGAGGAGTTATACTTTCCACCTCTAGAGAGGCTAAGGGTCCGAGGTAAGATCCGAACTCAAGGTCCTGGCCCTAGGCTCTCCGTTCCTGGCTTTTATTTCCTCCTCAAAATAAAAGTCTGGCTTTATTCACACCAGCAAAGTTCTGGGGAGCGAGCGAGGCCCTGAAGTGATGCACTGTTTCAAAAACATTAAGCCTGCATGCAAATAAATGCAAAATACATCACCCATTATGGTTAAAGGTCTGAGGTATGCACGGCAGGGAAGGCGGACCAGCACTCTGTATTTCTGTTAGGCTCACAGTGATGGTTATGGTTAATTACAGCTTTCTGCCTCAGATCAGAGAGCCCACTGCATGAGGGTGTTTGCTGGGGTGGATGCGAGACAGCCAGTCTGTGCTGAAATACCAAGGCTTTCGCCTCGAGCTGGCAGTCAAGGTGCACGCCTGACTTCACAGTTCTCCTTTTCTACCGCCCTGGGAATAAAATCGTCTGCATTAGCAAGACGGTTTGAATTGTCCCCTTTTGTGTGACCAGGCTGAAGATACATGTGGGGTGGGGTGGGATGGGGTGGGGAGAGACTTGGGCTCTAACACCAGCTTTGCTACTGGTGTGCATGAGACCTAGAAAGCCACTTAAGCTCTCTGAGCCTCGGTTTCCTCATCTCTAAAAAAAGGATAACAATTGTTTTTGTCTCTCCCTCCAATCTTAGGAGATGAGTCATTATTCCCTTCTTTGATCCTCCAGTCCGATTCCCCTACCCGAGAAAAGGGTATCAGCCCGGCACCACGTGGGGGGCGGTTGCTATCGTGGGAGCTGGAGATAGTGTGTGTAAGGTACATAGAGCAGTGCCTGGTACAAAGCAAGTGCTGAGCACAAGGAAGCCTTTGCTGTCCCTGTCCCCATGGTTGTTGCTCTTTACGCCTGCCTTTACGGGTTTGTGCACCAGGATTGTTTGCATAACTGCGCGCATGCGCGCGGCGGCATCTCTTTCCACGCATTCTCCAGCAGAAGGTAATTCTTGGTCTTTGGCGCAGTTGCTGTAACGACTCAGACACCACTTAGCCCTAAACAGATTGCAAATGTTTCCTCCACGGAGAAGAGGATACACTATAAAAAGATAACGTTTCCTTAAGGGTTTGGGGATTTTCTTTCTTAGAGTCAATCCTGTTTTTAAGCATTTAGGAAACAAATATAATTTTTTTTTAATCATGATCAAGTAAGTTCCCCTCCAGATGGAAAAAAATTCTAGGTTTCTAAATTAAGACCATCGTGCCTGCCGGCTTTTCAGAGTTTCATTAGGTTTCAGATGTAAAAAGAGCCTTTGGAGGAGCACCTCACTTAATGCCTTGACATCCAAGTCCAAAGAACCAGGGCCGAAAACGGCCAAGTGACCTCACCAAGATCACACAGGAACAAAGCTGAGATGAGCCACAGGCTTCCAGATCCACAGTCAACCACCCCGCATTCAATACCATGCCGCCAGGAAAGGCACCATGGGAACGAGAATGACTTCGGGGTTCTGAACATCAGTACCTCACCTCCAGCTGACGGGCTGGACTGCAGTGTGTCTGCAACGGTCTGACTGGATAGCTGGCCAGGGTGTCAGACTGAAATTCACTCAGGAAGCAACGCTGGGGAAAGCCCACACCCCTCTAGCCACTGAACCGGGCTTCCATGAGCCGCCAGATGACGCCAAGCCACGCAGAGAGGTGAGAGGTATTAAGGCACCATATTCAGAGCAGTGCATGGAGCACACTTAGGTTAGAAAAAGCAATTTTTTGCTTATCTGAAATTCATCCATAACTGGGCATCCTGTATTTTATTTGGCAACTCTAACCAAATGGATGGGTTTTAAATATACAACCCTCTTATACAACATAATCAACAGTTCGAATGCTATAGAAATGTTTACCTGGAACCTATGTACTCTTCTTGGTCAATGTCACCCTATTAAATTTAATTTTCTAAATAAAATTTAAGAAAATACTCAAAAAGAAATACAATACTCACATAGCAGAATACCCTCTAAGTCCATTCATGTTTTGCAAATGGCAAGATTTCATTCTTTTTTATGGCTGCATAACATTCCATTGTGTGTATATATGCCCTATCCAGAGCCAGTGAGACACAGCCTCTTGGTGATGAAAGTATAAAGCAGGGATCCCCAAACTATGGCACACGGGCTGCATGCAGCCCCCTGAGGCCATTTATCCAGCCCCCACCGCACTTCCGGAAGGGGCACCTCTTTCATTGGTGGTCCTGGATGCATCCTGTGCTCCTGGAGTACTGTATGTGGTGGTGCCGCAAAGTGCGGCATCGCTCACGTACAGTACTACTTCCGGTGACACGGGACACACGCGTCACGGCTCCAGAAGCGCATCATATCACTTGTTACAGCTAGCAGTGACAAATATAGAACTGGACACTGACATTCTCATTAGCCAAAAGCAGGCTCATAATTCCCATTAAAATACTGGTCAGTTTGTTGATTTAAATTTACTTGTTATTTTAAATATTGTATTTGTTTCTGTTTTGTTTTACTTTAAAATAAGGTATGTGCAGTGTGCATAGGGATTTGTTCATAGTTGTTTTTATAGTCCGGCCCTCCAATGGTCTGAGGGACAGTGAACTGGCCCCCTGTGTAAAAAGTTTGGGGTCCCCTGGCATAAAGCAATGACACTGGGGTGAATCCAACATGCCGTGTCTAATCATATCAGTCCCTCATTTACAAATGGGGAAATGGAGGTGCAATCTTTTCAAGTACCTGCCCAGAGTCCCAGCTCCTGGGTAGCAGATCTCATAGACCTGCCTCCACAGCTCACCCTGAGGCCACCAAGACCTGGTGTGGGGCAAGGGCATGTGTGTTTGTGGCCCCCTCTGCTCTGTCTTAATGCATTTGCAACAGATCTGCAGCACAGGGCACAGAGACAAATCTCTGCCTTGTACATTAATTGTCCCTGAAAGAATGCCACAATTCACAAATGCTGATTTTGATTAAAATAATCAAGATGATTTCCTACTTCCAAAATACTGACAAAATAGCTTTTTTTATCTATGTAGACAAAAAATAAAATAAAATAAACTAAGTGAGGATTATTCAAATCAAGATCATGTACAACACGCATCCTACTTACGACACGATTACCTCGCTAGAAAGTAGGTATTAGTGAATGTTGTTTTATGCTGGCAGTCAGATCAAATTAATAGCATTCTGGGCTGATCTGGGTCACAGATAAAATTAAATTAATGTGACTCCGAGCCAGCTCTATTTATAAGCAAAGCCCAACTACAAAGAAAAAAGAAACACTTTGAGATGCAAAAATATGCCTCTGAACACAAGCCAAACATGGGCTTTTAATTAAAGAACCAAGACTTTTTTTTCTGCCAACCAATTGTTCCTTTTAGGTATTAGTCAGAGCTAGCCTGGAAATTGGGTCTGAAGTTCCCAATTGAAGGTTGAAGGTCAGAGAGCAAAGGGATGAATTTTCCTAAAGTTCAACCAAAGGAGCCATACCAGATGGGATTCTAAGCTCCCGCCTTCTGGGCCAAGACAAAAGAAATCCAGGAGGAAATGAACAAAACCTATGACTTCTATTTTGAGACAAGCTGGATGACTTCTAGCCCCATCTGATCACCCCAAGACCAAGCCACGTCCTGGGTGAGCAGGAGACGGACATGATCGCCCAGTCCAATGATCCCGTAACCCAGTGAGACTCACGCTTCATGAGCCCCTATGGGTGATCTCTACATCTCATAAGGATGTTGGCACAGAGTTCTTGGCACCTGGCTAATGATTAACAAGAAGGTGGTACTGGTCAGCAGTGGCACCATGCTCTGTGGTCAGTCCTGAGGTTCCAGTCTGTAACTTGGCACAGTGACACTCCTTGGTTGACCGTTGACCACAGAGCACCACCTGACATATTAGAACAGGACCCAGCAGTAGATTTGTGGACAACCAGATCTGTACCCCGGTCTCAGTTTCCACAACTGTAAAATGGGGACGCCTATCTCACAGCAAGGGGACTTGGTGATAGGGATGGACCAGGAGTATGTTTTCAGTCAACACCCAGCACACTCTCAGAACATCAGATTTGTAAGTCTTCTAAATATCATCCGGCCAACCCCCTCCTGCTCTAGTCAAGAAAATTGGCTCAGGAATCTGCCCAGAGTCACCCTGAAGCCACGGGGGGTGCAGGAGCAGAGCCCGGACTGCCCAGCTCCGGCTCTGCCCCTTCCAGCCCTCCTCACCTCCTTCCCCTTTGACTGACACCCATCGATTCCAGCTGTCACCTCATGGGGAGACAGGCCTGCAGGGCCTCCTGATCCCTTATAATCACATGTGTCCTGCAGGCCACATGAGCCCTGCCCCCCTACTTGAGTCTAACAAGTATTTATTGAGCATCTCTGGCCCTTGTTTGGAAATATACAGTGGAAATGAATAAAAACAAAACTAGAACTAAATCCACTGAGGAAGAAAACTCCCATCCTCACAGTGACTGTCATTTGCAAAGGGACACATTACAAGCCCCTGTTTTAGATGAAGAACGGGAGATTTAGAGAGATGAACTCCTTTGCTGACTTTCTCTACAACTCTGTCGCTCTCACTGGCTACCACTGATCACTGCCATCGCTGCGGTCTCCACCGTCCCAGTCCCCATGGCCATCCCACCACTGCTTCTGGCTGATTGTCCCCTGCCTCATGCCAGCCCAGATCAAGGCCACCTCTGCCGGGGAGCCCTCCTGTCCACCCAGTCGGAAGAGGCTTCCTTCTTCTCTGACCCAAGCACTTGTGTCCTCTGTCCCCTTCTGGTGTTTGAGTCCCTGCTCTCGGGTGTTTCCTGGGTCAGAGTCCCCTAGTGTGCCCAGCTGATGCATTCATTAGGTGGCCTTTTACCTGGGGTGAAATACGCAACACACAAAGGCAGGAAGGTTCTTAGCTCCATTTCTTGGGTCCCCAGACTGCCCAACACTGTGGTGGGGTGCATGAACGGAAGCCCTGCCTGGTTCCCAGCACCCCAAGGCCCTGTGGCCCCAGCAGAGGGTGCTTCGTCCCCATGTATTCACATGCACCCCCAGACGGGCCTGCAAACCCCTCTTGAAGACCATATACCCAGCTCTCAGTGACGTGAGAATGTCTGGCAAGCTTGTTGGTCCAGGTGTTCTTCTCAGTGAACCCTTTTGTCTAAAACCAAAAGAGCAGTGGGCGAGGAGGACCCTTTCCATTCTGGCTGCTGTGAAAAATCATCCTGCCTCCCCCAGCCCTGGCCTCACAGTCCTGCTCTTTCTAGGTTGTAGAAAGACTGGAGAGCTGGTCTTCCAGCCTACAGAGCATGAGATTTTAATTTACTGAGTGCAGCTTTATAAAGAAGAAAGAAAGAAAACTTTTTCCACTTTGACAACCTCATCCCTTTGGCTGGCAATTCTATTTGCAAATTTCTTCGTTTGTTGATCTGCAATTAGGCTCTTTCCACAAGTCTCAAAAAAAAAAAAAAAAAGGCCATTACTGGTTGGCTCAGTGGTAGAGCATCAGCCTGGCATGTGGATGTCCCAGGTTCAATTCCCAGTCAGGGCAACAGGAGAAGCAACCATCTCCTCTCCCCCTCCCTCTTCTCTCTCCCTCTCTCTTCCCTTCCCACAGCCATGGCTCAGTTGGTTCAATCAAGTTGGCCTCAGGCACTGAGGATGGCTCCATGGTCTCCACTTCAGGAGCTAAAAAATGGTTCAGTTGTTGAACAACAGAGCAAGGGCCCCAGATGGGTAGAGCATTGCCCCCTAGTGGGCTTGCCAGGTGGATCCCAGTTGGGGTACATGTGGGAGTCTGTCTCTGCCTCCCCTCTTCTCACTAAATTTTTTTAAAAATCAACTTTATTGTTCTATTAAAAAAAGGCATGGACAACATATATATATTTCAGTTCTCAACCAATGTCTTGTTTGATGCACACGCACACACACAAAATAACAAGACAAGAAAAATACAGATCCTCAAATGACAAATTAATATGCATTCTTCTTCCGGTCCAAAATCCAAGGACTAGGTCAGCTGTTGTGAGTGCAGGTGTGGAGAGCTTGTGGTTGCCTTGCTAGGGTTTTGCTTTTCTTTGCTTGCTTGCTTGCTTATTTGGGAGCTTACTTTGTTTAATTATTTAGGTTTTGCTTTTCATTTTGTCCAATCATCTTTGTTAAAAAAGAAAAGAAAATAAAAGAAAAAGACATTCTGTCCTCTCCTGTCTACACAATGGGGTCAGCTTCTACACTCGATGTTCAGAGATGTGACCATGTAACCGCAAGGTAGCTCTCGGAAACCGAGTGAGTCAGACAAAGCAAAGCAAAACACAAATAAACAAAAACAGCCATTCCTACTCTGGAAGAGTCTGTGATGAGCCCAAACTTTTTAACCAGACATGATTGATTGAGCACTAGAGTCAGTATGCCCGGATTATAAGCCACTGGACAAGGACTTCAAAATGAGAGACATTTCACAGGCTTTCAGTGGCCCTGCCTCTCACAACTGCCATCCACCAACTTTAAGAACAAAACTTAACTTTTCTAAACAAAAATAATTTCATCATTTTGTGTGGCATTAACACCCCGCCACTTCGATATGTTATCTATATTTTTCTTGTTGACATCCAACCAATTCAGAGCTAAAAATCCATCCTCCGGTTTTTCTGTGGGTCGTAAATCATAAAAAGGTTATATTTTATGAAAGCTGAAGCTGAGAAGTAAACAGCATATTTATATCCAAAGAGTTTCATCCATTAAAGCAGCAGTGACAGGGCCCTGTGGGCCAGAATCTAGTTTTCTTACTTAAAAAGCTTAGTCCTTTTGTAGACTCCTGCAGGGACCTATAACAGTCGGAATTGGGTTTTTTATGCCTTTGAGGCCTCCGAATGAATGTTACACTTTTCCATTATTTTCTTTTTTCTTTTGAGAAAACGAGGCTACCTGCTTATTGCCTAAAACCTACACCCCATGATTGTACTGTCGTAAAATCTGTCTTCTGCTCTTTCCTCCCCCATCTCGCAAACATCCCCAAACTTCACGTGGACTCCGCGTGCGGTGAGGTTATGCCGCGTTTATTGCGATGGCAGAAGGCTTCCTGCGATAGATGGCCCACCCGAACCGAACTTCAGCCCAAGGGGTACCCGTCAGCTTTGACTTCTACCTTGCCCCCCCCCAAAAAAAAAGCTTAAATCTCAACACCTCCCTTGTTCTAGCTTGAGACTGCCTTAAAGTCCCTGATTTCCCAAGACGGGGCACGGCTGATCTAATAAAAGGCATGGGTCCGGATCCTGCATGTTACATTACTGCCCATTATTAAAATGTTAGCACGCCTGCCCCTTGGGCTATTAAAGCTGATGCGCCTGCCCAGTCTGTGAACGGAGTGGTGTCGTGAGTGGTTGCGAATTTACATCCAGGTCTGTGCAAATACGGTACAGACTTCACACCGCTATCCCTAAGCATAGGTTCAGAGTCAGCAAAAGGATCGTCCTTCAACTCGCCAAATAATCACTAACAATTAAGAAAATGAAGTATCGGAGCACTCGGTCCTCTTTTTACCCACTTTGAACATATATTTGTTCTTTTGATGTCCTGTGTGAATAGGGGTGCTTTATCTGACTGCTGATGGGCTCAACAATGTGTCCGAGTTGTAATATAGAACTCAATTTGCTGGGGCTATCATCTGAAAGGGCTGGGCGATTTATCGAACACGGTAGATGAAAGAAAGAGAGGGAAGAAATTTTAAAACTGACCACTTCTCCGCGGAAGAAAATAGGGCAGTAAAGGGTATTGTAATATACTTTAATCTTCCCTAATGTAGAAAAATACGAAATGCCATTAAATCTCCCTTTGAAACAGACGCGGTCGCATGGCTTGAGCACCCGGAGTCGGTTAATGAATCTATTGTCAAGGCAAATAAACAGGAAAGAAGCGGCGAGGGAGTGATCTGTGCATTATACGACTAATTCAGAAGATGAAAGGCAGGAAAATTAAAGTTAAATTCACATAAATATTAGAGCAACAGAGAATAGGTGCAGGTGTGAAAAAAGGGGGAGCCCACACTTCCCTCTGGGGCTGGTGCCGGGAACGTGCGCGAGGACACTTTTCGGCTCAAGAGCAAAGTCGGGAAAGATGAAAGTGTTTCAAGGGGCCCCAATAATTAACATTTTTAAAGCTTTTCTTAATAAAAATGACCTGGCAATAATAGCAATTTAATGATTTTATTGGAAAAAATTAAACTGATTGCAAGCATTCGTTTGCACGGAAGTGGCGCTTACAGAATTTGGACAAGCTTCCCCAATCAGATCTCCACTTGAATCACTGGAGCCAACATACAAGCGGAGAGCTGGCTGCCAGAGCGCGGAACTGGGGGGAGACCGGCACTCCCTCACGAGGGGCCACGGGGACCTAGCTGCAGCTGGAACACTGGGGAGATGGGTTTCCTCGGGGACTCCCACTGGTGTCCACAGGCACCACCCCTGGGGAAATAGTATCGTGGGCCTAGTGGTTCTCTAAAAACTAAAGAATTCCTCCATCAATTTAACACAGCATTAATTGGCTAAGCTTAAATTATAAAGGATGCAATGGCCAAGTACCTATTAACTGTTCAAGCCTGATAAGTGATCATTTGTCCCCACACCAGAGTATATAAAGCCCTTCCCATGGACAATGCTTAACATGGTCTTGACATCAGAGCCCCCATTTTCTGCAAGAAACAGATACTCACTCTCTCCTTTCTCTGCTGTGGTTATCAGGCGGGCACACAGGGACCTCTCCCACCACCTGACTGCACAACTCCACCTCCTGACTCGACACATGGGTGTAAACAGGGGACATGAACTTACATCTCAGAATCCCAACTCCATATTCTTAGCATGTGAAAGCCCGGCTTGGGTCTAATGTCCACTGAGGTCCAGTCCATGGTCAGAGAACAGATCACACAGCACAAGTGTGCCTGCGAGGACATGTGCAAAGAGGGAGGCAAGTCTCAGAGGCGGGAGGGTCAGCCTGGAAGACATCCCGAGTGTAGCTTTCACACAGGAGTGGGAGCGCGTATAAACTAAGAGCATGAACTCAGATGCTGGAGGGCCGGGCTGCATGACCATGGGCAGGGTCTGACCCCCTGTGTGCCTCTGTCTCCTCGCCCGTACACCGGAGAGATGGGGTCACCTATCTCCTAGGAGAGCTAATGTGAGAACTGAATGAGTTCATACAGGTGACGCTGCAGAACTAAGTCTGGTATAGAGCATCAGGGATGTGTAACTGTTGACTATTATCACCATGATTGTTGTTTGCCTCCGTTTCTAGAGAGGAAACTGAACTCCAGAAAGGCTAAGTGCCTGGTTAGTGGGTGTAAAAAGTGACCCCTGACATCAACCTTGACATCGGCCAAAAACCCTGCACCTCTGTGCCTCTGAAAAAGGGACCGTTGTCCCCTAGGCTTACACTCTTTACCCTTAGAAAATGATAAGGAGGACAGGAAGAAAAGACTGGAAGGAAATATACTAAAATGCTAACGGTGCTTTCCTCTGAGTGACTGCATTTTCTTCTTGTTGTTTCTCAGTTTTCTATGATGACCATTATAAATCAGATTTGGCCAGACACCCTCTCTGGCAAATCATGTTACTACCTTTTTCATCAGAAAAGAAGATGGAGTTTTGTACATTTTTTTGTTCTTTAAAAGGAAGATCACATACTCATCCTCCTGGCTGCCACGGTGACCAACCTCCCCTCTCTGCCAGGCTGGCCCCACAGTAGACGGCGTAGGCAGCTCCGGAAACGCAGTCCGGGTGCGGAAGGCTGGTCAGGAGGGAGAAGCAGCTTCCCTCCCTCCCTGCCTCTCCCCCTCCCTCGGCTGCACCAGCACACAGCCATGCATCCGCACTGGGCATGAGGAGCCTGCCTCTACCCTTGCACTGCTCAGTATATGTACTCAGCCAGATGGGAAGGAATGAGGAAACCTTTCAAAACTAAAGGGAATTGGCCAGTCACCCCGCCTATTACTGTATTTCCCCATGTATGACGCACCCTCCCCCCCCCAAGAAAAATTTGGGGTCTAAAAACTGGGTGCATCTTATACAGTAGTTGTAGATTTTTCACTTGCATTTCCCGCTTTTTTGACAGGAATGAGGAGTTGTATGAATTTTATGATGAATAAAACTTGAGTTCAATAGCTTTATGTAATAAATTTTTTTTCAAATTTTGGGTTTCAAAATTAAGGATTGTCTTATACATGGGGAAATATGGTATCTCCCACTCTGCCCTAAATTTATCATTCTAATTAACATAGTATAGCAGGCTTTCCTCAGTAGCGTTGTGAGACATAGCAAATAAAAATACAAAATACTCACATTTGCAACAACAAATAATTTTTTAGTATAAGTATGTCCCAAATAGTACATAGGACTTTTTTTTTTTAGTATTTTTTAAAACTATTCTTAGGAACTTTAATATTGATGGTTTATCCTAAATTCAAATTGAACTGGATATTCTATGGCCTACCTGGCAACCCCATCCCGACTTCAAACCAACTGAGTCACCATCTCAGGATCCTCTGGGGTCGGTTTGGTTTAACTTGAGTGGATTTTGTTGTTAACACTGTTTGGGGTTTTTGTTTGTTTTAATGGACTCACCGGTTAAATCTCTAACGCTGGGCCGTCTTCAGTCTCCTCACGCGGACAAGTAATAGTCATCACTACACACACCTTGCAGAAGGCAAAGACATCATGAGATGACAGAGGGAAGAATCCGGGGCCACTAATTGCCAACTCTCTGAACAGAGTCAAAATGGAAAGAGCAATGGTTTCTTGGGGGGGGTGCTTCTCGCCTCCTTTGAGAACACTGGGACACCACAGTGATGAAAAGACTGTGCGATACAGACAAGGACAATGAATTAAATACTTAACATGCAAACAGCTCCCATAAATTAAAGAGAAAGCTATCAGCACCCCAGTAGAAAAATGATCAGACATGCACATGCACGTTGGCATCTCCAGCACTCACTAACTCTGTCACTGGGGGGGGGGGTCCTCAGCCTCATCGGGCCTCGGTCCTCCTCACTGCGTGTGGCCCCAGCATCCACGCACAGGGTCAGTGCAACCCATAGAACAGTTGGGACTGGGACCGCCCCTCAATTCACGAAGGCTGTGCTGAATCACCTCAAAAGCAAAATACATACAAGTACATTTAAAACAAAGGGGAGAATTCTACTTTGCTAAAAATGAAATTTCAAAATTAAAATTACAATGAGGCATCACATTTTTGAAATTGGCAAAGGTATTTAAGGACAACATTATTTAAAAGAGCAAAATTTGTTCATAAATATTCAACAAATGAAAGGTGGTTAAATGAACAACAAAAGAATGGTTAAACACCTACAGAATGGTTAAACGATGGAATTTTTAAACAAATAAAAGAAGGGTTAAATAAATTAAGGAATTCTTTGTGTTGCCCATTCTGCGAAAGTCATGTCAAATGCCATATCCCCATGTAGAAGAACATTTGATGACATGAAAAGCATTCACAATATATTGAGTAAAAACAATTTCAAAATGCTATGTATTGCGTGATTGTATTTGGATCCACAGGTATGAATGCAAATAAAACAAAGACTAACTAAACACAATGTATCAAATGCTAACAGGAATTATCCCCAGACAGAGAGTGGTTATGGGTAGTGTTTCCTTTCTTCTTTGTGTCTGTTTCTATTTTCCAGGTTTTCTGTAATAATGGCCACACCTGTGCGCTAGTAACCTGAGCACCAGGGGAAGAAGGAAAGGTGTCCAGGAGTTGGAGGAAGCTTCCTGAGCAGAAGTCCAGGAGCGACGGGAGTCAGACACGCAGCCAAGACCGGGCCAGAACAAGGGAACGGCACACCCGGAGCCACCAAACTCCCACCAGGGGACACCTGGGGCCTGTGGGTGCTGCATACGGGGCAGGGGGTGCGATGGGGGGCCGGCCTATGCAGTGGATGCTTGAGAAGGAGCGCCTGCTTCCTCCCAGCATGCTGTGTGGTGGAGCGACAGGAGGAGACTGGCCAACAGCTCCTTTCCATGAACAATCGATGGCATGTCCCCTTCCCTGACCGTTTTTGAATTTAGGAAGAAATCAACCCCAATCAATCGAAGCCCCAGTTTGCAGAACATCACAGCAGGGCAGTTTGTCTGAACACAAGGCCAGAGGTGTCCAAGGAAATCTCCAAGTAACAGGCATCACTCCACTCCCCAGAGCAGCTGTCCTTCCCTAACACCGGGACTCCCAGCACCCCGTCCAGACCCGCCTGAGCCCCCAGCCTCAGCCCCACAGACAACGTTTGTCTAGACAGTGGCTGATGGGGAGTGATTTCCCTGTTCTCACCCCGCCGAGCCTGCAGCCCCGTGGCTCTGGGGGGCCGGTCGCCTCTCTCCACAATCCTGCCATCAGGGGACAGCTGGGGAGGCCTGTGCACACCCTGTCCTCCAGCCAGGACGAGGCATGCCTCTGGCCACGTACAGCGACGCCCAGAAAAGGAACAAAGCACCACCATGAACTCCTCGCCGGCACCGGCCCTGCTTTCTTCAAACCCAATCTCAGTCTTAGAAGCCGACGTCGTCGCCTGAAACAAAAGCTTCACTGCTGCCTGGAAGACGGCTTCGGTCAAAGTAGAGCTCATTTCAGAAAATCAAAGCAAAGAAAAATATTGAATACGATTCAGAGGCATAATGCATTATTATGGGCTTTTATGGATTTTATGTATAATTTCATGTAAAGTTAAGAGGCTGAAGAGATCTCTTACATTCAGCGGTGTTATCAGCCCAGCACCAAACAATGTTCCACATCTTATTATGTTCACAGTTGACATACTATTAGAGAAATGTGCAGCTGTCTTGCTCTGCTATTCATTTCCTCATTACTATTTTATAAATATATGATTAACAGTTATTGCAGCTGCCTAATTCACATTTATTGCAAATGCAACCCCACAAATGAATGCTCAAAGCAAAGAGATGTGGTTTTAGAGTAATTTAAATTTTACAGTTCCATTTACCCTGCTTTTTAATTTACTGCATAATGACCCCATTAGAATAAAGCACATCTGGAAGTTCTTTGGGGAACATTTAATTTTCTGTGGCTTCAGTACTAACAGAACTTGTACCATAAAGCCCACAGATGCCTTGAAGACCGTGCAAATCCCCACATTTTGTGCCAAGATGCTGGTTAATTGCGCAGACGAGGCCGCCGCAGCATGGCGCAAAGGTATGCTTCCCGGTGCCGAGAAGGGAAGGCCCAGACGCCTTCTCTGCAGAGTTTGCCCCTGGAGAACCCACTATCAGCTCTCCTGCCTTTGGCTGTCTACTGAGCCCTTTTTTTTCTCTCCAGGAAAGGGTCCCTCCTCTGGCTATAAGCTCTCCCACACTTTCTCTGGCTTTTCCTACACAACTTTCTCCAGAACCCTACCCAGCCCTCGCTGTACAAGGACAATCTGCAGAGCTCCGGGAGCCGTGAGAGGCAGGTACGTCGGCCAGGCTGGGCCCGGCCCTCCCCGGCAAGGAGGCTGCCGGAGCCACCAGACTCCAGTGGGCCACGTTAACGGAATCATCCGGAGTACTCGAAATCGACTTGGCTATTCAATACAGATCACTGCAGCAGAACTCATGTACGAGGAATAATGTGAATCCACTGCCATTGATTAGCTAATTTATGTTCTACAACTAATCGAAGCACAAATCTCATTAGCCACAGGTCAGTAAGGCTCGCGGAGAAAAAGACAATCATTTTGGTAGCCTAGTTGGCTGTAAAGACACAATTAGAGGCCGGCAGGTTTTCTGGACTCCTCTGCCTGTCCTCCTGGTCCTCAAGCCGACTGAAGGGAAAGAATGATAGGCCTTCCCCTTTGTTCCACTGGGCACTGGAGAGAGACCTGCATATGTAACAATCCAAGGTGCTGCTTTTATTTAATTCAACAATAACACACATAACTACTGCTTCTAGATCCACACAGAGCCCAGAAGCTATTCAGGGCCGCCACACGCACTAGAAGCACGATGTTAATTGTCACCTTTTCCATATTTTAGGCAAGGGAATGGCCAAGGCTTTCTATATTCCAATGTTACATGCATTTAAAAATGTATCTTTGGAAAGCATGGCAAAGCCAGGCATCATCAAATTAGGTTTTGCAACTAAAAGTCACCTCTGTGAGCTGCAGACTGTCTTCGTTACCCAAGCCCTGCTCAGATCAGTTTTGAGCAGAGGTTTTTAAACGAATCTGGACGGTGGAAGACGACGGGACACCATGACAGAGGGAGGGAGCAGGATCCCGTTTGAACTTGAACAGTAACATGCAATATCCCTGATGCTGATCAAGTTACAATTTCCAGCACTAAAACTCCTCCTCCTAAGTCCTGCTGGTGATTTCAACAGGATGGCATTCTAGAGGGGGACATGGCTTTCAGAGTCTTGGCATGAACAGAAAACCAAGGCTGCCAGCAGACCGGCCTTCAGCTGGCCATCTACCTCTCTGTCGTAAAAAACAAAACAAAAAAAACAATGGATCAAACCGAGGACCTTTGCTAAGTGACCAGGGACAGAACCCAAACTGAGGTTGTCCTGGACAAACAAATAAGAAAACAACACACTAAGCACCAAATGTTTTCACTGACCCATTATTTCCAGGTCCTCTCAGGGTCCACAGAGGCATCTTTCAGGAGTGTTATCAGTCCATGTTCTGTTGACACCATTGACTATCCACGTTCCTTCGGTTCGTTATTCCCGAAGAGCGGGGAGTTTTCAAAGCCCCAGAAGAAAAGGGCACAGAGGAATTGGGAGCGGAAGAGACAGTCACCTCCTCTTCCCCTCTGGGGCTTGGTCCTAATTTTACAGGGTGAGGAGCCCTCACCCAAGCCCTGAAATTGCTAGAACATTCTACATTTTCATGTTCTCCTTGTACATCATTGAAAATTCTCTAGCTCTATGGAGATTTTGAAAGATTCGGTCCCTCCGGTCTTCCTCTGTGCCTCAAAACCACTGTGTCCCATTCCCACAAAAAAAAAAAAGAAAGAACATTCCAGGTGTTCTGTCCTTACAGACTGCCCTGAGGCTCACGGATGGTCCCCCATGGCTGCGGCTTTATTGGTTATGTTAAAGAGTTTAATAACGGCACACACTGTGTAACACTCACATGGGACATTGAGTGGGAAGAGAAATCACAATGGACCACAGTGGACAAGCACACGTCCCCTCAGCAGAAACTCCAGGCTCTGCTCTTTCTCATAAGTAAACAGGCTTCAAACGCACCCCTGTCCACGTTTGGTCCCCGACCCTCCCCAGGACGCCGTCAAACGTGTGTGACATCTTGGAAAAGGCCTACAATCCCTGTCAGACTCCACTCCCGTGAGAACCTCCCCTCCTCTCGCCCCTCCCACCGTCCCAGCTCAATCTCCTTGTCCTTGTCCCTGACACTGCACAGTCATCTCCTCAGCCCCACCCTCCGGAGGGCCGACCGGGGCTGCAGCTGCAGCCAGGCACGTCCTAGCCCTCCTGCGGCACACTATTTCTATTTCTGTTTTTAATTACGCAACACTCAGCGTAGTGAAGAGCACACAAAGCATGTGTGTAAGTTATGAAGCATAACAACACCACGCACATCGTGAAGCGAGCACTCACGTCGAGGAGGAGCATTGCCCGCACCAGCAACGTTACCGATGACGGGCTCTCTCCCATTCACCCCTCTGCCTCTCCCCAAGGACGGGCCAGAATCCCAACGGTGTGTCTTTCCTTCCATCACCTAAAACAATATTCCTCAGTGCCGACTGGGTTTGAGTTTTACAGACACCGCATGTCACTCTCCACGGTTCTCTGCAAACTGCTCTTTTCACTCAGCATGTTTCTAAGATTCACACAGGTTCCTGTGGGCAGTGGTAGCCCATTCATTTTCACATATGCATGTCATAATGCTCTGCAGTCTCTTTAACTGTTCTCTTACCGACGGGCATCAGGACAGCTACCTGTGTTTTGCTTTTGCCCACGGTAACTATTTAAGTTCTCGCTCCTGCTGCACGTGGACGGACGACAGTCTCGCTGAGGTTCACGGCTCGGAGGCGGGGTGCTGGGTATGCATGTTTGGCTTTACGACACCATGCCGATTTATTTTCCAATCTGGGGTTCCTGCATATTTCTCATCAGCAATACAGAAGAGTCACCGTGCTCCACACCCTCACCTGGGCGTGCTGGCTCAGACTCCTTCACTGTCATCCCCCTGGCGAATACAAAGTGTGGGGTACTTAAGTATAGCTACTGTATCTCTATTATCTTAAGATGTGGGGTAATACTTGGAGGGAAAAATATCAAAGAAAACTTCAGTGGCTGTTGTGTGGAAAAATTAGTATGAGCCAAAGAAGGTTAATGGTAGTTAGACACTTTCTTTCCAGCTACACCGAGATATAATTGACATATAGCATTGTATCAGTTTAAGGCTTACACCATGATGATTTGATACATGTATATGTATATGTATATGTATATGTATATGTATATGTATACAGTGAAATGATTACGAGAATAAGCTTAGTTAACACAATAACCTCATCTAGTTTTGTTGTGGTTTTAATTTATATTTTCCAAATTACCAAGGAGGCTGTCTTTTCCTATGTTAATTAACTGACCCCATTTACTCTTCCATAAAATGTCAGTTCACATCTTTGCCCATGTTTCTACTGAGTTTTTTTTTTTGGGGGGGGGGTCTTTATTTATTATTTCCCATTTATCTATATTCTGGAGAGTAATCATTTGCTATGTGTGTTGCAGATATCAAACTACTTCTTGAAAGTTCTGAATATTAATGTAGTCTAACTTATCAACCTTCTGTATTTTGCTTAAGAAACCCTGTCCAAACCTGAGGCTGTGAAGTATGTAGTCTCCTCTATTTTCTTCTTAAAGTGTCCAAGTTTTGCCTTTCCCCTTTACTCCATCTAGGATCAATCTTATGCATGGTGTGAGGTAGGGATCCCATTTTGCTCCGTCCACATGGTTACCCCATGTTCCCAGCACTTTCCACTGAGTATGCCATGCTTGGCCCCAAAGGTTGGCAGTGCCATTTTCTGGGTGATCTGCCTCTGGGCTCTTCACTCAGTTCCATTAGACTTGTGCCTATTGTTGGGCTAGTACCACACTAACACAATGACTGTAGCTTTATAACAGATATACACACACACACACACATACACACACCACTTTGTGCACACACAACCTCTACTTGGCTATTTTCACAGTCCGACATATGTGTACGTTGGATACAGGGGTCCCCAAACTTTTTACACAGGGGGTTAGTTCACTGTCCCTCGGACTGTTGGAGGGCCGCCACATACAGTGCTCCTCTCACTGACCACCAATGAAAGAGGTGCCCCTTCCGGAAGTGTGGCGGGGGCCGGATAAATGGCCTCAGGGGGCCGCATGCAGCCCGCGAACCGTAGTTTGGGGACACCTGCAAAGGAGGAGGAAGAAAAGGAAAGCAGAGCGGTATGGTAGCTAATGTCTATGTGCCAGGCACCATGCGAGGAATCTGACATCTATTATCCCATTGAAACCATAATTAATTCTGCAAGACAGAGTCCTTTTTCTTTTTTCACCTTTATTTTATAAATGAGAAAATTGAATCCCAGAATGACTTAATGATCTGCCAAATTCACGCACCATAGAAGCAGGACTTGGTCTCACGGGGCCGCCTGGACTCCCAGAATCAGGTGTGCAGTCTGGTTCTCAGATGCCACGAGACTTCTCTGCCCTGCGTGGAAACGGGCTGGGCGTCTGGGGCTGGGCTCCACGATGCTGACGGGTCCCTGCATCTGACATACATTCTCCCAGGACTGTGCTGTCAGCCTGGCTGACTGTCTTTTGTTGGGCATTTTTCTCTAATTGTGAAGCATTTTCTGCTCAACCTGGATTGTGGAGGGAAACGGGAGGAGGCGAAGTGGAAGCCATTCCAGACGAGATTCAACTTTCCGCCTGTAGCGCCTGCCAAGCAACTCAGGAAAATGCCTGCGAGCGACCGGGCCGCATCCTCTGCACACATAATAAACCCCACCGGCCTGGTGCAGTCACCGGCGTTAATTACGCGGTTGGGGTTAAACATATTTTATGGACAAAGGCAATGATAGACGGGGTTTTCGTACAAAAGACTTCAGCTCATTTGAGATTTAACCATTTTTAAATTTAATAATTAAACAAAAAAAAGAGTCACGATTGTAAAGGTCAGCTCTAATTCCACTGCCTATTATGAGCCACCAAATCCGAGGCTGCAGCTCGCGCCAGCTGAGGGTGACTCAGGACGGGGGAAGGGACAGCAGAATGGGGCCTGGGTGGCCTCCGCCTGCGACCGCGGGTTCGAGCAAAGACCCACGACACCAATTAGGGCTGCTCTCATTTCCTGGCCAGGTCTCACAGCAAACGTCTAATTTATCTTTCTGATTTTCTCATAGTGCTTTTTTCCCTTTCGGTGTTCATCTACCATCCTGTTTCCAGTTTACTTTTAAACAGCCTTATGAGGCCTAATACTACAATTCAAAACCAATCAAAAATACAACGGGTACTGTCTACAGCAGTGTGGCGGTTGATCTGTAAGCACATGCTGACTGCTGGACGCGGGGCCACTGGGAAAAATCAGTCCATGGGTCAGAAAGAGGTCCCCGGAGACGTGACTGTGACAACCACCCCTCAATCTGTCAGAAGCTTCCTAAGGGCTTGTTTCTGCCTCGTCTCAGGGGCGAGGAAGGGAAGGCCTAGGGAAATCAAGCCAGGGCCCGGATCACACAGTGTGTAGGAACAGGTCGCCAACCTCAACCATGCCCCAATCCCTCATCATGTTTACCTCGAGTCCCTGGTCACAGACGAGGAGGGGCCTGCAGAGGAGGGGGGGACCCCGAGCCCTAGGACTCTGAACCCAAGCCGGGCCACTGCCCTCAGTGCATAGACTCTATGGTACTACAGTCCCCTTCTTGCCCAAAGTGGGTGCTTGCTCTAAAAATGCAACCTGGCCCTCCATCTACTGGGCTGAGCAGAAGGCTCCAACAGGGAATATTCGGAAATAGTTCAGTCCAAGAATCTAAATTCTCCAAAGGCTCAATTAAACCCAACCGTGTCAAGTATCACCTACGATAAAACAAAACCCATTAAAATGTACACCACCAAGGTTCCTTGGAGCTGTTGCCACAAGCTCCCAGCCCCGGTCTTGCCCCAAGTTTGAGGGAATCCCTCTCCTCTGCACCCAGAAGGACGTTTCTAAACTGCAGACCCGGTCGCCGTGCCCTCCACTCCCTCCACTGCCTCCCCTGCCCCGTTACGGGGTTCTCCGTGGCAAGGAGGCACAGCCCAACCTCCCTAGCCTGTGCACGGGCCACTCCAGGATGTGGCCTCTGCTCCAGGCTGCAGCCCTCCCACGTGATCTCTGGCCCCATTGGGTCTTAGCATAGGCTGAGCCGACCCCTGGAGTGCACTTCCTGTCGCCGCCCCTAGGAAAGCCCTGCCAACGTCTTCCTGAGCCATTAGCTGACCCCAGGCCCTCTCCTGAGCACTTTGCAGCCCTTGTCTGTTTTCACTCTCCATAGCCCCAGGTGAAAAGGTGAGGCCCAGCCATGCTCTGTGATTTACCCACAATCCCACCACCCATCGAGGCCAAGCTGGGTCGCTGGGTTGCTGCAGGGCCTTCCACGTCCACCCTCCAGCCCAGGGCTGGGTGGGGCCTCCCCTCTGCACCCCCGTAGCCTTCTGTGCAGGGTTGTACTCTCTGGTTGACCCCTCCCCCAGAAAGTGGACCCCCAGAAAGCAGGGGCTCAGCTTAATTTGTCTTTGCGCCCCGGCTCATTGGCCAATGTCTAGCTCGCTGCAGGTATTCAATTAAAATACGCAAACAGAATGAGTGAACCACTGGGAGAGATACTTATCAGCAAACGGATATGATCCATGACCGTGACAGGACACCGCCCGGCTGTGCACTGGGCTGCTAGTCCGGAGAACGCCGCTGGGGCACAGTCTGCAGGGACTTCCCTGCAGGGACTCGTGACTCCGGCAATGGCCTGAGAACTGGGGGGACTGCCCTTGACAAGGTTGAGTCCCCAGCTCCTCCCCTCTCGACACCCAGCATGCTTCTTGGTTAGTTCTCCATGCCATTGGCTGTATAAATCGGGGCCCGAATTGGAGGACTCTATTCCACGTATTATTAGAAAGATGAATCGGTCACCCAGTTCACTGCTTCCTGAGGCACATGCATGTAAATTACAGCGAGCCAGATGTTTCGCAGGTCTGTGCCCAACCATTTAAAACCTAAAGCAGATAAGTTCCTTAAGCCTAATGTTCAGCTTCCCAAGGATCAGTCCTCGGCAGATGGCTGGGCAGATGAAGGCTGAAGAGAAATTAAGGGCTGTCTGTATCTTTCAAATTGACATGGAGATCAGTTGGGTTCTGCCAGAAACTAAGAATGACCACAAAATGTAATTATGATTGTAATGAGAATGGGTTAAGCTTAAACTATTTCTCATTTTCATTGCAGTCGCTGCCACAAGATGGAGTGGAGATTAATGCCAGGCCATTTCCTGTGCTTGTTATACTCCTTGTCATTAGAATAAAACATCATAATTTGAGCATCTCATATGTACTGAGAAGGATGGCTGGGGAGGGGTACGACCGAGCACTGGCCAAATCTCCGTGCCCTGGTGGGCTCCTTCGTGGTGGGCAACCTCCAAGGGCACGGGGCAGCCCCGCACTGACCCAGAGCACCCCTGCCAGGTCCCCACTCCACAGCCTGAAATACGAGGCAGAACCGCATTCTCTTCAACTGCAGAATGCGGATGACCACACAGCTCAGCAGAGAAGCGGCTTATGAGGGCGCTGCAAACTGTAGAGCATCGAGTACAAGGGAGGAAGATGACAAAGGCACCAGCTTCTGAACTAAAAAGACCTGAGTTCACTTCCTGGGTCAACACCTCTTACTGCACGAGCTGGACCAGGACACGTCTGCGAGCCTCGGTCTCACCTGTGAAATGAGGACTTCTTCACAAAGACCCTTGCTGCATCAGGGTTTCTGCAAAAAGTAAACGAGATGACAAATATGATGTGGCTAGAACGGGGCCTGACACATATTTAGTGTCCTGTAAATAGTGGCTTTAATTGTAGATGATGATGGTGGTCATTGCCAATGTCATTGTCCTCTTCATTATTAGATGCAGGCTCATTATTATTCTGATGACACAATGAGCTATTCTCAAGGCAGGAGTTTTTCATCACCGAATTCTTTGTGTGAACAAAGTCTGACCTTATGGTGCCACAGGTGAGAACAGGGTTTTGGTGGGGTCAAGAGGGAGTGGGGGGCTCAGGGCTGACCATGCACCAGTGAATACATTGATTGGTCCGGATCTCACAGCTGGTACTTGCTGCCTGGGTCCCTGAATTCCTCCCCATCATTGTAGGTCTCCTCTTGGTGTCTATCTGACACTTCTCCTCATACCCAGTCAGGGTTAGTTGCTATCCCTATGGGTTGAATTGTCATTTAGCCGCTGGTAAGGCCATCAATAATCACCTATTTTCACAAAGTTGTATGACCATCACTATCAAAGAGTTTCATCTCCCCAAAGAAACCCCATGCCCATTAGCAGTAACGCCCACCAGTAGCTGGCAACCACTAATCTGCTTTCTACCTCTGTGGATCTGCCTGTCTGGATAGTTCACATATAAAAAAATCATCCAATATGTGGTTTTTTGTAACTCACTTCTTTCACTTAGCTTAATATGCTCAAGGTTCATCCATGTTGCAGCATGATCAGTATTTTATTGCCATTGTATAGACAGACCAATCAATGAACAACTAAGGTGCTACAACTATGAGTTGATACTTCTCATCTCTCTCCTTTCCTGTCTGTCTGTCTTTCTCTTTCTCTTTCTCACTAAAAAGGAAAAAAGAGCCCTGGCCGGTTGGCTCAGTGGTAGAGCATCGGCCTGGCGTGCAGGAGTCCCGGGTTCGATTCCCGGCCAGGGCACACAGGAGAAGCGCCCATTTGCTTCTCCACCCCTCCCCCTCTCCTTCCTCTCTGTCTCTCTCTTCCCCTCCCGCAGCCAAGGCTCCATTGGAGCAAAGATGGCCCAGGCGCTGGGGATGGCTCCTTGGCCTCTGCCCCAGGCGCTAGAGTGGCTCTGGTTGCGACAGAGCGACGCCCCGGAGGGGCAGAGCATCACCCCCTGGTGGGCGTGCCAGGTGGATCCCAGTCGGGCGCATGCAGGAGTCTGTCTGACTGTCTTTCCCCATTTCCAGCTTCAGAAAAATACAAAAAAATAATAATCATAATAATAATAAAATAAATTTTAAAAAAAGAAAAAAATACTGTAGTTATGCAAGAACATGCCTATCATTTGTAGGAAAACATATTTAATACAGTTGTAACAACTATCCACCACAAACTGTCCATGGTAGGCAAAATTCTAAGATGGCCCCCAAGATTCTCACTCCCTGGTATACCCTCTCTTAACCACTCTTAATAATCTCCTCCCCCTGAGTGAGGATAAGACCTGTAAATACAATGGGATATCATTTCCATGATAGGTTACTAAGCAGTTCATCAGTCAAGTGAGTCCTTAGAAGAGGGTGAACTGCCAGAGAGACTCCTCTACCAGCTTCAGAGGAGAAGCAAATAACTAGCTGCCTGTGGACAAGATGGTTTGTAGGCGCCGAGGGCCTCAGTCCTACAATCACAAAGAACTGAATTCTGCCAACAACTGTATGAGCTCAGATGAGGCCACTGGGCCTCAGACAGGACCCCAGCCCTGGTCGACATCTGTACTGCAGCTTTGTGATACCTGAGCAGAGGACTCCGCTAAGTTGTGCCCATACTCTTGAGCCACAGAAAATGTGTGTTGTTTAAGGCGCTGAATCTGTGATGATTTGTTGTACATCCATAGAAAACAAATATGCTGTCTTTGATTTTCTCTTAAAAAATCAGCAAAAAGCATGGGGGTCAGGCAAAGCAAACGTGGTAGACTATTGTCAATGCTTGAATCTGAGTGATGGGCAGAGCAGACGGAAGTTCCTATAATATTCTGCCCACCTTTGTGAAAGCTTGAGATTTTTCATAATAAAATATGTTAAAGGATGTCTCGTCAAGACTGCAGTCTCCTTAAGGTCAGGGACGCTGGCGGTTTCCGTCCCTCGCCACTGTGTCTCCAGCAATGAGCCCAGTGCCTGACACGCAGTTGTTCTGCACGCTACCTCTCAGAGCAGCTCATTGAGACATTGACATGTTACAGTTTATAAACGCACAACATTTTCTGGCAGTCAGCCTCGCTAATACCATTTTACAGATACAAGAACTGAGGCCTGGGAGCTTGTGACTCCAAGTCGTGTGACGAATCATTGATGAGACAAGGAGTCAGGTCGGCCCATTCCTGATCCAACGCCTCCTGGTCTCTGGCGGGAGCAGCATCACCTCTGCTGTCCAGGTTTCCTGTGGGATTTAAATAGCTGCTGGCCCACTCTGGTTTTATCCGGAGAATTTACGAACACCGCCACGGTCGTCTGGAGACATCCGTTAGAAAACCCAGGCAGGCAGGTTAAATGTTAATTTCCTTCCTACTGTACCATTGTCTAACCTCCTCCCATGAATCAAAGTGAGTAAAAGGTTCTTCACTTACTGACATAAAACAAATTGAACAAATTATGTTACTTAACTGAGGAAGAACTAGTCATGCCATTGATTCTGGGCCAGTCTAAGCCAAGCTTTATCTCCTTATGAACAGTCACTTGCAAATGAGGTTTGGATTCTTTTTTTTTTTTTTTTTTTTGAGGTTTGGACAGTTAATGTAACATTGCACTGATCTCATTAGCATATATGGCTATACCACATGGGTGGTCCTGTTCCTAGGTACTGCTTCTGGGTAGCGCACCTGCCTGACATCCGCTCCTGATACCCACAAATCAGAGCCATCAGGGAAGCCAGAGCTGACAATGATGTCAGTCACTTCAGACTGCACCGGCGGGCGGCTCAGAGTGGGCAAGCGCCTTCCCAGATGTCAGCTGGCACAACCAGCTGCATAGCTCTTTAAAAAAAAAATGCTGATCGCAGAGTGGGAATTTTAAACTCTCATCATCCAGGGTCATTTATTTCGGCTTCCATTGAAAGGACCACTGACGGATCATAGGGAGCCCTGGCCTTGAACCCACGTCCTGCACAAACACACATAGGTAGGTGGTTACGGGAGGGACGATCGCTGTCTGCATAGCATGTATACGAAAAGCCCGGTGGCCTCCTGGTAGGACTGGAGGGCAGGACAAGACCTCCCTGCGTCAGAGCAGGAGCTCGGGAGCCCGTGACCCCAGAGAGGGCTCCACTCTGACTTCACTCGCTCCACAACCTGGACCTCTGACTGGCCACCCTAAAAGTTTATCTTCTTATTTCTGCAAAAGAAGGCTGATGATAATCGTTATCATTAACCCCATATCACAGATGGGGAAACTGAGGTTCACAGAGTAGGCAGTGACAGAGGCAAGCCTGGAGCCCAGACCCACCCATCTCCAAAGCCTTCGGATTTTTCTCCGCATGACGCTAGGTGTCAGGAACATCCCGGCACTGAAGGGACGGATTTCTGCAGAGCAGTCAGGAGCTAACAGATGACATTTGCAGTTCCCATCACTAACTTGCTCCCTTGGCCTCTCACAACTCTGTGTGACCTGAGGAACAATTGAAGGGAGAGAAACTTAAAAGGCACTTTAAATTTCAGACCAATTCAATTTTGGAATATCACTTGTGAGGTGTAGCTTCTAGACAAAATTTCTAAATGACTAATACTCTTCTTTGTCCATTTCAGGGGAAAATGAATGTTGCTGCTAACATTTGACATCAATCGCCCAATCACATGTTGTCACATCATTACTCAGCTCAGTGACAAAGGCAGAGGAAAGAGACGGCAGCTGAAATGGTGCTGTTGTGCGAGGAACCAATTCGGGGACTCTGGCGAGGGTGGAAGAGGGGACAAAGCGAAATTTGGCGAAAGCAGCCCTGTGCAACGGGGTCATGTTGGGGAGGAAATGGAAGAAGTTGATGCTTTATCAAGATGGCTCTACATTTCACATATCACTTTTAAAATTCCGTCTGTATATTAATTTGGTCCCATTGTGCCATTGGTGGGTCTGACATGGAAGGCGACTGGCCACAAGGACAGTCCATTATTGGAACTGGAGGGTGGGCGAGGGCCATCACCCACCACTCTCCAACCAGGCCTGCGTGCCTCCTGCTCCCACGCCCACGAGGGACTCCTCTCCTATTGCCAAGGGAAAGAAAAGGGGTGCTCTAAACCTAACCCAAGCCAGCCCCCCATGGCCAGATGTATGGAAGGTGGGACCAGAGAAGCATTGGAACCAGCCCGTGGCTCAGATACACTTTTGAAAGCTTCTTGTGCTGGAAGACCAGGGGAGAGGCTCCGAGGTCCACGGAAGTCCATGCGAGAGGTGCGGGGCTGGGGGGTTGTGTCGGCCTCTGTAGACACCATTTTTGCCTATAAGCAACTTTGGCCAGGAGAGAGTAAGCATATCAAGGATGTGAAGAGTCACATAGGAAGGTAGTCAATCCCTCCTTCCTTCTTCACTGATGAAGAACCTTAACCCTTGCCCTCCATCTGGAGCTGGGCTTGCAGACACCCATGTGAAGGGGACAGAGACAGACAGGATAGTCCCATCCTGTCCCGGTCGCTCCACCCTGGGGATACTAGTCTGTGGCCACATCTGTGGGGAAGCAGTGTAGCTCGCCCCCCGTGATTCTCTTATTATCTCTGTAAGGCATGTTCTACATTACTAACAGGCAGGGGTAGTGTTGGTAGGAGGCAGGGACGTCGGCATAGATGGAGAGTTTTTAAGCGAATTCTCCGAGACACACTTCCCCTCTGTACGTCCTCCAGCCTGAGATGCAATCTCGGCCGCGACTAGGGAGCCCTGTGCCAAGCAGCAGCAGTGAGAAGAGGGGACAGAGACTGTGATGGGAGAAATGACAGGGCCTGATGACAGATAAGGCAGGTTTGGGACAAGGTGGTGGGACATCAAGAAAAATGACTCAGGTCTCGAGTCTGGGGAAGTGATGGTCCCGTGCACAGACCAGGCACCTACGAGAAGATGAAGACTGTGGAAGTGGACATGACGCTGGCGGACATCCCGGGAGAGACCCGCCCTGGGGGGGAAGGGCTAGGCAGAGCTGTGATCGTGCCAACAGTGCAGAGAGAGGGGCAGTAGAGGCAGCCCTGTGATCCTGTGAGCTCACCAAGGGACGCTCACCCATGTAAATATTTATTTGGAACCATTTCTAAATCTGCATAAAGGATGAGAATTTCAATTACCCACAGAAGTAAATGGAAATGGGACCAAGACCCTTAGAAAAAGGGGACCTCTTGCCTGATGGTTTCCTGTCAAAATACACATGGCCACTTCTTCATCATTTAATTAGGTAGGCGAGCATAGAATATTTGGCACGAGTCGCTTATTTTCCTAAAAGCTCCAAATTCAAATATGGAGGCTTGTGTTTGCCTATAATTAGCATGATGTATCTATTCAGAACAACTACAACATCCCTTCCTGGTAATGAAAAGTGATTAATTACCAATTACAGCAAGTATCCAATTTCGTGCAGTTTACCACTGGTCTGTGCCACCAAATTGCTAGCTTTCTAATTGCACGCATTAAAAGTTCCAGACAATTATTGTTGAAAGATCAGCAATATTAAAAATATTGGTTGCAAGCCATTATTTTACATTTGCTCTAAATGTAACCAAGACTTGAATTTATGTCTGAGCTGCCGCCGAACCATTCCAGCGGCTGTTTCTGTGGCTGGTTTGGGACGACGGGGTTTTATTTCCCTCTCACAGAGCTTATTACGACAAGTCTATTAACAGCTCTGGGCTCCCGTTTTGTAAACCTTTCATTCAGCGAGATAAGCTTTAAAAAAAAAAAAAAATCGCTAGTAGGTGCCTTTAGCAAAGTAGGGAGGTAATTATCTCATTTACAGATAACTACGTGCATTTCATTTTTCAAAGCACAAAGAGAAAACTAGCTCTAAATGACACTTTTTCATACTCATTAAATTCACTAGAGAAATATCAAATTAGGAGTTTTCAGCACAAATGCCATCATGAACTCTGACAGCAGCTATCAACAATGGGGACGTTCAGGGAAAATGTCTTCACGCCCAAAGTGGAAATTAAGGAACAGTCCTAGGAGCTTGAAAAGGTTTTTTCTTTCTTTTCTTTTTCTTTCTTTTTTTTTTTTTTAGTGTGGTTTCAATCCAGTCCTCCAAACACCTCCACTGAAATTCTAAATGACTGGCTTATCTGACAGGAATAGTTCGGAAAACCGGAAGGTCCATGCAAGCCAGGTGGTCCAGGGCAGCCAGGGCGGGGCGGCCAGAGTCACGGAGGCAGATGACCTAGCTACACACTAAGCTCCGATGGAGATACGCACTGTGCATCTACAAACTAGCAGAGGGAAACCAGAGAGATAGCTAACCACCATTCAGTGATCCCACCCACGGGCTAACACGGAGGTCAGCACAGAGAAGAGTGGAGCCAACTCCGTGGAGAACCCAGAATTCAGAGACAAGGGGCTGCTTCCGGTGGTGGTGGTGGTTGTTTGTTTTGTTTTGGTTTGGTTTTTTTGTTACAGAGAAAGACAGAGAGAGGAACAGATAGGGACAGACAGTCAGGAAGGGAGAAAGGTGAGAAGCATCAATTCTTTGTTGCGACACCTTAGTTGTTCATTGATTGCTTTCTCATATGTGCCTTGACCATGGGCCTTCAGCAGACCGAGTGACCCCTTGCTCGAGCCAGTGACCTTGGGCTCAAGCTGGTGAGCCTTGCTCAAACCAGATGAGCCCACATTCAAGCTGATGACTTCAGGGTTTCAAACCTGGGTCCTCCATGTCACAGTCTGACACTCTATCCACTGCGCCACCACCTGGTCAGGCCAGCTGGGTTTTGAAGAATAAACAGGAGTTCACCAGCTACGTGGATGGGGAAGGTTAGGACAGAGCCCCTAGCAAGAGAGAGAATACCCAGAGGGCATTGATGCTCCTTCGTGTTCTCGGAATGAGAGAAGGTATTTGAAGAGTAGGAAGAGTCTGGTACAGGGGTCATGAAATTTGGGACTGTTACAAAACCTGTCAGCCTGGCCCCTTCTGTTGATTATAACAAACTATGAAACAGTATTTAAACACTCAATACCAAAGAAATGCCTAAATAAGCTATGGTTTATCAAACATAAAAGATTGAAACGCTGAGATAACTAACTGTCTTCAAAGCAGCAAACAAAACTGCACAGAGTATCTCAAATGCGTGGAGCCATGTTTGAGGCAAGCTGTTCACCAAGTGTGAGCAGAGGTCGGCCCTGGCTAGAGGGGAGGGTTTTGTCTTCTCCCTGCTTCTCTCTGTTTCAGATTTTCAACAACAATGAATACTGTATGTTTGATCAGAAAATCAAAGGTGAAAAAATCTGCATGAAAAAGGAGCCCTAGCCAGAACCGGAATTCTGAAGGAACACAGATAATGCACATAAAGGAGCCCCCCAAACCGCAACAGTACCAAGTGGCCCACCTCCGACACATTTACTCGGGAAAGAAAGCTGGCTTCTGAAGGCAGGTTGAGTATGCAAATGGGATTTTATGAATTACTGAGCACCTACTTAGATTCTATGATCACAGAGATTTTTTAAATGTCCCGTTGGAGCTGACCTCTGGCCCCCTTTCTACCCTCATTGCCACGTGCCTGTCCAAAGGACCCCTAAGGGCACCGTTCTGAGGCCCAGTTACAATAATGGGGACAGTGGGCTTGACATTGTAACATTCTGGGATGAGGCCGTCCTCCCAGCAGATCCAAGACCTGCCGGCTGCTGTCAGGAGGACCACGGGCGGAGCACCACTGGCACTTGAAGCACCCTAGAGCCTCACGTGAAGGGGGCACATTTTTTTGTTTGTTTGTTTTAGCATTCTGTCTTCATTTGGGGCTCCTCTTACTGAGTACGTGGTTTTCCTTTTAGTGTGCTGCGAGGGAGACCGGGCCTATAAAACCTGATTGATTGATAGGATCTATCACTGTTTTTAGGGTCCGCTGCACAAACTATTTTGACAGTTGAAGCTCATAAGTGAACAGGCAAGCCCCAAACGACACAGCAAGGAAGCTGTGGTGGCCGCCTCCATCTCACCGCCGGGGGATCGCTGGGAAACTCGGGGTGCTCGCGGTGCAGAAGGCGGCCTCCCTCTCTTGTTCCTGCTTAGCTAGAAGATAAATGTCTGAAACGAAGGACCCCGGGCGCTCAGTAATAAAAACCTTTTAGAGAGGAGAGCCTTGCACTAGTTAAAAGAAACCTGTTCCATTTTTCTGGAGGAAAAGAAATGGAAGGCAGCGTTCCCCAACGGCACACGCCAAGCCCTGTTATTGAGGCTAAAAAGTTTGAAGAATCCACAAAGGAAGGAAAGGAAGGAAAGACAAAGGAGCAAGGGGGAAGAGACAGAGAAGGGAGATGGCGAAGGGAGAAAAGAAACATGGCTGAACCGGAACTTAGGGCGGCAGAAGAAACGGTTGAGAAATTAAAGCCAACGAGTGTGAAGCGTGTGCATTCGGGAGGCAACCCGGTACCGTAAGGTGTTAGCAAGACTAATAGGGAAATCCGTGGCCCCGATCCCCAACGAGCTATTCCGGGAGCCCACAGCACGGTTTGCTCAAAACAAATAGTGGCCACAGCCTTTTAATCTCTGAAGAGAAGGAAACTCGTATGTGAGTTGGGAGGCTTAGATCCTAAAAAGATTTTATACACACACACACACACACACACACACACACACACACACACACACACGTCACAGAACATAACCCCCAAAATGGACTTCTGTGTTCACATCCAAAAGTAATTATTGCCAAAGACAAGTGATGGTTTAAGAGAGCGTCCCTCCCGGAGGTGCCGTGAAAGGCAGAGCTGATTAGAAAGAGTCACCAGTTAGATTGCAACACCCATTCCATAATTGAGTAGAATGTCCTCCTTCTCCTTCTCCTCATGAAAGTAATACCCTGGGGGGGGGGGGAATCAAGTGAATTGAATTACCCAGGTACAAATGGCACCCTTTCAGCTGAGTAGACGTCGCCCCATATTTCAATCTGAGCAACTTTTAAATTACTCGGAGAACTCATGGAATGTTTTTCAGTTTGACAGCTGTCGTGCTGAAAACCGTGCCTCTATGTAGGAAGCAAACCCTCTCAAGGTTTGTTTTTTTTAATGGGTTGGAAATTAAAAGGGCTTCGAAATGTTCTTTAGAGACCCAGCTTGGGAGTTGGGCCGCGTTACACGGAGACATTCCTTACAAGTGCTGAGAATTGGGACTAAGAGAGTAGGTTGGAGGCGCTGGGATTGTGTCTACGTGGAAGCCAAAACAAGCGTTTGAAAAGTAAGTGAGAGAGGCGGTCAAGCCAGTGGGTCCCAGTGTCTATGCAGCACCAACACGCCAGGTTGTCAGGATGTCCCCCTCCAACTCGGAACTCCGAGACAGGGAAGCAGAAAGGACCACCAAGTGGTGAGCCGACGCAGAGGAGGAAGCCGGGCACAGGACGGGGCAGGAGGACTCGCCCAGTACCGTGACCCGGAAAGGCGGAGTCGAGTCAGATCCTGGGCACCAACACCCTCGGGAGGTTCCTCAAGTCAGTGGACAGTGACCCCAAATTTGTCATTTCCATGGAGGAGGGGTAGGAGGAGTCGCTGGGTTGCTAGATTTAGGAGATAAAAACTTAAAACATCTGGTTAAATTTTAATTCAAATAAACAATAAATACTTTTTTTTTAGTATAACTATGTTCCAAACACTGTATGGGACATACTTATACTAAAAAAAAAAAAAAAAAAAAAAGTATTTGTTGAATATCTGAATTAAAATTTCACTGGACAACTCTGTGAGGGGCCATTTCTTGGGGACAGAGACAGGGTCTGACGCATCTCCCTTCCCCATCCGACAGCCCAGCCGGGGACAACAGCAGGCACTGTGAGCTAGCCCGGGGGTGAAGTGCTCAGCTTACATGGCTGCCTGAAAGACCCAGCCCAGACAGCGGCCTCCTAACACAGCAGCCTCCTCCTAAAGACATCCCTGAAGTCCTAGAAGGCGTTGCTAGAAGGAAGCAACAGTGTTAAAAAGTTGTAAGAGCCAGATGCCCTCCACAAAGTGTCCTGTTTAATCTCCCTAATCATCCCTCAAGATAGGCCTCATCACTCTCCATGGTTTACAGATGAGGAGACCGGGGCTCAGAGAGGTCTTCCCGGGCCTGTGGAGTCCCACCCAGAGCACTGCTCTTTCCACAAAGGCGGTGACAGCAGCAAGCCCCTCTAGAATCTGACTACCCGCGCTAGACACTATTCTGGGCACCGGAAGAGTTTTATCCTGGTTAACTTTCTCAACACCCCTGTAAGATGTGTTCTCCCCATTGTCCAGTGCAGAGGCTGCAGCACAGAGCAGTCAGCAGTTAAGATGCCCATCCTGGGTCACACGCCAGGACTTACCCAGCCCTCTGACCCGGGGTCCCCCTGCTGTGCCACCTGCATCACACAGCCAGCTGCCCCTCCCAGACCTCAGCACCCAGGACCCTGCAGTGTTCTCAGTTCACGCAGACGCAGCCAAGCCCATCCGGCGCTCCTGCAGCAGACTGCGCCGGTGTCCAGGCCGGCCCTTCTCTTCGTGTCTCAAGGGACAGTGACAACCCTGCCCCCTTAGGAGCCAGCGGTGGAGCACAGGCACTGGGGTGAGCCTAGGGGTGGGGCTGGGGTTTCCCAGCTCTAACCGGTCGCCCCCAAACAGCTGGAAACATCTCTCCCGCCTGTCCTCCACTCTGAAAAGGGCGATTCCGGTATGCTAAGAATGTCGACTTGATGGACACCAACCTTTCATTATTTTGCTTCTAGAACACATCAACGACTCTCCATGTAGGAGCTTCATGCCTCTGCTGTCTGCAAATCATTTCTGCCAAACTTGACCTGTGCCTGTATTTAGAGATGCCTTTCTAAGACGTCACCTTTAGCAGGAACGCTCTGAGGTCCCTTCAATTCCCAGTGATAATTCAACACCAAACAGTGAACACTCCTTGAGGCCCCATGTGCCAAGCACTGTGCCCAGACCTGGCAGGGAAGACCCGGCAGGGTCTGGGGCAGGGAGTGTGCCATCTGCAGAGAAAGCAACTGGGTTTCCCAAAAAAACACCACAGTCCCAGATATGACTCTCATCCTTGGCTTCTGAGAGTGTGGGAGCCACGCTCTAAACTGAGGTCAAATGTCTGCGTTCAAAGCCCAGTGCCACACCACTGGGTGTCTTGGGCACATTTCTCCTTTTCTAAGCCACAGATCCTCAGTTCATGCTCATAGCAGGTATCAGGTGCCCAATAAATATCAACAAAAAAATCAACCAGGAAATAATCCTATTCCTGAATAACCTTCACTGTGCTATGAATTAGAATCACTATCCAAATATGAAAAAGGAGAGTTTACAACTGCCACAGAGGACACAGTGGAGCCCTCATCAAACACTGGATTCCAGCAGCACGACCACTGTGCGAGAACGTGACCTATAAAAACAATACTGTGTGGACCTGGAACATTTCTCTGTGTGACGTGAGCCAATGGACTCATTTCCACATAAGAAACTGCTCACTAAGCGGTTGATACACAGCTTGGTTGTGTTTCTCACGTTCTTTTTGTTAGATGAGGTGAAAGGATGTCACCCGGCCTGTCCTGGGTCTGCCACCTGCAGGGACGGACCTGAGAGCTATAGCCACAGCCGTGGTCCAGCCCTATGGCTGCGCCAATGAGGACCAGGTCGGGCAGAGGTCTGCTCTAGAGCCACCGTCCGTATCCCCCACGCAGGGGCACCCATACCTGCCTGAACTGCCCCTCCCCTGAGGGCTGGAGTGCAGCGAACCCCACAGTCAGGACTCCTCAGTGGCACCCCACAGAACTGGCCAGGTGTCAGAACACCTGGCACACCTCTGGAGCACAGGCCACGCTGCCCTGCCTGGCCAGAAGGCCCAGACACAGAGTGTCTCTCCCGCCCCCCACTTGTTTATTTAGGAAATAGGACCTCCCACTGCATCTGTGTCAGTGTTCTAGCGCTGCTGTGACAAAGCCCCACAAACTGGGGGGCTGAAGACATGAGAAACCTATCGCCCCACCACTCCAAAGGCCAGAAGTCCAAATCAAGGTGCCACCAGGGCTGGGGTCCCTCTGGGGGCTCTAGGGAAGCCGTCCCTTGCCTCTGCCAGCTTCTGGTGGCCGCTGGCAGCTCTCGGCTATTGGAAGCATCACCCCAGTCTCTACCTCCACCTCCACCCAGCGACAGCTCTTCTGTCTGCTGCATGCTCTTCTGCCCCGACAGTCACGCTCGTGGGTGCGTTTAGGCCCCCTGGCTAGTCCAGGACAATCTCCCATCTCCAGGTCCTTAATGATCGAGTCTGCAAGACCCCTTTCCACCTCACACCTGTTGGGCTGGCTGTCATCAAAAAGATAAGAGAGAAGTGTTGGCTAAGACATGGAGAGAAGGGGACTGCTGGACACTGTTGGTGGGAGGGTAAACTGGTGCAGCCACTGCAGAAGACAATGTGGCGATCACTCAAAAAGGTAAAAATAGAACTACCATACGATCCAGCAATCCCACTTCTGGGTATTGTATAACTAAAGGAAATGAAATCAGGAGCCCAAAGAAATATCGGCACCTCCATGTTCATTGCAGGATTATTCACAACAACCAAGACATGGAAACAACCTACGTGTCCATCGATGGCTGAATAAAGAAAATGTGATACACATCCATCGATGTGATACTTAGCATAGTGACCTCTGATGAGTGGTGGGTTGTGACTGTGGCAGTATGTTCACACCACCAAGCATCCACATGGTTAACAACTTTGGCTTCTTTCTGCTGTTTCTGAGAAACAGGAACTTGGCTCCATGGCCCACCTGGACACCCACTCCTTTTGCATCTTTACTTATGAGCTGGCCCTTTATTTATTATGAACAGCCCCCTACCGCTGCCCCCCCAGGGGCTGGTCCCTCCCCAGCCCAGAGAGGCCTTAAACCTTCCAAGCTCACTTCACAGAAAGACCTCACCCATCAGCCAGCATGGAATTGGCTCTTAAATGGAAAAGAAGCTCGGCCCTGGCCGGTTGACTCAGAGGTAGAGCATCGGCCTGGTGTGCGGGGGACCCAGGTTCGATTCCCGGCCAGGGCACATGGGAGAAGCGCCCATTTGCTTCTCCACCCCCCCCCTTCCTCTCTGTCTCTCTCTTCCCCTCCCGCAGCCAGGGCTCCATTGGAGCAAAGATGGCCCGGGTGCTGGGGATGGCTCCTTGGCCTCTGCCCCAGGCGCTAGAGTGGCTCTGGTCGTGGCAGAGCGACGCCCCGGAGGGGCAGAGCATCGCCCCCTGGTGGGCAGAGCATCACCCCTGGTGGGCATGCCGGGTGGATCCCGGTCGGGCGCATGCGGGAGTCTGTCTGACTGTCTCTCCCCGTTTCCAGCTTCAGAAAAATACAAAAAAAAAAAAAAAAAAAATGGGAAAGAAGCTCTTAAATGGACAGAGGGGTGGGGAGGCAGGGGGCGGTCCTGGAATCACCGCCAAACTCATTTCTATCTTTTTCAACTAACCGAATCCAGGTGCTTTGTTAATAGTGGTCAAATGGATTTTTCTGTCTTCCATCTTGAGGGTTTAGGTATTCAAGAGGGACCCCCAGCCCTCCTCCAAAAGGAGTCCCTGGTGGTGTCCCCAAGCCCCAGGCGGGCACCAGCTCGGCTGCACCCACCGCCCGCTGCCCACCAGCCCACCGCCACCCTTCCTTCTGCCCGCCCTCCCCTTCACAGCTCAGCTCACAGCTCACAGCTCACGACTGCAAAAGGAAAAGGCCCTTGTTTGTGGCCTCATCATGATTAAAGGGAGAAGTTTTTCAGACATTAGCGACAGAAAGAGTATAGTTAAAGCTGCTTTAAAAAGGGAGAGGCGTATAAAGAGATGGTACTCAAAGCACTATTAAAAGCATCATGCTTGTTAAAACCAGTAAAAAGGCAGGAGATCGGCGAGGGAAAGGCAGCTTCCTCTCCAATTACAGCAAGGGGCACACACCTTGAAGGTCTCTTTGAATTGTGGCCGCCAGCCCCTGCCCCCTCCCCTCCCCTGCCCTCCCTCCGCGGGGCCATTTACCGGTGCATTAGGGAGGAGGCAGAGGGTGACAATGCTCCCCAAGTTCACTTCTCGCTTGTTACAGGCGACCCATTTAGAGCTGAATGACTATGTTCGGAGACAGCTCTAAATGACACCCTCCACCTCTTCATGAAGCCACTTGGTTTTGTCTTTTTTTTTTTTTTTTTTTTGTATCCCGAGAAATAATTGATAAACGGAACGGCTGTCCACCTTCCTTCAAGCAGGGCGCCTCCCCCTCCTGCCACCTGGTTAAAATTCCTCCTCCCCACCCCACCTCCCTACATCCATTTTGCTCTGTGCTGTTTAAACAATACTTCATCAAATGCAGCCTGGAGCAAATAAGAAAGCTCAGTAGAGTAAATAAAAAGTCAAAAAAAAAATCACCGGCTGGAGGGTAAGTACTTTTATTCCTGTACTTTCATTGCCTGGGGGATTATTATTCCATCGGCCGATCTGGGAGGGAGGGAGCTCCTAGGAGGGCCCCGTTATTCACAAAATGGATTGCTTCTCTGCCTTTCAGTCCTCTGGCCCTCGAGAGCCCACTGATTACAACCAAGTGTGGCCATCTATTCCGTCTTATTGACAAAGGTCCTTAATTACCGCGGCAGCAGTAATACCTGCTATTAAATTCTGCTAAACAGAGGCCGCAAATTAGCTGTGGATCCCAGGCACCTTTTGTGTGTAATTACGGGAGTGGGATTGAAGGGGAGGCCGGATAACTGACCCCAGAAAGCGCGGCAGGGAAACCTTTGTTTATCACCTGCGGTGGGGGCCAAAAATGTGAAATTAAAAGCCCTCCATCAGCTGAAGGCCTTTGGAAGGCCCTAGGGAAGAAGGGGAGGAGGAAAGAAGCAGGCCGGGCACACTGTGCTTCCTGGTATTTGTAAGCGTTTTGTGCAACGCAAGTCACGCTGACAGCTGATTAACCGAAAGCTCTGCTAATTCTGTAGGTAAGTAATGCAAAGTCAAAAATGGCAAAAAATTTGGCCACGGTTTAAGGTGGATTCTATATTTCACGGAGGCCTTTAACCCGCATTTAAGAGCCTGTTTAATGCAATTGCAAACCATAAACACCTGTCACTTACACACTGAACTTTCCACACCACCCCTTCTGGAGAGACCTGGATTTAATGAAAACCATTCCAAATATGGTGGCTCTCATCTGCAGCCGCTGGTTTATAAATTCAATCCTGATGCCTACGTGGTATTTCATTGAAGGCAATTACTTTGGGAGAAATTTCATTTGAATATATTCAACTTCCTTTCCATTAAGGTGGAGGTAGGGTGAGCTGGCCTGAACTGGCCACGCACAGTGAGTGGTCAGGATGCAATAACTTTACACAAAACGCTTAACATCAAGATCATTAAATGTCATTAAGATTTTAATCACTCTGAATGGAGGCTATTAAAATTCATGGAGTTCCTGGCACCACAGGCAATGGGTCCTGGGTCCTGGGTCCTGAACAGGTCGGAAAGCCCGCTTCTAGCCTCTAGCCTTCTCCCCGGAAACAAGGGACCAAGGGCAACAGAGATTTTCCTCCAGCCTCCCATGGGCAATCGCCAATTCTTGGACAGAGTCTGGGGACCCCTCAAAGACAGGGTGCCCCAATTCCAGACAAGCAGGTAACTGGTTCTATCTCGCCACTAGCCCTCCACGCCTCTTGTTGATGCCGCATACAAAATCTGCATCTGCCATGAGTGAAATCACAGATATCTTTAGATAAGCGGTTCTCAACCTGTGGGTCACGACCCTGGCGGGGGTTGAATGACCAAAATACAGGGGTCGCCTAAAGCCATAGGAAATACATATTTTATTTAAAAATGTATTGTATAATAAATATGTATTTTCCGATGGCTTTAGGCGACCCCTGTGTTTTGGTCGTTCGACCCCCGCCGGGGTCACGACCCACAGGTTGAGAACCGCTGCTTTAGATGGACGACATCTGGCCCCTCACCTGCCTTGCACAGGTATTGCGGAACTGGAGGCCCACGGTAATGAGCACCTCCTTGCTCAAGTCGGCTCACATACTCCCTTTTCCGGGAAACCTCTCCTGAGTCTAGGCTACTCAGATGCTCTCACTCTCAGCACAGAGAGGGTTCCTCTGCAGTCATCACCTTATAACATAGTGATTATTTGTGACATTTTTCCTGTAACACACAGAGTCCCATAGAGGGTGAGACAGTGTCTTTCTCATATTTGGGTTTCTAGTCCCTGGTAACTATGGGTGTTTGGTAATGATGGATGGATGGATGGATGGATGGATGGATGGATGGATGGAGGGATGGATGGAAGGAGAGATGGGTGACTGGGTATATAAATAAGTGGCTGGATAGACAGATGGATGGGTAGACAAATGAATGGACAACTAGCGAGTTGAACACAAATGGCCTTGGGTCACAATAAGGCAAAGTCCAGGCTCTTGACTCCACTCTTCTTTTCACTCTGACTATAGCCCTATCTTTTACACACATAGCTCGGCTTAATCTCTTTCCTTAGACTGAAGTTATCTTAGATTGTCCTTGATGTTCATTCCAGCTCCTTGAATCCTTTTCAGAGACTCTCACCGATCCTTTTTCTTTTTAATCATGGTCATGGATTTCCTGTCGCCCCTTCACACACTCTCGTTGTTCATTCATCAACTCATCCAGCTTCTTCTCTGGTAGGGACAGTCCTCCTGTGGAGTATCGAGAGGTTCTAGTCTCTGCCTGCTGATCCTTTCAGTCTAGGAAACTAGCCTAACCTTCAGAGCAAAGCCGGCCAGAGTGAGGGCGATAAACTGGCTGGTAACAGGGTGAAATTTGCCCCTTTCCTCACCCAGGAGGATGCGGTCCCACCAGGCTCTCCGGTCCGATTTCCTCCAGGGCAACGGGGCCTAACTAAAACACCCTGTCTGAATCTGCCCTTCCACTCTTTCATCTCCTCAGTCATCAACTCTTACCAGGCAAAAGGCCTCCTCAGACATGCACACCAAGAAGAAAAATTGCAGAAAGTTTACAACTCAACATGGCAGATATTCAAACAGAGATAAAAACTACGGAGGACATGAGCTGGGTGCCAGAGCGCCAGTCCTGTGGGGTAGGTGGGAACTCGCTGGGCAGAGAAGGGCGGGGAAACCCAGTCCAGCAGGGGGCCCGCGAGCGGCAAAAGCTGAGTCTGCAGCCAGCCAGGGGAGATGAAGCCACTGGGCTGTCATTGGGTAAAGCTCACACCAGGGGACCTGGCACATCTGTCCTTGGTCTGCCCCTGGTCTCCGTGTGGTCCCACATGTGTCAAGTGGCCTCTGGGAAAAATGAAAGAGTTTGGGACATTGGGGCTGAGGGCCTGGAGCACCACCCAGCCTGAGGACTGGACCTGATTCTTCAGGGGACTCACCACAGGGTTGGACGCGGGCAAGCGATGCAGTCAGGCCTCTGTTTAGAAAACAGAGTCTTCATTTTGGCCCGTTCATTCAGCATGTGGTGAATATGGAAGAAGTAAAAGGAAAGAAGGTCAGTTGAGAGTTAACCAGGCTAGGAATGACCTCCAAACCTACAGGGCACACACTAGCAGGCTATGGAGCGCAAGGCAGCAACAGGTAACCCCAAAGCCTGTCCTCTGCTTGTCAAACGAATCCTCCGTGAACCGCCGTTCACCTTACACACAAGGCTAGCTGAGCTCATCCTGCACCAGAGCAAACCCCAACACTCTGCACCACTGGGCTGGTTCCGGTCCAACGTGATTTCTAACACAAAACATCAGTCAGCGGGAGCCAGCGTTTAGAAATATTTGGAGTTGTGGAAGAGAAAACTCAAGACCCACCCCTTAGAAAGGAAAGGTCACTTCTAGGTCTTCTTAGAAATCATCAGAAAGCAATGATTATATTGTTAATAGGGCAACTAGGAATTTGAAAGGAAATTAAGTGGTATTGACTAAAAGATTTCCCTGATTATCCCATTAGGAATAGCCTGGTTTCTTTTCTCTCCATGATCTATTCCTCCCAGAAGCCTATATTTTGGATTAAGTTTGGACTTTGAAAGGAGGTCAAAAGGATAATTTAGTGATTGTCTTTCCTCTGCTCAGGCACACAACGCGGAAATGTGCCGCCTGTGGCCCAGAGTCACCACGTCCGGGGCAGGGATAGGTCCGTCACACAACAGGTACACCCCGTCTTGTATAATACTTACAACCTTGATTTTGGTTAGAGGTGAAGTTTTAGTTTTAACACTAGGAGAAACCTACGCTTCAAGGGTACTAGTACACAGCAAATAATCCATTCCCTCCCGATTTCCATTTTACTCCTCCCCCTAGTGTAACTTTTATAAATCTGCACGGAGCTTCTTCCTGCAACATGGAGACCTGGGACTCTGAACACCCCTCCCACTCAGGAGATACAGAAATGTAACCCCCAAAATGTAAAACATAGATAAACGGTAAAGAAAGAAAGGGCACTCTCCAGGTACCAGAATGGAAGAGGGTACCAGAATTTAAACACCAGAATGGCAAGCATAGAAGCTGAAAACTTGGTGCGTAAGAGGATACTGGACCCGGATATGACTCCACGGCTCAGGGCTGAGGACAGGACACCTAAGGACAGGAGTCTAGACCTTTGAGCACCAGAAAGGAATCCCAAACCAAGACATGGCATCATAGAGGAGCCCAAAAGTCTGCTTCCTCTGTCAAAATGTAACAAGAAAATTCACACCTTAGGAAGCATCGAATAAATGATGTCATTGAATGAGGCTCTGGGTGGAAGGGAAAGGTCTCCTGTCCTCCCAAGAAATTAAACTGCTACATGAATAGGTGAGGGGTCTAAATTGTTACTATCCATGTTGTATAGAATCTCAAAACAAAATGAATGTTGTAACTGTCCCCAGAAGCTAAAGCAGAGCTCCAGTCTCCTCTGTTGGTGTTGGTGTTGGTGATGGTGGTGATGGTGGTGGTGGTGATGATGGTGGTGGTGATGGTGATGGTGGTGATGATGATGGTGATGTTGGTGATGGTAGTGATGGTGATGGTGGTGATGGTGGTGATGGTGGTAATGGTGGTGATGGTGGTGGTGGTGGTGGTGGTGATGGTGATGATGGTGATGATGGTGATGATGATGGTGATGGTGATAATGATGATGGTGGTGATGATGATGGTGATGGTGATGGTGATGGTGATGGTGGTGATGGTGATGGTGATGATGATGGTAGTGATGGTGATGGTGATAGTGATGTTGGAGGGAAAGAGAGAGGTGCATGTGTTGCCAGTGACTACACAGGTACACAGCAGGGCATGGTCTGTGGAACTTACATATTTAACCTGCATTTACACTTTATCCCAGAAATCTGTTGCTAAAAATCTACCACAAGGATCCACTGGCAAAAGTGCAAAGCAATGTATTCACAAGGATATTGATTTCAGTGTTAATTATAACAACTAAATAGTTCAAATAACCCACATGCCCCACCACTAAAAATAGTATCGCAATGCAATACCATGCACACTAAAAGGTATGCATCTTCTAAGAAAGTGTAGGGGTTGTTTATATTTTCAAAAAGAAGTAATTGAAGGATAAACTAAAAAGTAATAGAAAATGGTTACATAAAGAGAAAGAAAATCACACAGAATGAGAAAGGATGAAAGCAAAACTTCCGTGGATATGCCTACAATACAGGCTTTTTTTTTTTTTTTTTTTACTTTAGAGTCTTAGAATTTTTTCCACAGTTAAAAAAATTCTTAAAGAAAAAATCCTAAACATTGAAAGCACACTGAAACAAATAAACCTTGTATATATCAAGCTGGTAGTCTAGACACACAGAGACAGAAATGTACTTCAGATTACATTAAGGCTCAATGTTTGATTGTACAATCCCTGATGGCATGCAATCTAAGAAAAAGAAAAAAAAAAAAGAAATCTGAAAGCGTATTCAGTAGGTCATCATATAGGTGTTGGTATTATTTTGAAACCATATAATATATTCTACAATAAAATAAATAGGTTAATCTAACAGAACCAAGACTTTCATCATAAAAGATACACAACTATAAAGTCAAGGAAATAAAAACACTGTGACCCTAAGTTTGAATTAAAATATCAGTATGGCCTGACCAGGCGGTGGCGCAGTGGATAGAGCGTCGGACTGGGATGCCGAGGACCCAGGTTCGAGACCCCAAGGTTGCCAGCTTGAGTGCGGGCTCATCTGGTTTGAGTAAAGCTCACCAGCTTGGACCCAAGGTCACTGGCTCGAGCAAGGGGTTACTCAGTCTGCTGAAGGCCCGCAGTCAAGGCAGATATGAGAAAGCAATCAATGAACAACTAAGGTGTCACATCAAAAAACTGATAATTGATGCTTCTCATCTCTCTCCATTCCTGTCTGTCTGTTTCTATCTATCACTCTCTCTCTCTCTGTCTCTGTAGAAAAAAAAAAACTATCAGTATGAATATATCATTTTTCTCTTTAAAAAAATATACATTTTAGCTCTGTTTACTAGACATGGTGACAATCCACAAACAATGAGCACACCTACTATACAGATTATAGTCTCTAAGGATCTTTTCCCGAAAGCATCAGGTCTTATTTGGAAAATGGCAGATTTCAGAAATGAGCAGTTGGTACTGTATTTTTAATAAAAAATATATTTTTTCTTCATCTCCATTCCTGGCACAGAGCTCCTAAAACTCAGAATTTCCTAAGTAATGAGTGCTAAAGGGGGAAGGAGGTTACTTCTAATGACACCTTTCAACAACACACAAAGTTATGTTGAGGAGGGGATTTTTTGGGAAAGTAGCTAGCTAGTCACAGATAGTAGCCAGTTGCCAGGGGAACCACCTATCTGATTTAGAGGGTTGAAACTTTCAGAACTTTCAGCCTTACCCCAACCTCTGGACTGGTGGCTAAACTAATACCAAAGGCCAGTGATTAAATCAAGCATGCCTATGTGATGAAGCCTCCATAAAAAGTCCTAAGTTACAGGGTGTGGTGAGCTTCTGAGCTGGTGAACACACCGAGGAGCTGGGAAGGTGGTGTGGCAGAGGGCACGGAAGCTCCTGCCCCACCCCCCACACCTGCCCTGGGCATCTCTGCCACCTGGCTGTTCCTGAATTGTATCCCTTATAATCAACATGAGTGTTTCCCTGAGTTCTAGAAGCAATTTTAACAAATACTGAACCCAAGGAGGGGGTTCAATGGGAACCGCTCATTTGTAGTCAATCAGAAGCATGGTGACAACCTGGACTTGGACTTGCTGTTGGTGTCTGTGCGGAGGAGGAGGGGCGGCCCTGTGGGATGAGCCCTCAACCTGCGAGACGCGATGCTATCTCCAGCTAGATAATGTCAGGATTGAGTGAAATTGCAGGACACCCAGATGCTGTCTGCAGACAAGTGGAGAATTGCTTGGCACGGGAAAAATTCGCACATTTGCTGACCAGAAGTGAAGTGTCGAGAGCAGAGTGGTGATTAGGGAAGAAAATGGAGTTTTTCCCCTTCAGGTAGGAAATGTGCAAGATTGATCTGGAACATCTTGTTTTGCCAGAAATAGAAGACTGCTGGAATCATGTCAAAGGACACAAGAACTAACTTGAAGAGCTATAGAAAAAAAAAGTTGGTTAAAAAATCCCAAAGACTTCATTGGTCACTTCTGTGGGATACTTACTAGTGCAGAAAACTGGTAACTAACCAGGAAATATTATAAAATGACCATTTTGCAACCTATAATAAAATAATGAATTTATACAACTTGCATCAGTGAATGATAAAAGCACTAAATGGGCACACCCACGTTCACAGTGGCACTGCTCACGATAGCCAAAGCAAGTGTCCATCAACAAAGGAAAGGATGAACAAATGTGGCCTATCTGCGACAGAATATTCAGCCCTGAAACGGAAAGAAATCCTGGCACAAGCTACAACACAGGCGCAATTTCAAATACCTAGATATATGCTGGAAGCCAAAACTGATGCTTCAATTCATTCTAAGAAGAAGATAGGATAAAAATTATGAACTAAAAATATATAACAATTCTGGATAATCATATGATTAAGAAGTAGTAAACAAAATTCTTACATTGGAAGGAAGAGTAAGTCCAGGCAGTGAGGCCAGGAAATATCTGGGGGTCAGGACTTCTTAGGGTGACCGACCATCACAGTTTGCCTGAGAGTCACTGGGTTTCTGGTGATCAGGACAGATTGGTTATTCTACTGGTGGCCTTGAATTCAAATGCATAACCTAGCGGATTCCGTAAAATAATTTGGAGTGTTTGATGTGAGTACAATCCAAATTTAGACATGAGACCAAAACCCACTTCTACAAAATATACTTAGCTGCTCCTGCAGAGAGAATTCTGGAATAAATTTATATATATATAATATATATAATATATATTTTTTTTTCAAAAATGGATTGTGGAGATTCTAATTTTTATTTTATTTATTCATTTTAGAGAGGAGAGAGAGAGAGGGGAGAGAGAGAGAGACGGGGGAGGAGCTGGAAGCATCAACTCTCATATGTGCCTTGACCAGGCAAGCCCAGGGTTTTGATCCGGCGACCTCAGCATTTCCAGGTTGATGCTTTATCCACTGCGCCACCACAGGTCAGGCTTTTTTTTTTTTTTTTTTTTTAAGTTGGAAACGGGAGGCAGACAGACAGACTCCTACATGCGCCTGACCGGGATCCACCCGGCACGTCCACCAGGGGGCAATGCTCTGCCCATCTGGGGCGCTGCTCTGTTGCATCCAGAGCCATTCTAGCGCCTGAGGCAGAGGCCATAGAGCCATCCTCAGTGCCCGGGCCAACTTTGCTCCAATGGAACCTTGGCTGCGGGAGGGGAAGAGAGAGACAGAGAGGAAGGAGAGGGGAAGGGGTGGAGAAGCAGATGGGCGCTTCTCCTGTTTGCCCTGGCCGGGAATTGAACCCGGGACTCCTGCACGCCAGGCCGAAGCTCTACACTGAGCCAACCAGCCAGGGCCCAAGCCACTTTTTATCTATATATAACTTTGCATACACACTGAGCCCTATGTGAAAGGCATTCCAAAACCGGACAGAACTTTCCTGTAGACCATATATATATATGTGTGTGTGTGTGTGTGTATATATATATATATTTTTTTTCTGAAGTTGGAAACGGGAGGCAGTCAGACTCCCGCATGAGCCCGACTGGAATCCACCTGGCATGCCCACCAGGGGGCGATGCTCTGCCCATCTGGGCGCTGCTCTGTTGCATCCAGAGCCATTCTAGCGCCTGAGGCAGAGGCCATGGAGCCATCCTCAGCGCCCCGGCCAACTTTGCTCCAATGGAGCCTCGGCTGCAGGAGGGGAAGAGAGAGACAGAGAGGAAGGAGAGGCGGAGGGGTGAAGAAGCAGATGGGCACTTCTCCTGTGTGCCCTGGCCAGGAATCGAAACCGGACTCCTGCACGCAAGGCCGATGCTCTACCACTGAGCCAACTGGCCAGGGCCATAAATTTATATTTTTAAAGTACAATGAAGAGGTCATTCTTGAAATTACGGTCTTCCCCTAAAACTGTGAGTTGGAACCTACTGGCATTCCCAGGGACTATTTTTAATGGAGGGCCACTTCTAGAATTGAAGTCAGGTTTACTGTACCTTCTTTCACCTTGCTTCCCTGATCATGGTCTTTATTAAGAGAAAAATTTTACAGAAGGACTGGCAACTGAAATCCCTATAATCATTGGTCCATCCACGAATTAAGACTGAGCCTTCACGAATGTGCTGCGTGAGGAAGAATAATCACCAAGTTCATGGCCCCGGGTTCTGTTTACCCTGATATTGTCCAGAATAATCATTTATTTCTTGCTGCCTTCGTAAGTTTTATTAAGCTGTTCGGAAAAGTTTCAGCCATGCTTTATGGCTATGTGAACTGCCCGTGTATCCATTTCACAACTTGATTCATTCTGATTAAATTGTTCGGCTGTTAATGAGTTTTAGATTGCAGTATGGAGAGGCAAACAATTCAGTACATTAAGGCAGTAAAATATCTTAATATTTCACAAGTTCTCACTGAAAAAAAACATAAAGCGAAAGACTCATTTCTGGAAGGAGAGACTGTAATAATTACACTCTAAAAATAAATGCAGCAGGGCCCCCATACATTACCCAGGCATTGTGCAGCCGCACTGACGTGCAGGGAGTCACGTGGCAAATGGAAATCTCATCAATGTTTGTAGAAATGCTGATATTTTCAAGCCAGTTGCAACAGACGAGATAACCACTTTGACATATTATTCCAAAGAATTTCTGGAGCTAAACGAAAACTTGATTCTTACTGGCCTTACTTCCTAGTCTAACGAGTTTTGCGATCTGGAGGCAACGGTGCGGGTGAGGGGCTACAGGGTCTCAGGTGCCTGGGCTCCGGAGGTGAATGGGAATTATGAAGCAGGTGACCAGATACGCCTCTTTGAACAGCTGGACGCCCTCCTCCCCCTTCCCCAACTCCTGTAGGTTCTGATTCACCATCTATCTCTCATCTGGTACAGCGTTTGTTGACGGGGTTTAGTAAAGATCCCCAGGCCCCACCCTTTGAACATTTTTCCTAGGGATTGTCCCACCTCTGATGAGCCTTCTGGGAATGTAAAGGGACAGCAGGCAAAGGCTACCGAAACCCTGAGGGTGGCAAGGCATTGCATTGGCCATTTAGGTCCTGGAAAATTTAATCATTTCACTTGTAAGCTGGGAATTAAAGCACATCAACAGCCTAAGGGCTGCTCCAGAAGCTATGCCTACCATGTAGACCAGCCTTCGTTTCAAACCAACTTTTCAGTTGAGCCGCCCTTTAAACTCAAGGAAAGGAGAGGAATTCACATTTGACTGTGAAGACTCCAGGGGTCTTTGCACACAGTTCCAAAGGGAAAAGACATTTGGGAACCTAGAAAAGCAAATGCCATTTAATCACAGAATGGGAAGAGCAGGAGGCAGCCCTGAGGCTGACAGAGCCAATGACATTACAGTCATGTGCTGCAGAACAGCATTTCCAGTCAACAACGGGCCGCATGTGTGAGGAAAGCAGACCATCTAGCCTAGGTGTGTGCAGGTGCACTCTAGGATGTCCACACAGACATATCACCTAACGACGCATTTCTCAGACAGGATCCCTGTTGTTACAGTCATACTAAGTGCATGGCTATTCTGCAGATGAGAAAACTGAGGCCAGAGAAACCAAACGACTCACTCACCCCAGGACTGGCCACAGCAGGACAGGGGCATAAAGAATAGCTGCTGGGAGGTGGCCCTCACAGACCAGGTACTTGGCCAGCGCATGCCAGCAGCCTGTTTCATCCAGTCCCAGCTGACCACACACGTCTTATTAGGACCATTTTGCAAATGAGAAATAGTAATGGATTTCTGTATTTCCCCATGTATAAGACACACATTTTGGGGGGGAAATTTGGGGTCTAAAAACTGGGTGTGTCCTATACAGTGGTTCTGGCATTTCAAATGCTATAGACAGAACTGAGGACCAGGCAATTTATGAAGAAGTGATTTGTCATCAGACACAGTTGAGGACAAGCTAATGGATGGGAGTTTTCAGTGATGAGGAGTTGTATGAATTCTATGATGAATAAAACTTGAATTCAATAAATTTATGTAATACTTTTTTTTTTTCAAATTTCGAGCCTCCAAATTAAGTTGCGTCTCATACATGGGGAAGTACAGTACTCCCCTTAACCCAGATCCTAGGAAATGGTAGAGCTAAGACTTTTTTTTTTTGTGGCAGAGACAGAGAGAGTCAGAGAGAGGGACAGACAGACAGGAAGGGAGAGAAATGAGAAGCATCAATTCTTCGTTGTGGCTCCTTAGTTGTTCATTGATTGATCTCTCATATGTGCCTTGACCGGGGGGCTACGGCAGACTGAGTGACCCCTTGCTTGAGCCAGCGACCTTGGGCTCAAGCTGGTGAGCCTTGCTCAAACCAGATAAGCCCGCACTCAAGCTGGCAGCCTCGGGGTCTCGAACCTAGGTCCTCCACATCCCAGTCCAACACTCTGGGATGATCCACTGCGCCACCGCCTGGTCAGGCCAGAGCTAAGACTTGAACTCAGGTTTTCTGGCTCCAAAGACAATGTTGGATCCCCTACTCGAGTTGCCTGGTGGAGAGAGAATAGCATATGAATTCATGCTAAGAAGAGTATATAGTCAAGAACACATGCAGATGAGGATATCCTAACACGTTATGTCCATTTGTATCACTCCCATCATGGGGCTGGTGGGACCCTACCTCTGCATCTCCCCTTTCTTAACTATCCCCTATTCTATCCCAAAAGAAAAAAAAAAAGCCCTCATTGACATAAGTTTTCAAATTAAGTTAACATAAAACAGTTTTTGCTTTAAGCATTTAAAAGGACCGGAAGCACCCAGAGTTTGCCCCAACCAGCTTTGGAAGTGGTGCTCTATAGTGATCAAGGCAGATAGCTATTTCGTGAGCTGCTATGGAATTAGCTGCCAGGCCCTAGAATCCAAATGGGGACCCGAGTTCCTGGGGTCCATCAGACTCCCACAGCAAAATGGAAGCTGTCTTCTTCTCCACGGTCTAGGTTCTCCACTGCCTCTCCATCAGCTGCAGTCGTAGATGTGAGACAGCCATACCACATCACAAGTCCTCTCCGAAACATCTTAACTGTCTCCAGAAAGGACCTCAAATGCTTTTTTTTTCAAAATTGTGCCAACTACCAAACACCCCATAAATGCAGAACAGCTCAATCTCTCACCCTGAATTCTCAAGCATACTTGACCTTTACATTCAGTAGACCCACATTGGGCTGCGCCTCACGGCATGGAGGCTGACCCTCAGAATCATCCCCCAAGATGACAGCCAAGGCACCTTCAGAGACACCACAGGGACTAGGCTTTTAGGGGGACATCTCAGTTGGAAAATATACTGCTCACAAAAATTAGGGGATATTTCAAAATGAATATGAAGCGATATACTATCCCCTAATTTTTGTGAGCAGTACACCAATAACAACAAATCAACCCACTGGCTGTGTATGGTTGTAGATAGCCATTTCATTATAAGTAAACACTGAAACAGAAGAAGGAAAATGGTTACGAGAGACATTCCCTTTGCGTAGCATCGGCATGCTCCTTCCGGGACATCTTTTCTTTTTTTCCTATTTCAGTAAAGTAAAAGATATCTCAATAGCAACATAAACACCATATTGTCTACTAGTTACTATAGCAACTGCCATGCGTGTAATTTGCTCATGCCTAAATTAAAGCTGCCTAGGGTAGCTTTAACTTGCATCTCTCACATATTATTATACTTTCTGATGGTGTTTTTCTTTAATGAGAATTGTGTCTCCCGAATTGCAGGCAGCAGGCTGCAGACTCCGCCGTACTCAGGGTTACGTTTTGCCATTCCCTGCCTTTGTTTCCCTTATTGCGTTGAGGTACTCATCAAAGACAGAGCATGCTCTCCTAACATTGAGAGTTTATGTATTCCACCAGAGTGCAGAAGGAGGGAGGACGAACAAGCAAGTGTTCTGTCTGAAAAGAAAAAGAGTGTCTGCCCAGCACTGAACTTCACTGCTTTTAAACTCAATCCTTCTCCACCTCTTCATTCAACAAGGCACAACCTGGGGAAGGGCGTGATAGAAAGAGCTACTGACAGCCACTAAAGAAAAAAATGCAATAGCACCCTGGCTGGATAGCTCAGTTGGTTGGAGCATTGTCCCAAAGCATAGAGGTTGCTGGTTTGATCCCTGGTCAGGACACATGCAGGAGCGGATCAATGTTCCTCTCTCTCTCGCGCGCTCTCTCTCTCTCTCTCTCTCTCTCCCTCTCTGTCTCCCTCCCTTCCTCTCTCTCATAAAAATCAATTTAAAAAAAAATTTTTTTTAAAGGTGCAGTAGTTAATCCTCTCTTCTCTGGCATCCTTCCTTCAACCCCACAAAATAAGTCGAGAAGTTCTTCTGTTTTTGTGCCTATAAGCAAAGTGGTGAAGTAATTCATTGTTGAGAAAGTTCTGGATAGAAGCAGCCAAGTATTACTGATTTCATTATACACCCTGGTTTGTGTTTGCTCCGAGACAGAGCAGGGATAGGAACGTCGACACGAAGAAGAAACCATTAAATACGCCTGCCTGTGTAAGACACTGCATTTCAATCTACAGGTCTGCGGCGCATTTCCCCAAGAGCCCAAGAGGCTCGCTCAGGGGTCCCTCCAGAATATGCAACAAGTTCTCAAAACTTGGCATCGGCACGTAGGCACTGACCACTACTCGGGGAGTTTTTAACCCTGCAAATACCCAGCTGGATTTAAATCGGGATGGACTTATTAGACGAGCCATCATGAGAACCCTCAGGACTGACAGTGAGAAAGTCTCCAAATGCCCCATTGCGGGGCTTTCCCAGGGTGCTGGTTTCAGGTGCGGGACACCCGTCTTTAAATCTTCACGATGCACTTCCAGCGTCACTGATTCACGGGCAGCATCTCATTAAATGGCATCCACTTTGCAAATGCTGTTTTGAATTTTTTTCTTTCTTCCTTCCCGGGAAAGCATACCTAGGTCTGAGTGCATTTTGTGCCGGCTGCTCGAAGCAGCGTATTCGCTTGAAAACAGGAGAGCGCCGCATGCCTCTGAGCCCAGAGGGCCTTTCTATTTGCTGGCTTCATCCTCCGGACTTTGCCCGTTCCCACTGGGTCCTTCACATCATCTTGGGCTAATCCGTCAGGCGTCTCAGACAGCCAAGCCAGTCTCCAATTGCTGAGGACTTTGCCACAAGCACCGTGTCTGTTAATAAGATTTTCATTTGGAAAGATGCCAGGGCACCCATGTTTTCTATCGTATATAAATACTAAGATTTAATAGCTCCGGGTTTTGTTTAATGTTAACGTCAACACTTTAAAAAAAAAAAAAGGGTCCTCAAATGTCTGGCCCCAACAGTGAAATGCCCCCCTGACAGCCATTTGCAAGGGTAATGTTGTGGGAAACAACATCCATCTTAGAAACAGTTTCATTAGCCCCATCTAGCTGACCTCTCCACATAATGTTGTCAAATGTGACGGGCATCAGATTATCGGGAATATGGAGATCGATAAATATGCAACACCGGCGCTCGGAATGCTCCTGGCGTTGGAGCCGCACAAATGCCATCTAACATGGCTCAGAGTCGCTGTCATCTGTCACCCCGGCTGGTAAATAGACAAGCTTAAGGGGAATGCTATCCGTAATAGCACAATGTATGGGTGGAGATGAATTAGACAGGGAGTGCGTCGTCAGGGTGCTGGTGCAGGAAGGTTCCGAATGAAACACGCCGGGCAGACACTCGGGAGCGGCAGCCTGCCTCCTCCGGGGATCAACGCCAGCCCTTGCCACGTGGTCCAAAGCTGCTCCGTGGGCCTGCTCCCGCGTTTTTGATGTCAGGTGCCGAGGGAGTTTTATCTGGGAGACTTGCTAGAAACTTGGAGTATCTGGAGTGCATTTCTGTACGCCATGAGGCCGCCAGACCCCCTCACGCTCCCCCCCTCAAATTCCACACAATATCTTCCCACATGATAGCCACACCCAACGGCAAAGAAAGGGCCTGCCTTGTCCAGTTACTCAGATGCTCACCCCTTTGGGTCCACAAGCTGCTTGAACCACTAATGGAAACTTTGACCCCAGCTGGTGGTCCTCAAATTGCCCAGATAATCAGACCTTTGGGAACCACTTCCGATGACAATGGCTCCATCGGGCCCCGCCCGTCTGAGAGCTCAGGGCGCGCTGCCTGCCCACTCTGGGCACAAACCACGGCCGGGGGATCCCAGAGGCAGTCCCCTGCTCTGCCCCAGGCAGATTCCCCGGGACAGGCACCCACGTTCGCATAGCCTCTTCTCCCTCCAAACGGTGTTCTAGTCCACCCTGAAACTAAAGAAACTCAAAGAAGAGCAAGTTCTGAGAACAGGACGCACAAAGGATGGAAGGCACGGCGATGCATTTACCGGACGCGCTGTGCCAAAACACGCTCCCCACACGCAATTAATGCTGATGCCCAGCGATGCCCAACGTGCTTCCCGCCTCTGTTTTAAGAAATGTCATTCATCTCTGCGGATAAGAGAACAAACAAGAAGGACAAAGGTATTTTTGAAGTATGTACTGTTATGAGGTACTTGGCTAGTAATTTGCAGCCTAGGTACACACCATACCTTTTAGCACGGCTATTTATTTCCTGGGGAGAATGCTACCGTGCTCACGACAAAGGCTCTGCTGGACCTCTTCATCAATACAAACCTTTAAGCTCAGCACATCTCATAAATAGGAGTTCCACTAACACAGACTTCAAAAAGATAGAACTTGATAATTCAAAAATAGAGCTATATTAAGTGTTCCAGCAGTCCATCCATAAAAGCCATCGTATATTCCAAACGCCAGAGTCCTCCGAGCAACATGACAGGTCTATTAGAATAATAGCAGGGGAAAGCATAATTACAAGTAATCATTGGCTGGAAAGGAGCTAGTTGTTTTTGTAGAGCAAAATGCCGCGCTGAGCCCCGCGGAAAATGCAGCCCTGGCAGCAGTGGCGAGGGCGGGTGACCATGGAAAATCACCACGGCGCTATTTATTTCTATTTATTAAGAACTCTGTGTATACCATAATGTTTTCCTGGTGAAATCATCTATCTTAATTTGAGCCCACATTTTCTTTGTATAAGAGTATTACGTAATTGCTACTTACCAGCTCTATTTTCTATACATTTGTTGGTCAAACAGTTAGGGTGTCTGTCTCTTCCAGCCTCACGAGGCGTTGACTCCGTCCAGCAGGGGCTCCTGGTTGGCTCCGCGGAGCCATATTGTCTATATACACCAGGTACCAGAAAGGATAAAGAAAGCCTGGCTATGCAATAATTTTTTCAGTCCAAAGACGAATGACTCTAGCTATGAAAGGATTGGGCTGTTCCCCCTCCGGATCCTACAGCATCCCATCCCAGAAACCCATTCTTCTGGCGGCTTTCGTTTCTCCCCTCCTTAGTTAGATGGCTTCCCTTCCCTTGCCAAGCACTTTAAAAGTTTCCAAAGGGCAGGGAGAAGCACAGACCCCAGCCGAGCTTTGTCAACAAGCCCAGGGGGAAGTCAGGGCGAGCGTCATGGGCTCCACTTTGCAGATGGGCAAATGGAGGCTCAGGAAGGGAAGGGGCTCCCCGGAGGCCGCACAGCTGATGGTCTCCCCATCCCACTGCTTGCTTTGCACCCGTTCTCCATCTTACTTACTCTGCAGGAAGTGCCCGTGGAGGTGGAAGCCCAGAAGCCAGCGGGTCTCCTCACCCGGCTCCCGGACAGCAGGGAGGCAGCGCGGAGGCTCACGCCACAGGCGGAAGGCAGCCATGCTGGCTGCGGAAAGAAACACGGTCAAATCAGTTTCACCTGGGTCTTGGCATCATTCACTTGCCTAACGTTTATCAATTGAGGGGCAGGGTACTGGGAGTGGAGGGAGCTGGTGGGAAAAGGGATAGGGAGCTGGGGAGACCAAGTAAAACCTAATTTTTGGCCTGCAGGTGAGAAAAATGTACGAACTTCTGATGACTTGGCCTAATCGTAGTAGGTAGTGTCAACGCGGAACACCTGGGACGGGCAGCGTGGGGGGTGGAGCCAGGTGTAACTCTGGGAGCCCATTGGCTTTCCAGCCCTCCAGACCACTGACTTAACCTCACTGAACCTCGCTGTCCTCATCTGAGACGCGGGAGTAACAGTACTACTGCCTGCCTCAAAGGCTATTGTAAAAGCAGGAGGTGACCCCTGTGAAGCACCCAGCACAGTGCGTGGCACACAGGAAGCATCCAGTAAGTGGCCCCTCATTTGAGACACAAAAGGAAGCCAGAGGAGGGAGTGACCCATGGGTCCTGTATTATTAGAAAGGTCTGCCCTGGCCGGTTGGCTCAGCGGTAGAGCGTCGGCCTGGCGTGCGGGGGACCCGGGTTCGATTCCCGGCCAGGGCACACGGGAGAAGCGCCCATTTACTTCTCCACCCCCGCCCCCCTTCCTCTCTGTCTCTCTCTTCCCCTCCCGCAGCCAAGGCTCCATTGGAGCAAGGATGGCCCGGGCGCTGGGGATGGCTCCTTGGCCTCTGCCCCAGGCGCTAGAGTGGCTCTGGTCACGGCAGAGCGTCGCCCCTGGTGGGCGTGCCGGGTGAATCCCGGTCGGGCGCATGCGGGTGTCTGTCTGACTGTCTCTCCCCGTTTCCAGCTTCAAGAAAGATAAAAAAAAAAAAAAAAGAAAGGTCTCCTGGAGGTAGTGGGAGCCCAGCTGGCCTTTGGAGGGTAGGTGACAGTTCTCCAAAGAGCCGGCTCCCCAGGCCTTGACATGGTGATCCAGAAACTCAACTGGCTGTGCTGGAGCTTGGGCTTGTTGCTGTGTTGCTTCTCATAGTCCCCTAGCAGTAAGTAGTGTGTGAGTCAGGACTTAGAAACCTTTTGGATGTCAACAGGATATCAATGTTGATTATAAAGTTATAAGACCCAACCCTGCTCCTTCTCACCCCTCAAAATATGCAAGTTTAAAGTTAATTTGGTTTTGAGAGAGCGATACCACGATATCACCAGAGCAAAGTTAGAAATCCCAGTCTACTGAACAGATTTAGAATTTAGGCTACGAAGGTATTTCAGCTTGTTAAGAGCTGATTTGCACCCTCTCTCATGGACTAACGCTCCCATACTGCTCAGCAACACCGTATCACACATCCAGTATACACGACGCAGAGATCAGACATCAAGAAAGAGAACGGTGATGATGATGGAGGTGGAGGAATGTGATGGCGGCCATGACAACCACTCAAAGGGGGCAGTGCTTAGGCTCAGGGTTCATTTTAAGCAAGGGACCCCGTTAGACAAAGAACACGGCCCAACGATTCACATTAGTATGAGTCATGAAAGCTGGACCTCCACAGAGAGGTCGGGTTACTCAGTCCTGAGACCTGAGACCATCGCCTCCCTCTGCTGTTTCTGAATGACGGGTTCAGGCTAGACTAGACGTGGACCTCCAAACCCAGAAGTCCGTCAAAAGCTTCTACCCAGTAGAAGATCATCAACCCCCCCCCCAAGCAACCATCTTGGGCACATCTTGGGCTTGGAAAAGCTACCCACAGAAATCAATCCAAGTAAGCAAGAATTTGTAACAACATTATAAATCTGCCTACCTCCTGCACCATACCAAACGCCACACGCGTCCCTGCCACTCGCTCCACGGAAGATAGCGCGTGTTCTGGCCCTCTCAATCCTTGGCCCCACTATCGGGTTTGCGGGATGATTTCTGAAGTCACCTCTTGAAGAAAAGCCTCATTACCCACTGACGTGCTGTAATCCCAGCCAATGCTTCCAGAAAAGTTTCAATGTCCATTACATTAGCTAGCCTTAAAATTGAATACAAATCCATTTTAATCAATGTGTTGTAATAAATAGATATTAAGGCACCATGGCACTAATGTACAGGTAGACTAATTAAAGGGCCAGCGTTTGCAGCACTCACATACCTCAATTTTCTCTACAAAATCCTTATTGAACCACTACTTAAAAAAAAAAATAATTGCATTTGCAATTAGAAACACTGAAGTTACATTATCGATTTTCTGCTAAAAACCTTTTTAGTAAACAAGCACAAACTACATTCATTAAATGTAAGTGCTTGGAGCTATGGTGTGAAATTCAATTCGGCCATTATCATGAATTACACTGATTATTGCTGTAATTATTTTCTCTTGGATACAACTGCATTTCTGTCCCTTGCTAGTTCTGTTGGACATATAACCACGTTCATTTTATAGCTAATAATACTCAACGGTAGCCCCAGCAATTACTATCACTTATACAAATCATTAAGTTAAGCTACAGGTACCTAGTAAGATTCAAAAAAATTAAGTAAAACATCCTTTTTTTACCCTTGAAATAACTAATAGTATTAGAGACCAAGGAAAATTACAGATGTTAACCGATTTACATTGCAAGCTTAATCACCTGTACTTGACTCGTCAGAAATTTCTGCTGCCCTAAGCACACATTTGGAGAAGAAATCCACCAACAGACTTATATTTATTTTAAAAAGAAATGAACTGTCAGTGGATGGGATTTCACGTGGGCAGTATTTTCAGAGAGCAGAAAGAGCTCTGGTCATTTTGCAAGAGAATCGAGACTGTACTTTACTCAGGGAAGGAAAAAAAAAGCCTTGCATGTTATGTTTGTTTGTTTAGCAAATCTTACTAACTAAACATATTTTAAGAAGGAAAACTCCCCTTCCCTTTCTCTTTCAGAGGCCGCTGTCGCTTTCTACAGTTACTGAGATGAATCCTCTAGCGGCTGTAGTCTAGCGGGTATTTTTTCAAAGGTGACCTCCCTTTCTTCCCTGGGGTGAGGGCATCGTGTGGGGACTTCACCTGGCGCTATTCCCTCCTACCCGACCCGATCTCCGGGGGTTCTGACGAGGAACCCCTCCACAGGAAAGCTGGTGAGGAAGAAAGAGGGAAGGAGGGAAGAAGAGAGCAATTTTTAAAATTTTGCCTGTGCATATGTCTGTAAGATGGAAACTGTATTTCACCACAAGAGGGTCTGTGGCCTCTGGTCCTGGCTGGAGGCAGAACCCCCACCTGTCAGTCCCAAAGGCCAGGCCATGCTCCAGGACCCCCAGGGCATGCGGGAGGCCTCACTCACAAATAGCAGAATTGCTCCCAGTTTAAGAGCCCTTGGGAAAGGGAGCTTCCCAGGCTGCCCGGCTAACCATTCCTCAGTCACCTTCCCATCCAGCTTTGTTCTTTCCCACCCTCCCCACTGGGCACTGGAGCTTCCCCCCCACCCCCCGGGCGCCCTGGAATAAGATATGAATGAAACAGGGACACCAGGTAGGTGACCTCAACACCACCACCACCACCATCACCACCACCACCCCTTCCCGCAGAAAAATGAAACACACCTTCCCAGAGGCTTCACAAATTTCTCAGGAAGCCATTTTCTTAGCAGCACGCTACATATACTTCAGGGGGAGAGGTGATTTATAGAAGTCCATAAACAAAATTTTGACAAGAGAGGGAAAGTAACTGATGGTGACACGGAGGGGAATCCAGGTGGGGTCCATACACCCAGCTCAGCACCAGAGGGTGTACAAATTGCTAGGAGCAGGCAGAATTTTGGATCAGAGCTTCCTAGTGGCCACAATAATATGGGCATGAGACTGTTTCCAAAAGAAGAAATGTATATTTCAAAATAAATAAAAATCTTTAGTTTGAAAAGAAAACGTAAACAAAATCTGATGTCAAGATGTGGAAACCAAGAATTAAAGGCATCGTTTTAAAAATTCAGATATTTCTTCTTTCCTCGATTTTTTTTCCCATGTAATATAAACCTCTAAAGAGCATCAGTTGAAACTCAGATGCTATTTTGAACTGTGAGGAGGATAAAAGGAAGGAAAATAGGGCAAAATAGTATTGTCAGCACATCTTAAAAGCCGAACAGCTAAGGGGTAGTATGTGCTTGCTATCTTAAACCACATTTAAATAATACTAAATTACTTAATTTATGCTATTATTTCGGAGTCATTAGAATTTTTCCAGACCTGCTAAATGAACTTTCTGACCATGATTGGTCTTTTAAAGTATTAAGTATAAAGTAGTCATTTTGCTATTCTAAAAAAAATTTTTTTTAAGATTTTTTTAAAAAGAATATTATTTCTTACTTCTATCTGGGAAATTACCTGCAATAATTGAATATAGTTTTGAAATGATCAGAAGTCAGAATTCTCAACCCCCTCCTTGTAACTATTTTAAATAAATGGGCATCTTTTTTTCTTTTAACCAATGCAATTGATAGTAATGATATAAATGTGTCAAAGGAACCGGTAAAAAGGAGAGACCGGCCACTCTAAAACAAGAAGGCATGTACTGTTTCTTGTCTTGCACCCCCAGGGAAGAAAAGATATTTTAAATACTAACAATTAGGCTATATCCGGTTGTCTGTCTGGCTTGGGTGCTTCCTGGGAAACCACATTAAAGAATTCAACAGACGAGCTTGAAAATTCAGAAAAGGGAAAATTAAATTCCTAGAGATTGTCAAGAATATCTTTTCATAAAGAGCCTTTTCCGCAGGAGCTTGGAAACATGTAATATAACCTTCAAAGTAAAAACGGTTTGTTGCATTAGTTCTGCTTAGCTGACCATGAATACTAATTGCAGGAAGAATCAACTGTGTCCGATACCTGGGGTCAGGGACACACAAAAGTGACCTGGGAAGGCGAACAATGAATAAGGTAAAAATGAGCATCCACACCCCTATTCAACTCAGCGTGCTCTGCAACAAAACCCGAAATGACAACGAAGCCAGTATCCCCTCACACCCCTAGAGATTAGGAGAAAGAAGAGAGGCGGCACGGAGAGCTCAGCTTTGGGGGGTGAAAATAATGTGTGCTTTTACTCTCCTCTCCCTGACTCAGACGCTCTTCTCTCCCTCCCTCTTCCTTCGTCCCATTGCTGTGGGCCCTCCCCAGCTCAGGAACTTCCTTCCTGTGGGCTCAGCACCCCACTCTGCAGGGTCTCTCTGCAGGACAGACAACCCGCGTGGGGGAAAGAAGGCTTTATGCTAAGGAAGGGTCTGCCTGGCATTTCAGCTCTGCAATTTACTAGCCTTGTGACCTCGAGCAAATCGCTCAGCCTCCCTGGGCCTCAGTTTCCTCATTTATAAAACGGGGACAAGAATGCTCACTCGGATCACAGAATTCTGCAGATAAAATGAGAAAATATCTGTAAACTATCTGGTCCATACATGACCGATCTTGAACAAACACCGCCCTCGGAATATTTCCCACAGACTCCGGAGCTACCGGAAATGCCTGCGACAGCCTCAGTGCCCCTGCCCCTCCCAGGAGAAAAGAGCCCCCATTCCTGAGTGAATGTGAACATCTAACCCAGGCCCCACCAGCCAGATCTTCTCTCCCTGACCGTGGACTTGGCCTGAGGCTGTCAGGGAGTCCTTCTGAGCAGGGGAGCTATGTAAGGCACCGAAGGGGTAAAAAACCATGGTGCTCCGGAATCAGCTCATACGTCCCAGCTCACCAGAACTGGTTATTATGAAATCATCGGGGCCCTGGCCGGTTGGCTCAGTGGTAGAGCGCCGGCCTGGCGTGTAGAAGTCCCAGGTTCGATTCCCGGCCAGGGCACACAGGAGAAGCACCCATCTGCTTCTCCACCCCCTCCCCCTCTCCTTCCTCTCTGTCTCTCTCTTCCCCTCCCACAGCCAGGATCGATTGGAGCAAAGATGGCCCGGAAGCTGGGGATGGCTCCTCGGCCTCTGCCCCAGGCGCTGGAGTGGCTCTGGTCGCAACAGAGCGACGCCCCAGAGGGGCAGAGCATCACCCCCTGGTGGGCAGAGCGTCGCCCCCTGGTGGGCGTGCCGGGTGGATCCCGGTGGAGCGCATGCGGGAGTCTGTCTGACTGTCTCTCCCCGTTTCCAGCTTCAGAAAAATACAAAAAAAAAAAAAAATCATCAGGAAGTTTGCACGCCCAAATTGTTAACACAATCGTTATTAAAAATTAAATAATATAAATTTACAGTTGAGCAAATTACATTCAAAACAAAGGTAGTAAATACTCAAAACTCATCACTTCCAGTTTCCTAATTATTTTACCTTATTGCTACCACATTTGTTATTATCACTTTACATTCTATTATTATCTATGCCCTTGAGATTCTACACATCCATGTATCTGTATGGTAGAAATACTATTGACTCTGCTTCCTGCTCCTGGCTCAGGGCACCATGGGTGTTTGTTCTGCTTTAATAAATTCATTTACAAGAAGAATGAATGAGTGAATGAAGGATGCCTTGGCTCCGTGCTGTTTTGGCCCATTTACAAGAGTAAATGAACAAATAAAAAGAAGTACCATTTAATGGCATGCTACTGGGTACCTCTTACCAACTTGACCTTCCCATTAGTAGCTTTGAATCAGCCACAGTGAGAGAATTTACACCGTGGAAATGGGCAAACACTCCAAATCAAGGCTCCCCCCCCCCCCCCCAAGAGAGCTGGCTGTTAGACATTGACTGGAATACCCATGAAGAAAACCTCAGGTAGGGAAAGAAAGGGAGGCAGAGGCTCCACAGGGAACAGAGGCGGGAGGTGCAGCGAGTAAGCAGGCTCTCCTGTCCCCGGGACAGGTCTCTTATGAGGGCTCGCTGGACTGCTCTTGGGTTCCAGCAAAACACCCCCACATCCTTCCAGTGAATTCCTTTGTTAGGCAGAAACTAGCTCAGGTTGGTTTCCACATCCCAGTCCTAACCAATGAACAAGACATAAAATCAATGAGAACCCTGCACTCTCTCCTCTGGGGTCATTTTAATCTATTCTTAGCTAAGCATAATAATAAAGCCCTAATCACCAGTCAGCCATTGTTGAGATTTTTCTTTTTTAATCTCAGAATAATACACCACGTATCCTGGAGACATCACTGCTATTTCTTCCTTGTCACCAAGAACAATTGTCCGTGGCTCTCCTTGGCCGGGTCCCACAGGCCCCTCTGACCTCCCAGCAGTACTTGGTGCTGCTCAGACAGACATTTATGTAACTTCTCTATGCTGTGCATTAATTACTGTGACACAACCCCAATGAGCCAATTAGGCCTTAAATGTTTACTTAAGAGAAAGCTCTGCTCATCAAAATACGGGGTGGCAAGCTCGCTCTCCCCATGTCGGGTGGGCCAATTACATTTCCCAGGAAAATAAAAATGCTTTAAATCTTTTTTTTTTTTTTCTTTCAAAGAAGCAGAAACTCCAACTGCTGACTTGGAGTTTCCCCTGCTACCGCCAGCCTTCACCCTGACCTACTCTGTGCCTCTCTTCGGTCAGTTTTGGTTTCCTTTAATAATGGCTTCCTGTGCCACCTGGTCGGCAGCCTCTTCAAGTCTCCTGACTTTCAAGACATTGAGAAGACAGATGCTCCCTAAGTGGAAAAGGAACGGCAACAACAGAAACCCACTCAGAGGGTTCCCCTCGTGGACCAGGGCAGGTGGGATATCCTGGTGCCTGCACAGAATAGTGAACTTGAACACCAACAGCCCATGAAGTGCACACGACAGAGTAAACATGTATCACCAGTCCCCACTTTCACTACTGAACGTTCTCTGCTCCCACCGTTCACTACTCTGCCTTCCGAAGCAGGCAGAGCTGAGAGCGATGGCAGGCGCTGAAACATCCTGTCAGCAGCTGTGTCCCCAGTCCCAGGGTCACTTTCCATCCCATCAAAATCCTAAATACAGTGCTACCTTGACATACGAACAGACCAACATATTTTTTAAGATATGAACTGCGACTTGGTCCGTATTTCTGTTCGAGATCCGAGTGAAATTCCAAGATACGAGTCGTGATTCAGGAAGCTGCTGCTAGTTGGTCCAGTATCGGCAATTTGATATACAAGTTGATTGATTTATGAGCTCGGTTACAGAATGAATTAAATTCGTATCTCAAGGTACCACTGTACGGTCAAATTCCCCTTTGCACACCCGCCTGAAGAAGGATTTGGAAAACAAGCTATCTATCCTGCTGTCTGATCTATTCAGTAATCTAGAAACAGATTAGCCCAATGTTTCCCAAACTTTTTTGTGCCATGCCCCACCTTAACCTTTCTAAAATTTTTATGTCCCCCCCTATGTAACATACATAATTTTTAACATTAAAAAATTGATTTGTTGGCCCTGGCCGGTTGGCTCAGCAGTAGAGCGTCAGCCTGGCATGCGGGGGACCTGGGTTCGATTTCCGGCCAGGGCACATGGGAGAAGCGCCCATTTGCTTCTCCACCTCCACCCCCTCCTTCCTCTCTGTCTCTCTCTTCCCCTCCCGCAGCCAAGGCTCCACTGGAGCAAAGATGGCCCGGGCGCTGGGGATGGCTCCTTGGCCTTTGCCCCAGGCGCTAGAGTGGCTCTGGTCGCGGCAGAGCATCGCCCCCTGGTGGGCAGAGCGTCGCCCCTGGTGGGCGTGCCGGGTGGATCCCAGTCGGGCACATGCGGGAGTCTGTCTGACTGTCTCTCCCCGTTTCCAGCTTCAGAAAAATACAAAAAAAAAAATTTTTTTTGATTTGTTCACTTAATAAACATAAATGATAGGTTCTATGAAGAAATCACTATGAAATTGTTAACAAAACACAGTAAGTAAAATTTCAAAACATAGAATGAAAAACAGAAATTTAAATTCCAAATAATTTTAATACAGATTTTTCTATATTAATTTATTATTTCAATTTAGTGTGATCCTTGTGCTTGATGCTTGCTGCACAGACATTTTATATTAGGTTCCAATTTGGTTAGCTTTAGTCTCAAGCCTCCACGTTGTGTTATATCCAGCCGATTTCTTTTTTTTACCAGTAAATCATTTACAGCACTAAATCCACATTCAGCTAAAAATGAAGATGGAAACGGTAGCAATAGTTTTCTTGTACATTTGGTTGAATTTGGGTATTTGATTTCTGTTTCCTCACAAAGCCATGCCATCGCTCCTTTGATATTAAATAAAGTTTTAACTGACTCATCATTTTGCAATTCTGCAAGTTCCTCTTGATACTGCATATTTGATATATCAAACAAATCCACTAACATTGGCTGCATCATCCATGTTGGGAAATCAATTTGTTTTAAATCAGAAAATCTTTCTTTTAAATCAGCCGATAGAATATTCAAATGATTGACAATAACAAGTAAAGCGGTATCAGTTACTTCACATTTTTGGAGCCAATGAAACTGTTTAAAGTTTTTGTTGTTAATATGTTTCTGACATAAGTCAATATTGGTAATGAAACCAAATATCTTTGCTTTTGCATCGACAAGAGTTTTATTTGTTCCTTGAAGTTGCTTATTTAATATATTTAGTTTTTCAAAGATATCAGCTAAATAACTCACAAATGCTTTACCATCTATTGTTAACAGATACTTCATTTCAGGTTTGTCACTTAAAAAATCACTAAGAATATCAAACAGTTCCATAAACCTTTTCAAACAGTTTCCTTTAGATAGCCATCTTACTTCAGTATGAAGTAAAAGTCTCATATGGTCTTCATTTTGTTCTTCACAAAATAGCTTGAAAAGACACTCACATTTGGCACTAGCTTTAATAGCATTAACACACTTTATTACTGTATGTCAGGGGTCCCCAAACTTTTTACACAGGGGGCCAGTTCTCTGTCCCTCAGACCGCTGGAGGGCCGGACTATAAAAAAAACTATGAACAAATCCCTATGCACACTGCACATATCTTATTTTAAAGTAAAAAAACAAAATGAGAATAAATACAATATTTAAAATAAAGAACAAGTAAATTTAAATCAACAAACTGACCAGTATTTCAATGGGAACTATGCTCCTCTCACTGACCACCAATGAAAGAGGTGCCCCTTCCGGAAGTGCAGCGGGGGCCGGATAAATGGCCTCAGGGGGCCACATGTGGCCCACGGGCCATAGTTTGGGGACCCCTGCTGTATGTAATACTTCATTCAGAACAGGCGAGATATTTTTAGCTACCAAGTTTTCCCTATGAATAACACAATGCACAAGAATCATTTCTGGATTCGCATCTTTCATCGATTTTAAGCAGCCATTTTTCTTGCCCATCATATTGGGAGCACTATCTGCAGCACAAGATGTTATATTTTTCATTGGTATATCATTGACATCTAAATAGTTTTTTAGCTTATTATATATATATCTTTGGAGGTAGTGGTGCTTTCTAATCTTTTACAGAACAACATTTCTTCAGCAAAATGTCCTTTATCAATATATCTTATGTAAATCAATACTGCCTCACTGTCTCTCAAAGTTGATTCATCCATTTGCAAGGAGAATTTTCTTGTTTTCAGCTTTTCAATAAGTTGTTTTTCAATATCCTCACTCATTTCGTCTATTCTTCTGCTAACAGAATTGTTACTGAGTGGCATAGCTTTTACATCTTTGTCATCTTTTTCAAGAACCGTTTTAAGAAATGCTGATATTGACGGTTTTATTAAATTCTCTCCTATAGTGTGATTTTCTCCAGTTTTAGCGATGAATAAAGAAATTTGATAACTAGCCTCAAGAACATGATTATTAGTTGAAGTATGAGCAGTAAATAGAGACTTTAATGTTGTTCTTTTTTCAAAATTTTTCTTTAAAGTTTTTTTTTTTTTTTTTTTTTTTTTTTACAGAGGCAGAGATAGACAGGGACAGACAGACAGGAACAGAGAGAGATGAGAAGCATCAATCATCAGTTTCTCGTTGCGCGTTGCGACTTCTTAGTTGTTCATTGATTGCTTTCTCACACGTGCCCTGACCGCGGGCCTTCAGCAGACCGAGTAACCCCCTGCTGGAGCCAGCGACCTTGGGTCCAAGCTGGCGAGCTCTTTGCTCAAGCCAGATGAGCCCGCGCGCGACCTCTGGGGTCTCGAACCTGGGTACTTCCGCATCCCAGTCCGACGCTCTATCCACTGCGCCACCGCCTGGTCAGGCTCTTTAAAGTTTTAAAGTAACTCAAATCTGAATTAATATGAGCACTATGTTTCGCCTTCAAATGCACCTCAAGACGACCTCGTTTCATTGATTCGTTGGTCAAGCATTGCTGGCATAAAAGACAAAAAGGAATCTGCTCATCGTGAACAGCGGGTATGAACCCAAATTTTAAATATTCCTCTGAATATTGACGAGTTTTTTTCTTGCTTGCACCACTCATTTTACTATGGGCTATAATAAAAATAAGATCAATTAAAAATTAATATTAAAGTATGTGTTAAAATATATTCAATGTGACATAGAGTAAACGTATACTAAAAATTCATATTTATTTAAATGTATATAACACATTTACACACTACCACTGCAAATCAAAAGGTATCTATATTTTTTTCCACTTGACAAAATTTTCTGGAAAGTTATGCTTCTAAAATTAAAATTGTCGTGCATGCACTATTATAGCCCCAATAATATTTATAAAATATTATTGCTTTCTAGCCCCGATGCAAGAAGTACTTAATAAAGAGTTTAATATTGATAAAAATAAAATCAAATACTTACCAATTATATCTATACAATATATATATGTATATTTATTAAATCAATGAGCTTTTACAACAGTTTTGACTGACATTTATTTCAAATTAACACCAACTGAATGATGTGAAACACTACAGAAGTTGCGATGGGCCAATTAGGTGAGAATAACTGCGTTGTTTAGCGGGTTTTTAAAACGTCCGGGGTTCCCCGTGGCAGACGGCACGCTCCGCGGTGAACCCAGGACGAAGTTTACTTGACGCCAATCACCCAGTTGATATTTTGGTCTCATCAAATGAAATTATACTTAATAATTATTTACCGCAATTATTTAAGAATTGCATTTTTTGTTAAATTTGGCACCAATATCTAGCCTTGCATTTAAATGGCCCGGGGCGAAAGAGTTAAAGTCGTGTCGAGTCCATTTTCAAATTGCCCTGCCTGACCAGGTGGTGGTGCAGTGGATGGAGCGTCGGACTGGGATGCGGAGGGACCCAGGTTCGAGACCCCGAGGTCGCCAGCTTGAGCGCGGGCTCATCTGGCTTGAGCAAAAAGCTCACCAGCTTGGACCCAAGGTCGCTGGCTCCAGCAAGGGGTTACTCGGTCTGCTGAAGGCCCGCGGTCGAGGCACGTATGAGAGAGCAATCAATGAACAACTAAGAAGTCGCAACGCGCAACGAAGAACTGATGATTGATGCTTCTCATCTCTCTCTCCGTTCCCGTCTGTCTGTCCCTGTCTATCTCTGCCTATGTAAAAAAAAAAAAAAAAAAAAACTTTAAAAAAAAATTGCCCCCCTTAACTATCAAATTGCCCCCCTGTGGGGCGTGGGCCCCACGTTGGGAAACACCGGATTAGCCCGTCTGGAAATTACATAAGTATTTAGATTAGGCCTGACCTTTGGTGGCACAGTGTATAAAGTATCGACCTGGAACACTGAGGTGCGGTTTGAAACCCTGGGCTTACCTGGTCAAGGCACAGATGGGAGTTGATGCTTCCTGCTCCTCCCCCCTCTCCTCACTAAAATAAATTTTAAAAATATTTAGATTAAAGATGATTCATTTCTCAAGTCATTAGGATGACCACAGTTAGCCACCTACTCTAAGCTCACATTTCCCCCCCTCTAGTTTTATTATTACTTCTGGCTGATTTCTATCCAGCTACAATGTAGCATAAAGGATTCTTCTTCTCAACCAGGGTCAGCAAACTGACGCCTCAGAGGCTAAAGCTGGCCGGTCACCGACTTTTATGTGCCCTACAAACTCAGAATGGTTTTTAGTTCTTATGTTTCTTTTTAAGTTTTTTAAATGAATCAAAGGAAAAATTTTTCATGAGGTGAGAAAAGGACAGGGAATTCAAATTTCAGTGTCTCTGAGTAATGGTTTTGAACCAAGTGCCACGCCCACTCATTTACGTGCCATGTGTAGCTGCCTTCACACCCGCGGCAGAGCCGAGCAGATGAGACAGAGACTGTAGCCTGCGAAAACTAGAAGACACACGAACGGCCCTTTACGGAAAGGGTCGGCAGCCTGCTTCCGGAGATGGCAAACCAAAACCAAACCTGCACCCAGCCACGAGGGCCAGCGACAGCTCCAAAGCATTGCTCGGGTTTTCAGCAGCTCTTTCCTTTCTCTGGCCAGAAATGATTCTGAATGGACAGAGTTAATTTTTTGTTATAGAATTTGAATTGTCAGAAATTACTCTAATAGATAATACGTGTCAAGGATCTTGTACACTATTGTACTCGGTAAACACTGTGCTCCTCCCCTCAGTCCCTGCCTGCTTGCCCCAGGGATCACCTGCACTTTGTTTGTTTTTGTGTGTGTCCTAAAGCCAGTCCTACCCCAAGATCTGGCTGCTCTCGGAGTTTCCAGGATTTTGTCACAAGCCAGGCAAGTATTACTTTAGAAATACCAGTTATGCCTGACCTGTGGTGGTGTAGTGGATAAAGCATTGACCTAGAACACTGAGGTTGTCAGTTCGAAACCCTGGGCTTGCCTGCTCAAGGCACATACGGGAGTTGATGCTTCCTGCTCCTCCCCCCTTCTCTCTCTCTCTCTCTTCTCCAAAATGAATAAATAAAGTCTTAAAAATAAATAAATAAATAAATGTTTTAAAAAAAAGAAATACCAGTTATTGTCTGTGCAAAACCCCACTTGTTGAAGACAAACGCCATCTTTCTTCCTAAAACTTAGAAGAACTATGATTTGACTGAATTCAAGTAACAAATATATGGGTAAGATATTGATCACATCAAAATCCTTTGGATTTTCTAAATAGCTGACTAATGCTGAGCCCAGATATCTGCACAGTCAGAGGCGGAATCTGGTCCATGTGGAGATTTATAATGAGAACTCGAAGTTTGTTCACTTCGGGCCTCCTGGGGGCAATAAGATGATTTGTTGAGAAGGACAGCATTCCCACACTGAGGACGGGGACTCCTGAGCATCACTGTAGACTGCTACAAAGAGCAGGTGGAAGTTCTGTGTCTTTAGGAAAGTCCCTTCTCTGCGTCTCTGACTGCCTGGTTGTAAAATAGGGAGAATCACGGTATGCACCTGCTCAGGTGCCTTGAGGATGAAAGGAAGTCTTGCCCATGAAACCCCCAGAGCAGAGCCTGGCACACAGTAAGCAGTGAAAAAGCATTAGTTGTTACCACTGGAATTGTCAGGATTGATACCGCTGCCCAGAAACAGGTGCCCTGGTTTCATATGAGCAAGCCAGCCTCCCAGGCTCCAGTACCGACCCCCTTCCTTCTGATAGCGCAGAGAGATTCTCAGAAAGCAACTCGGCACAATAAGCCATACCTGTCACCCATGAGAAGGCTTTATTTATGTCTTGGCAAAATCCATTCATTTGTTTAAGTGCCCAGTGTTCTCTGGGAAGTGTCACAAATCCACCTAACGCACATGGTTTTCAGCTTTGTATGGGAGTCTCTGATTTAAACTCACAGTCGGTCCCACAGCCAGACGAATCCTAAGTGGCCATCCAAAGTGTGGAATGTAGAAAAAAAGAGCCAAGGGTCACTTCCTGCAGAGCGCCAGCCTCCCAGGTATGGAGGAGGAGTGCACGGGCTAAGGATGCTTTCGGTTGCAAGTAACAGAATAGTCAATGCAAACGATAGAAGAAATTAATGAACTTGGAAAGTCCAGAGACCCTCTGGCCTGGGCCAAGCCCTGATCTGGGGGTCCACAGGGACCCACTTTCTTTTCTTCTCTCTGCTCAGTGTTATCTTCACCCCAAGACTGGCTTCCAACACTCCACCTTCCTTCAAAACAGGAAGCATTTGGAGCCTCCTTCCATTTGGACTGGCTCAGATGGACGCTCACTCATGAGCCAGTCACCGGCCAGGGGCAGGATGTGCCCACTGGCTTAGCCTAGGGCACGGGCTCCCCCCTTGAAACCTGAGGAGCCCGCTTTCCTGAACCACTAGAATCCATGGAAATCAGAGCTGGGAGAGGGAGAAAGGGAAATCAATGCTCAGGGGGCCGCTGACAAATGTCCCTTGTTCATGGCCAATGGATGGAAAGGAGGCTGGGAGGGACAACTCAAGGTCTAGGAAGAAGACCAGTGAAGAACAATGGTTCAGAAACCTGGAGGAAAGAGCTCCAGGACAGAAGTTGTTAAAGTGTTAAGTTTCACTGAGAGGTCAAATAAGAAATGAGGATTATGGCCCTGGCCAGTTGGCTCAGTGGTAGAGCGTTGGCCTGGCGTGCAGGGGTCCTGGTTCAATTCCCGGCCAGGGCACACAGGAGAAGCACCCATCTGCTTCTCCACCCCTCCCCCTCTCCTTCCTCTCTGTCTCTCCCTTCCCCTCCCGCAGCAAGGCTCCATTGGAGCAAAGATGGCTCGGGAGCTGAGGATGGCACCTTGGCCTCTGCCCCAGGCGCTAGAGTGGCTCTGGTCACAACAGAGCGACGCCCCAGAGGGGCAGAGCATCGCCCCCTGGTGGGCAGAGCGTCGCCCCCTGATGGGCGTGCCAGGTGGATCCCGGTCGGGCGCATGCAGGAGTCTGTCTGACTGTCTCTCCCCGTTTCCAGCTTCAGAAAAATAATAATAATAATAATAATAAAATGCAACTATGAGTTGATGTTTCTCAAAAAAAAAAAAAAAAAAAGAAAGAAAGAAATGAGGATTAACCTGACCTGTGGTGGCACAGTGGATAAAGCGTCGACCTGGAAATGCTGAGGTCGCCGGTTCGAAACCCTGGGCTTGCCTGGTCAAGGCACATATGGGAGTTGATGCTTCCAGCTCCTCCCCACCTTCTCTCTCTGTCTCTCTCTCCTCTCTCTCTCCCTCTCTGTCTCTCTCTCTCTCCCTTTCTCTCTCCTCTCTAAAATGAATAAATAAAATTTTTTAAAAATTTAAAAAAGAAATCTTTAAAAAAGAAATGAGGATTAGACAGCACCCTGAGTCTGATGACGAGGAAGGCAAGAACTTGCTTGTCAATCAGCCAATACTTGTCAAGACCCCAGCCCAGGCCCGGCCACGCGCCAGATCCTGGGACAGAGTTGAAACTGAGTTGAGCTTGAGGTTAGAGTCTAGTGGGGCAGCAGGAGACCGCTATCAGCACTCCATAAGAACAATAACAGAGGGGACCTGGGAACATTTAACAGGGACACCTAACACACACTTGAGGACATGGAAGAAGCTCACCAGAGAAAATAACACGGGTCTGACATTTGAAGGATAAGCAGGAGCTGTGTCAGCAGAGGACAGACAGGTAGTCACGTACAGCTGGTGCCCTCAGCCCGGGCCCCACACAAAACAGGTCAGAGCCATTGGCATATGTCCAGAGGCCCCCACCTGGGCCGTGAATCACCTTCGTGTAGGGTTAGAAATCAACCCATGATACTCCATCTTGTCGCAGGGACCCCAAGGGAAGTAAGAGTGTGCAGTGCCGAAGGACAAGGGTCGTTACCTGTATTGTTCACCGCCACATCCCTGGCACCCACTATAGTGCCTGAGACATAGTAGGCTCTCAATAAATAACCGTGGAATGAATAAAAGCAGCAAGCAAGGAAGGAAGGACACCACGGACGTCCCTGCCTGCTGAGTCACCTTCATGCTCACCCTATCAAAACAACAATAAATATCCAGGTTAGTGAACACACCTGGTGATCACATTGCTCCTAAAAGATCGCAAGGCATCCTTAAAATAATCTGTTTGAGAATAAACGTCAAATCTTGGGGTGACGCCTTCATTTTGTTGTAAGTGTGGGCTCCATTTACCTGTCCCCATTGGTGATGAAGCCTCGGAGAAGACAGGTGACAGGGCTGGCAGAGGACAAAGATCTCACCTGTAAGTTCCATCTGCTGCTCACCATTTCCACGTGCTTTTTTCTACTTAATAGGTGTGATATATTTTGAAATGGAGCTAGTCAGAATCTTTCCACCTTCCATTTCAATGAGGCTGTAGTTTAATTAAAAGTAGAATAACATTTACATATATAATCATCACACCTCAACAGGAGACCCCTAAGAGCCTCTGATGAATGCACATGCTGCCGCCTTGGGGCTGGTTTCAGGAAACCTCCCTACCCATGGGCTCTTTGTTTGGGTGACACTGATTGGCTATATCGGTGACAAACTTGAGGAAATTAGAGTACGTGTCCAAGACTTAAAAGAGGCCCTTTTATATTGTCAGTGCCTCATATTTGTAACAAAATAGATCGTGACCCTATGTGTAATACTCATTTATGGACACCCAAAGGCTGAGTACTTTTGCAGGCTCTTTCAAATAGTACTCTCCTATTTGATCCCTAGACCCCCTCACTGAAGTACATAAGGAGAGGCATCACCCCGTTATCAGTGAGGAAAATGGGTGCTGCAAGGTGCGGTGACTGTCCTGGGTTAACAAGTGGAGCAAGTGCCAGTGCTTAGTCCAGGGCCCTTTCTACCATTTTACATTATAAGGGATATATCCTACGGTTTTCTGGAATTGTCTGCCCAAAGCTATCGTCACTGAAGTACAGAGTGGTGTTCTTGGGGGAAAAAGAAACATGACAGCCGTGTGTCAGATCATTACAGGACTTTGAGAGTTAGAAATGCTGGTAGGACGATGGCTCAGATAAAGGGTACTTGAGTGAGTCTGCCTGGGTTCAAATTCAGACTCTGTCACTAATTACTTGGACCAGTTACTTGATATCCCCTGTCCCTGGTCGACATCTGCGATTGTCTACATTCCTCCGGCTTCTGTTCTGGGGTTTTCATGGATCCAAAGAACACTGCCTCTAACGCCAGCTTTCAGAGAGGCCAAGTGAGCTAAACTAAGCCAATCAATTCAGCCCATTCCCCGGGCCGTGTCATTGACTCAGCATAGACATGTGACCCAAGTTTGTCCAATCAGAGGGAACCCCAGGACTCTTGAAGGTAATGCTGGGACAAAGACTTCCCATTGGATGGAAACAAGAAAGCATGGAGTCTGGGGAGCTCAGGCAGCCATCTTGGGTCCCTACAGAGAAACAGCTTTAGGAAGAAGCAGACAGGCTAGAAGGCAGGGCAGACGCATAGGAAAAGAAAAAACGGGTCCCTAACAGCACTACTGACTCCATGACTCAAACCTGCCATTGATTTCAGATCTATCAGTTACTTGAAAAAATAAATTATTATGTAAGTTTGAATTGGATTTCCTGTTTGACCAAAAACATCCCAAAGAATTTGCCATCTCACCTGTAAAAGAGCAATAAATAATAACACTGACCCTCGTTCATTTGGTGTGAGGTTCAATTAAGGTAACACGTAATAATACTTGGCATGTTCCTGTTTGCGGCAAGCTCCCTACTCCACCTTTGGACAACTGAAAACATCTTGTTATCTTTTTGTCACTGTAACGCCTGCTTCTTCGTGCATTTAAAAAAAAAAAAAAAAAAAAAAAAGCTCAGTCTTTTCAAAATAAACACACACACGTGACCCAGGGGCCACAGACGCAGCACGGTCACGCACGCTGCTCCGCCTGGGTGCGTGCAGGACGCGCGGTTGAAACTGCGTTAGGTCAGGAGGCGCGGCAGCGGGAGGGCAGCACCATCTTGTCATAATCACATTACTCATCGTCTCCCGCGTTAGGTGATTTTACTGCCTTCTTTCTCAGTCTCCCCTGGGTTGGTGTTCTTAACCTGTGATGTAATGGTATTTCAGAGCCTGGGAGATGAACTGCTCTCTGCGTAAAATATGGCAGCAGATCTATACCCCTAAGCCCTGATAATTAGTTTTTAATGTAACTACAATTCTTTTGAGGAGATGTTCTCGTGCTCTGAAATCTTAAAAAGCATCCCTTAGGCTGAAATTAAGTTGGAAGGAGTGTCAGGGAGGCCTCTGGTGCGGGGCGCGCAGGGCTCAGGTGACCCGCCCCTGACATGATTCATGGGATGTCAGCACGTGAGGCCGGTGTCCCCCCCACCTAGGCACCGGGCCTGCTCCGGCACAGCCACCACGGCAAAGGGCGAGCGCACACTCCATCACCAAGCCTGACACCGAGTAATAGTTACAGATGGGCTCTGGAGGAGGAGGGTGCGCAGGGTGGGGGCTCGAGGAGGAGGGTGGGAGCCGGCGGGGGGGGGGGGGCTCGAGGAGGAGGAGGGTGGGAGCCGGCTGGAGCAGGCGGGGGCTCGAGGAGGAGGAGGGTGGGAGCCGGCTGGAGCAGGCGGGGGCTCGAGGAGGAGGGTGGGAGCTGGCTGGGGGGGGACTCGAGGAGGAGGGTGGGAGCCGGCTGGAGGGGGGGGCTCAAGGAGAAGGGTGGGAGCCGGTTGGAGGGGGGGGGGCTCGAGGAGGAGGGTGGGAGCCGGCTGGAGCAGGGGGCGCGGACCAAGGCCTCCCTTTGCACTGCATCTGAGTTTACTTCTCTATTCAAACTGGTGTGGAGTTCTTCTCTACGAAGTCAGTGTGCATTTATTTCAGTAAAGGCACTACCAGTTCACAGGGGACCACAGTTCATCTCCTCCTTTACAGGAGACGTCACACTCCTTTCTGGAAACGCTTGGAAGCTGCCGAGCCAGCTGTGCACTCAGGGCGCCCTCCAGTCCTTCCCCACCTCCATCCCTTGCTCTGTCCTTCTCAAGTGTGTCCTCTGTGAAGACAACGCGGCCGTCCTGGCCCACGGGTAGCGCTGTAGACCGAACGAGGCGTTCTACAGCTGGGGCCCCATCTGCCACTATGTTGTTATCAGTATTGACGCAGTTGACCCACGATTTGCTTAACTGGCTGCAGAGAGAAAAGCAGAGGAGAACCAGCCTAGACATGAAGACCCAGAGGGGACAGGATTCCACAGAATGCAACACTCTCTGTGAATTCCAAAGACAGTTCAAGTCCCTGAATGTCCAACACATTTGTAAAGACATTTCCTCTCCCTTTGCCTGCAGCTACGCTTAGAAAAAATGTAAAGTGGTCGGACAATAACACACACAAGGTGCTTTATTTGGTCATGGGACACACACAGAGGCATGTCCCCCAACCCCATGCCAGAGGAGGGCCGCCCAGACCGCTCTCCTGGAGGTGTGGCCTCACTGCCAGGTCAGGGAGCCCCACGGCTGCCTGGACTGCACAGCCACTGCAGGCGTAGGCCCTCTGCCCTGCGTGGTCTTGGACAGAGTCCGGGAGAAACTGCCTGTGTTCCCATCTCCTTGATGGTGCTCTCTTCAGTGCTTTGGGCCAGAGGCTCAGGAAGCAGCCCCTGAGCTCCCCTCCACATCAGTGGGTCCGGGACCGCCCCCTTTGCCCAGGACAGCCATGCTCACCACCCCTCAAGGGACACCAGACAGGAGACACCTCTGTGGGCATCTCCCAGTTTCAGCCAGTGGACAGCGGCAGGGAGAAGACCGACTCTGGAGTGTGGCTAAATCCTGAAGGACCGCCCTCCCACCACCTCTTGTCAGAACTGTGACCACATCAGCTCAGAACCGCAACGCCGCGACCCTAGACCAGTGGTTCTTAGGCCTGGTCACCCTTTTAGAATCACCTGAGGAACTTTTAAAAATGCCAGTACCTAAGCCACCCCCCAGAACAATTGATTCAAACCCTCCGGGGTTAGAGCCAGGCACTGAGCTTTTTTTTTTTTAAATCCTCCAGATGATTCCAACAGCCCTCCAGCCCAAATTGATAACCTCAGGCCTAAAGCCTGTTACTGTAGAATTCAACAAGTTCCCAGGAAAGGTGAGTTTGACATTCCGTTCAGGACATTGGAGAAGCTCTGAAGAAGTGAGTTCTAATGACGCCATCAAATTATTCTCAGAGAGGAAGGGAAAATGCAACAAAACACAGCGACAAAACCAAACCTCACTCAGCCACGCAGGAGGCGCGGAGAGTAACGACACCTTACAGAGAAAACCGCAAGAAACGGGGGACGAAAACAAAGGAGAAAACATGCTCAGAAAGTAGGTCCTGAACTCGTAGGAATCACAGGCCAAATAGGAAGCAGTCGTGATTATGAAAGTCTAGGACAGTAGCATGGACCTTCTGTTGACTTCTACCTAGAGCAAAAAACAAACAAACAAACAAAAAAACCCTCAGAAACTTAACAGAACGGTGATCAGCAGAGGGAGAGGGAGTGGGGGGGAGAGGGGGGTGAAGGAAGGAGACTTCACTTGGGGTGGTGAACACACAATGTTAAATATAGATCATGTATTATACACCTGGAACCTACATAATTTTATTAAGCAATGCCACCCCAATAAATTCAATAATTATTTTTAATTGGTTTGACTCTTTAAGCCCAAATAAACACACACCAGGACAGAGAAAGAACTTGCGGACAGAATCTGAGGATGGTTGGCAGCGTTCATGGCAAATCAGGTTAAAACGGGAAACTTAGAGAGGGACGAATACCATTGTCACCTTCAAATAAAGTTGTGTTCTAGAAACTCGGGGTTAATGAATTTGAATGTATACCTTCTTAAAATTCTCATGTGGATTCATAAACCAACAGCTTGCCCAAATTGAGAAGGGAAGGGAAGGGAAAGGGAAAGAGAGAGAGAGAAAGAAAGAAAGAGAGAAAGAAAAGAAAGAAAGGAAGAAAGCATTACCAGGAATCAACTGAAAATACTCAAGAATTCACTGCAAACTGTTTTACTCAGGGTAACTAGACAGGCAGAAACATGGAAGAGGTGCTGTGCTATCACAGACTCCCCTGGGGCCGTGTGGACAAGGACATATCACTGGCCTCAGCGATAACAGCTGAACCTGTATGAGGCAGACATCCAAAGCCTGTCTGCTGGAAGCCGGGTCCCTCCCATCCTGACCTCGAAAGCCTCTGATGGTGAATGTGGGAAGGCTCAAGTCCTTGTGCCCTCCCTTGTCACAAGGTCATCATCTTTTTTAAATTTTACATGTCTGTCTATCGACTCATCTCTCTGAGGCAACTTGCTTTGGAAGGTATGAAAATAAGGTTATTAAAAGCAGAATCAGAAATTAAAACCATGAAAAGGAAGAAGAACTGAATATGCTAACAGAAAAGTTCCTGAGAGTGAGCAATAAATTAGACCCTGAGCTTGTCAGCAGCCAAGGCAAAAGGGAAGGTGACTGGCTTCATTTCTGCCCATGGGAAGTGATCCACTTTGATCTTGCCACATCGTTTGGGACCTCACAGGGGAACTCAGAGCATATCACAACAATGTTCTCAGTGAGGCCACAAGCAAGAAACAGTGGGACACTCAGGTTGAATAAAATGCTGAGTTTAGTAAAGGGCTACTTCCACAGGTCTGGACAGGGTGCAGGAAGCCACAAAGAGAGTGCAGACCCTCAGGGCTGGACGTGGGGGAGAAGGGGATGCCTTCCCACCCCCAGGCTGGAAGGGAAGGGGGTGCAGCCAGCCCAAAGCAACCTGGCAGAAATGGCGCTCACTCTCCTCCGGCCCTCCAATCCCCTGCCAACCCCAGGCCCTGCTGAGCCCAACCAGAGGCCAGGAGAAGCCCGTTTGAAGCAGAGCAGCGCCACCCATGGAAGCCTCTTGGGGCACTAGACCAGGCAGGGAAGGGTGCAGTGCCAACCTGGAGGGGCGAAGGGAAAAGAGGGGCATCCGTGCCTTTACAGGAAGTGCAAACAAGCATTGACAACATTGATTTTCGTACAATAAGAACACAAGAAATGGATTTTCAACATAATTCAGAAAGGACATTCGATAAGAGCAATGTGATTTGGGCAGATCACTTTCTGAGGTGGTAACATGATACAAAAATAGAATTTAGCATCCTAGAATTAAAGCTGGGACATATTAGCCTTGGCCCCAGAGATTGGCAAGAGTGGAGACATGTCTACCTTCAGGGTTATGGGACAGCCATTGTCACCTGTGGGGTGACAATGAAAGAGAAGGTGAAAAGATAGCAACCTCTGTATGTGACACTTTCCAATACCTGCTTCCCCTCCCTCATGGGTCCCACAGTCATTCACGTGACCTTGAATGACTTACAATTCCTCTGTGTTGTTATAACACGATCCCATTTTTATTTCCTCTAGTGTGTACTGAGCTGCTCTTACTAGTAACCAAAAAAAACCCCAAACATACAAATTCTAGACTAAGATGTTTTCCATCTACTCCTTCCCCACAAAAGAAGCCAACCATTCTCCCAAAGTGAAGCCCTGTTCGAGCTGAATATATTTTAGCTGGGTTACAGGAGTAGCTTTGGCTCAGAGTGGCAGCCCGGAGGAAGAGCAGATCCACGGGCCCTGAGACTAGATCACCCTGAGAGGTTCTCTAACCAGCCCCAGAGTGGGGAATGGGGTCACCCCAATCCTGGAAATAGCCATTCCTTGGTCACATCAGAGAATTCTGCTCAAGGAAAGCAGAGACTTGTCCCCATAGTTCAAAGCTTCTCCATGCACGTGCAAGCAGACAGCACAGAAGACTGTCTTGACGGATGTGGTCATAAAGTTCCCACTGAGTGTAACTTGAAGCACATTGAACTTCGCCGATCCATCACAGAGGCAGGAGGTTGAGACCTGTTCTCCGTGTCAAGTCCAACTGGTGGCGGGTTAATAGAAGCAGCTCCCTCCTCCCAGCGGGTGGCTTCACGGCCTGATTTGTGGCCAGGCAGCCGAGCTGCGGCCACGGGGTCTGAGTAATGGGGTTAGATGGACACCGTGTCTCAATAGCACATGGCCAAGCATGTCCTGAGGAGTGACAGACCTGGGGAGAGATGAGGCCCCATGTCTGTTCAGGACAGAGGTCAAGTTCAGGCATCTGCATAATAATGTTTCCCACCTCCGGGGGTGCCTTCCTTCTGAAGAAATGACTGAATGTTTATCTACTCATGAGCTTTATTTTCCACTCTGTCCACCCTTCTCCAAGGATGTGGATAACATAGGGATGAGATCAGCATCCCTCTCTCCCTGCCTGCCCTGGGATAGGAAGTTGTGGCTTTATACCCCTTAGGTCATTTCAGCCTTACAGCAGCTTACAAGGTAGGGATGTGACCATCCTAGTTCACAGATGAGGAAACTGAGGCTCAGAGGGAAGTCATTTTCCCTCAAGGCCATTAGGCCAGCAAATAGCCAAGGCATTTGACTGCAGGTTGCCCAATTCTAAAGGCCTCTCCTTGAGCTTTTCTGTTTCCGGAAGGAAGCTTCAGCTGAAAGATGACAAGGAGGCCCTGTCCTCTCTGACACCAGCCTGGGGACTTCTCTGAACTCTGCAGCTTCGTCCTGCAGAAATCGTTCCACTGCCGGCCCTCACTGGGCGACAGGCCGGAGAGAGAGAAGGAGGTGGAGGGGAAGCCTGGGGGTCAGGAAGGAGGAAGGAGCAAGGGGACAGAGCCACTCACCATCGTGCTCCTCACCCCAGAGCACCCAGAACAACTTGAGCCCAAGGGGACAAGAATGGCACAGCCTAAGGCAAGGGAAAGCCGATGACTTGGAAGTCACACTAGAGGGAATAAAAATGGGATCGTGTTATAACAACATAGTGACTTGGATTAGCAGGCTTCTCTCCGGTGGTCCGGCTGGATCCACTCCAGCGGCTCAGAGATACACTCCACCCGACGCCTGCATCTCTAAAAGTCAGGCTCGCACCTCCCACTCATTACAAAGCACATATGTGTGAGAATCGCCAATGGCTGCTAAAACTATTAGTGAAAAGTCTGATGGGGAACAGGATCTCTACAGCACTCAGATCGTTTACTAATTACAAAGGAGAACATGGTCATTTAACAGCAGCAGAGACCGCCCTACTGAGTAACCCGAGTGCATACTACCCAGAATGGGATAAATCAACAACCTGTGACTCCAGACACAACGTCCTGATGAGACAAATACCTGTGGTTTCCTGCCAGAAACACAAACCCTGAATCTCATAACCAGGAGACACCGAACAAACCCAAAGTGAGGGACATTCTACAAACTGACACTGGCCTGTAGTCTTCAAAAAATGTCAAGATCATAAAAGGCAAAGAAAGGCTAAAGAACCATTCCCAATTAAAGGATATTAAAACGGACAGGCCCTGGCCGGGTGGCTCAATGAATAAAGTGTTGCCCCAGCGCACCAACGTCGCAGGTTCAACCCCCAGTCAGGGCACATACAAGAAGCAATCAACGATTGCACAGTTAGAAGCAACAACTAAGTGGAACAATAAATTGATGCTTTCTCTTTCTCTCTCTTCTTCTCTCTCTGTCCCTCTATCAAATCAATGCAGAAATTCTTGAAAGATAGGACAATACATGTGATGTATGATCCTTGATTGGGTCTGGAACCAAAGGGGTGAGATAGGGCAGGGTAGACACTCGCTATAAAGGCATTACTGGGAAATTGTAGCCACGTGAGTCTGGACTGGGCGTGCGTGTATCGGAGTTCCATTTCCTGGTGTGGATAATCTCGCTGTGGTTGTGCAAGAGGACGTCCCTGTTCTCAGAGTACACACACTGAAGTGTCTGTGGGTGAAAGAGGGTAGATAATAAAGCAAATATGGCCAAATGGTACCAACGGGGGCGTCGAGGTGACCGGTGAACAGCAGTGCTTTTCTATAAATTTGTAATTATTTCAAAAAAAAGTTTGTTTGTTTGTTTTTAAATACTTTATTTATTGGTTTTACAGAGACAGGAGAGAAAGCGGAGCATGGAATGGGAAGTATCAACTCATAGTTGCTTCATGTTAGTTGTTCATTGCTTGCTTGTTGTATGTGCCTTGACCAGGGAAGCCCAGGGTTTCGAACCGGCAACCTTGGCATTCCAGGCTGAAGGTTTATCCACTGTGCCACCACAGGCCAGGCTGTTTGTTTGTTTTTTAAGCCACACTGCACATTTGCAAGCTGAGAGGAAAGACAAGATTTGGACAGGCTTTGAGATACAGCAGCCTGCAGCCAGTTGAAAAAAAAAGGAGAAGAAGGAGGCTTCCATGGATTTGCTCAAGGTTGCACATGCACCCCACCCCTTGGCATCCCATCAGCTCAGCTGCTTGGTCGCAGGAGGAGGAGATGGCTCTCTGGGCAGCTCGATGCTGTTGCTGGAGTTAAAATGGCTGGAGGACCAGACAAGGGCTGGGGTGGGGGCTGTGAAGCACCTGAGACAGTAGATAAGCAGCCCCTGCCTTCGCCATGGCAATTTGATCAAAATGGTCTCTCTCACCTCTTCTCACTATTACACAATAGCCCTATTTGGTTCAAGCCAACTCAGATTTTGCTCATTACTTTTCCTGTTGAACTCTTTGGTCCACAGTGAAGTTCATTTGCAAATAGAGCCCAGAGTTTCGAGAGGGTTTATGGGGCAATCAACCAGGCAGAAAGGCAGTCTCCCATGTCAAATCAGCCTCTGACTGTCCTTTATTATTATTTTGTTTAATATCCCTCATCTTCTTCTCTGTTCAAGTTGTTTCTATTCATCTCACTTTAGCATTGCCCAGATCAATCTTCCTAAATTAGCAGAGGCCTGCAGCACCCTGCCCAGCAAAGGAAAGGGAAAAGACAGACAGACTGTCTGCAGCAAAACTATTTAATTTGAGCTGGTTGCCCTCTCTGAGAAATGATGTCCACATCAGATAAGACGACGGCCAGTTGAAATTGTTCTATCAGAACGGACTTGCCTGTTTTTGAAGCTCATTCCAGACAATTGGAAACTGTTCTCTTCTCCTCTTTTTATAAGGCAATTGCCCAACTTGAAGCTTGCTTAGGACTGAAGCAGAGGCCACAATAATTTATACAGTAAAAGCCTCTATCAGATTGTATATTTTCCAGGTAAATATGCTGGGTAAATATTCCCTCTGTTTTATCTTTAGTGCGCTATCTTGATGCATTCTGTCAAGCTATCACTGTCTGGGGAATATTTTACACACAGATAGGCAGGCAACCTGTCACTTATTACATTTAATGTGGTTTGTCTTTTCAAAGATGAGAATATTAAGTGTTGTGTCTTCCTTCCATAGAGCTGGTCTGTCCTATGAACGTGCATTTGTTGCCCTAATGGGTCCCTTCCTGTTCTAATTAATATGACAACATAGTATTGTCATCAAGCAATATTTATGGAGCAGCCCTCCAAGGATTGGGGGTCTGTGCTGGGGCTTTAATTAAAAGGTCCTATCTCATTCTAGGGATCTATGCCGCAGAGATACTCGCACCGCTGTGCAAGAGCAGCCGTCCAAGGAGCTGGCCGCAGCATCGTTTGCGATGGCAAAACAATGAGATGAACTAAATAGATTATTACACAGCCATTAAAGAACCAGATCAATGTACATGAACCAAAATGGAATGATGCTCATAATACATTGGAGGGATGAACAAAAGTGAACTGGGAAACCTTACTGATAGAATGATCCCATTTTCAGGAGAGGTAAAGTCTCAGTATATGCAGTGTATGTGTACGTGTGTGTGTGCATGTGCATGTGTGTGTGGGTGGGTGTGTGTGTGTGCGTGTGTGTGTGAATGCAGGTGTGCGGTGGAAGAGTAACACCTCCATGTGCCTAGGTGGCGCTGCTATTTCCAATTCCTCAATGGAGACACTCTATAAGAGATCTCCAGGGCTTCAAGAGAGGCTTGTGGAGGCAAAGGATCCTAACAACGGGCAAACGGAAAAGAAATCTGGAGAAAAATAATAAGAATGCAATTTTCTTAAAGGACTTAAGACCTGAAGCTCTCTGCTACATAGCAGATATGGAATCCAGGACCCACTATACTCTGAAAACACTGTTGAGACCATAAAAGTCACCAAATTTCTGGGAATCGACAGCAACTGTGTGGAATGGAGGGGAAAGGCAAACAGCCTGATCCCAAGCCTGAGTGCGCCCTGGAACACCATCCACAGGGCCCGGCTGGACATCCAGAAGCAAGCCAGGATGAAACAGAGGACCTCCCTGAGGACGCCCGAAACCACCAAGCAGTTCACCAGAAAAGAGCAGTGGAGTGTGGGCTCTCTTGGCTTTTTTGGAAACGAGAGAGTTAAAGACAAACCTGTTTGAAGTCTGTAAAATAATGAGTGGCATTATTTGCAAATTTAACTTAGGAACCTAATTTATAAACTGACCTTCAGGGAAGATTCCAGTCTCCTAGGCTTACCGAGACCCAAGACCCGAGACCTGAGACCAACCTGTGAACAAAAACATAGAAGAGATGGCATTTCCTGTTGTCACTTCAGTGAACAGCCAACTTGCAAAGGCAGACATGACCAGCCAGGATATGTGGAGCTAATCAAGCCAATGTTAGATTCAAAAGAAGCACTTACTGAGCTCATACTGGATACAGTGCATGTACTGAGCTCATACTGGATACAGTGCATGTACTGAGCTCATACTGGATACAGTGCATGGTGTTTTCACATTTGTCACCTCCTTGAGTTCGCAAAACTCGCCAAAGCTTTAACATGTATTAAAAGTGAAGTTGAGAGGATCGTGTTGAGTTAAAATAAAGTAGACCCTGCAGACAAGCAGTAGCCCTTTAGAATACCCATTCTAACCTCCATTCACCAATCAGGGATTTTAGGTGATCTCAAAAGCAAAACGATGAGAATACCAGACATCTGTACATACATGTCTCTTTCACTTTTTCCTGCAGTACACTCAGTGTTCTCAATCTTTAATGAGTATAAGAATTTCTGTGCAGGGTTATTGTCAAGGACATTTGTCGTTTTTGTGGGGGAGGGGATGAGAGAAATGAACTGTCAGCACACAGCCTCCCAGTCTTAGAAATCTATAGTTCCTTCCCACCACAAAAGACAAGGAAACTGAGTCTCCCTTTCCACACCCCCTGGCAGTCTGCTCAGCCAATCAGACACATCCACCCAAGATTCTGAACTTAGGACAAATGAGGAAATACAAGAGAAAGTTAGAACCCAAATGCAGTGGTAGCCATGATGATATCTAGCCAAAATGGCAATGTCCTAGTTAGACTATTACAACTAAAACATAGTTGTTCCATACCCCAACACATTGGTTAGCATAACTCCAACACAAAAACCTGATACAGGCCCTGGCCAGTTGGCTCAGTGGTAGAGCATCAGCCTGGCATGCAGGAGTCCTGGGTTCAATTCCCGGCCAGGACACACAGGAGAAGCGCCCATCTGCTTCTCCACCCCTCCCCCTCTCCTTCCTCTCTGTCTTTCTTCCCCTCCCGCAGCCAAGGCTCCACTGGAGCAGTTTGCCCGGGCGCTGAGGATGGCTCCTTGGCCTCTGCCTCAGGAGCTAGAATGGCTCTGATTGCGGCAGAGCGACGCCCCAAGATGGGCAGAGCATCGCCCCCTGGGAGCCATGCCGGGTAGATCCCGGTCGGGCGCATGCGGGAGTCTGTCTGACTGCCTCCCGTTTCCAGCTTAGGAAAAAAAAAAAAATTAATATACTAAACCCAGCAATATATGAAAACAATACAATATTATAACCAAGTTGGATTTATACCAGGAATTCAAGGTTGGTTTAACATGAGAAAATCAGTCAATGTGCTTTATACCACACTCACCAATTAAAACAGAAAAATTATATGATTTTTTATAGATATAGAAAATGCATTTGATAAAAGCATTGTCCCTTCATGATAACAGAAAATAAAAAAGTTGCAATAAACCAGAAATTTCCTTCAACTGATTAAGACTATACACTCTCACCAACAGTGAAATGCCAAGGTTTTTCTTTTAATATTATAAATAAGAATAATACATCTACTATAACCACTTCTATCCAACATTTTAACAGAGGCCCTACTCAGTAAAATTAGGCAAATAAATAATGTAAGGATCAAAAGGAAGACATAAAACTGTCATTATTTGTGGATAATAGTATTGTTTACATGAAAAAATTTCTTAAATCCTTAAATTATTAATAAAGGAAGTTGGCAGGGTTTCTTGGTTTAAAAAAAATCAATATATGCAAATTAGTTGCATTTCTATGTATAACACAAACAATAAAAAATTTTAATGACACAATTTCAATAGCATCAAAAACAGCGAGTACATAAAAACAGATCATAACAAAAGATGGAGAAAACCACACAACTAGGAAAACGTTGAAAGAAGACCCAAGTACATGGAGAGATAGATCATGCTCATAGATTGGAAGACTCAATATTGCAAAAGTATCAATACTCCCCTAAAATCATCTGTAGATTCAAGGCAATCCTGAAGCAAAATATAAAAACATATTTTGTGTAAAATTGAGAAACAATTCAAAATTTATATAGTAACGCAAAGGACCAAGATTAGGCAAGAAGCTCTTGAGAACAAGAGAAGGGCTTGTCCTGCCAAGATTAAGAGCAGAAAATAAAACGTTTCATGAAATTATTGACATAGTGTGACATAGTGCAATACTGGCTTACGGAGACTCAAGTGGACCAGTGTAGCAGAATATAAAACCAAGACACAAAGCCATGCGTACATGGACACGTGATCCCTTGGTCTGTCCTGAAGGTAGCACTGCAAAGCAATGGGGAAGGGTGATAAACAGAGCTAGGCTACTTTGGTGTCCTTATGAGAAAAACTGGTTGAAATTTTATCTCACACCATACTCAAAAAATCAACCCTAGGCCGATTATAGACTTAAATGTAAAAGACAAAACAATATTAAAGACTGTCTTTGTGGGAAACTTAAAACAAAACAGAAAATAGTAACCATAAAGGAAAATACTGATAAAAGTGACCACATTAAAATAAAAATTTTCTGTTTAACAAAACATGCCCTTAAGAGAAAGAAAAGGGAAGCCAGAGAGCAGGGGAAACTGTGCAACACACAAAACCAACAAAGGGCTGACACCAGAAGATATAAAGAAGTCTCAGAAATCATTTTGATAAACGCAAACAATCCAATATTCTTTTAAAGGGCAAAGGACTTGAATAGCCATTTTACAAAGCAGACATCCAAACACCAATAAATATCTAAAAAGGTAATCCACCTTTTCTGTCATTAAGAAATTCAAATTAAAGCCACAGTGAGCTATCCCTACACACAAGCTACATAAGCTGAGGCTCCTAAAAGTTTCTTTTTGTTTTATTGCAAGGGATGGGTCTTCAGTTTCAAACATGGGGCCACCCTCAACCCCCACTGTCAGTTCTGACAGAGTCGCTGTCTCTGCATAACTTAGAAGAGCATCATTCTAGAGAAAAGAAATTCATTCTTATTATGAATAGTCCTCCAAGTCATTTCCTGGTTGACATTCAATTAAAGCTGATCCCTACTCTATGTCACAAAGTCTTAGGATTGGAAATACCATGCATAAAAGTCCCTTTATGTCCCCAATACTTTTGTTTTATTTATTTATTTATTTTTATTGATTTTAGTGAGAAAGGAAGGGGAAGAGAGAGAGACAGGAACACGCTCGAACCAACCAAGCTATCCGGCCAGGGCTGTCCCCAGTACTTCTCTGAAGCAATCCTACCTCATCCCTCTGGCCCCTTCAAACCTCTCCTTTCCCTCCAAGTCTTGAGCTTGGTTCAGGCTACCACAAAACCGCATCTTTCAAACCTTGCTCATAAAGGTCACTGACCGCAAGTCTAAACCACTTTGCGGTTTGGGCCAATGTACACAGCATCTTAAAGTGCATATCCCAGCAGAGCCGCCACCCAGGCTGACGACCCTAGCTTCCATGACCACGGTAGACTGTGGCCACAGGAAACAGAACACAGCCAGCCTCCCCACCTCACACCAGTGGCTTTCTTTCCCTTCCTACTCCGGGCATTTGAATTTCAGATAAAGCTTGCCTCTCCCATGGCCCAGAAGAGGTCAAATCAAGAATGGTACTCTCTTTAGCAACTACAAAAAGTTCTGATTTTCTCCTTGAGTCAAGTTCCCTAATGGCTAGAATATAAGCCCAATTTCTAACGGGTCCTGAACTGGACCATTTCCCTCCCAGTGCCCAGGGCTCCCTGTGGGGCAGATTGCCACGTGCACATAGGAACCAGCAGGAATCACCATTTCCCCCTTCCAGCCTCCTTGCCTGGGATGCTTTAATTCATCCCCGAGTCCTCAGCCTTATGAGGGAACTGAGCAGCTCTGGGGGGTCCTTAGACCGCCCCCACTTGAATCCAATACAGCAGCCCATATTTACTAAAAATAATAATAATAATAGCTCCTCCTCTCCAGGACAGCCTGGAGAAGAGAGAAGGTGAAACTAGGGGGAGGGGAGGAGCTCATGCTGTTTAAATGACCCAAAAAATCACTATCTGCTGGGCCCTTAAACCGTAGCCTCCATATCTGTGGCTCTTAGGAGACCCGGGAATTTACCCACTCAAGCCACAGCCCCTATGCTGAGAAGCAGTCTGACTGTGGGCTAAGAAGTCCCCCAAGTGAGGTTTCTGGCCCATGCGTGTCACACACAGCTGGTCCTTTCCCTGCCCATCTAAAGCCATGAGACACATGACCCAGTACCCTCTGTTCTCTATGCAGAAGCTCAAAGGCCACCAAGCAGTATCTGGAACCCATCAGAAGCCTTAATAGGACTTTAATTTAGGGTATTAAGGCAGCTGTATGTGACCTCACACTCCTGGCTCTTAAATTCAAGGCTAATGACTCTCTCGGCTGCAGCTGACGCTGTCACCACTGGCCTGGCGGCTCCTGACAACAGCTCAGGCTGCGACGCCTGGCGAGGGCCTGGTGTTGCTGGGTCAACGTCACTCTCTTTGCTCATTCCGTCAATATCTGATGCCCACTCCATACAGGCAGTGGCTGAGACAGATGCCCTGGGTGCTCACGTGTACAGCTGCTGACACACTCTGGGGGACAGGCTGGCTTTAGCCCAGAGGAGAGTTACAATGTCCTTGCGTTGCTGAGGGCTCCTGACCCATGCTGAAGAAGGGAGGTGCATCTCTAAGTCGGTCCTTGGACACAGGAGGAATCTGAACCTGACAAACTCTGAGTTAAGTGAACGGCATCAGGTTTGGTTCGCCTGTGTCACTTTGAACTAGAAACAGCAGGTGTCACATTTTGAAGACCTACTATGCAACAAGCACTTGTTATGTGCTTCATCCAAGTGATTTTTATCACCTCTTCATGTTAACACTGAGAGACCCAAGGCTCAGAGGGGTTAAGTGACTTGCCCAAGGTCACACATGCCTTACTCCATGACCACTCCTGTCCCTTGATGCTGAAGTGCCTTTCATGGCGCATACTTCACAGTACCCCCTCCCCCCAGTGGATCCCCTCCACGTGGCTACAGCACAAGTCTGAGCCTCCTAGGAAGATGGAGGAGCTATCTCATTTCTCCAGCACAGCCTGGCTGAACAGCCTCTGCACTGACTCCGATCTGCTTAGCCACCCTCTATGGCTCCCTATTACCCATACCATGTCACATCCATGCCCCTCAGCATGACATCCCCACAGTCCCAACTTCCTCCTGGCACCTTATGGTCTAGGACCACAGACCAGTCTAAGCCCCCTGTACACCATACTCTTTCTCACCTCCATGCCTAGGCTTGTGCCTCTCTGTCCACTGGACTCTCACTACTCCCCCTTCTCCTGACCAGTACTCAGGTGACACCTCCTCCAGGGAGGCTTCTCTGGTTCCACCCCCCAGCTGCTTGCCTCCCACACCCCACCAAAGTCCTTATTCCCTGTCTAATAGCAATCTGGCTGATTGTATCTCACCCAGCAGTGTCCTGAGTATGGGGACTGAGTCTGAGCAGACCTGTGTCCCCAGAGTGGCTCTCAGTTGATGTCAGCTGGGACAAACCTGCTCTGAGATTGCCTCGCTTCCCAGTCTGGAGAGGGCAATAGCCCAAAAAAGGCCAAAGACATCAGCCCTACTGAGTCCCCAAGTCTCCACCCCTGGTGCTGCAGACAAAGGCCACACACAAAAGGCACAGTGCGGTAGCCTCTCCTGGAGCCAGGAACAAAGGGACAGCACGTGGGCATCGCCCTCAGCGGTGTCGGCCTCTCAGCCCAGCTACACGCACCGGGCCGGTTGCCATGGTACGTTTTAATTAAGTGTAAGGATTTTGTGTCTCGATAACAGAAAACACGGCTCCCTTTTGTTTGTCCTCCGTCCCTCCAGGAACAGAGACGGGGTGCGGAGCGCAGAGCTGGTTCTTAGGGGAAGGGTGGGAGAGGCTGGGCCCTGGGGAGGGAGCCCTGGAAGGTGGGCTACCCTCCTGACCTACCCCTGGGCATTGCCCTGGTACCAGTGCCCGCCAGGAGGCACCTCCACCAAGCTGTCTCCCAGGGTGGGCTCGGGATGGGACAGTGCTGGGCAGGCTGGTCTGCTCTCAGTCCCTGGCAGGCAGCCTCTGCTTCAACCAGGGATCAAGACAAGGCCACGGTGGGGCACAGACCCAGAACAGGAAAATCAGAAAATCCAAAGTGCTCTCCCCTTAGGTGCCTGAGGCCTGAGGCCAACAAGCATTTCCACTAAGAACCTGCAGAGCAAACCCTCCCATCAGCACCTGGGTCACATCTCATTTGCATTTCATCTGAATTGAGCACAGTGAGCTAAGCAGAAACTGGCAGTCCCCTTCTATAGATGTGGACCCTCTGGTCACAGAGGTTAGGGACCTTGGGAATTGAGCAGGATTTGAATTCAAGTTTGCCTAACTCCAAAGATCCTGGAACTCCCAGTTCCCCAAGCTGCCCATGCAACATCCTCTGGATACCTACTGTGTGCAGAGCACCCAGTCAGACATGCGTGGGTCCCTCCCATGAGCTGAGCCCTTGGGAAGCTCTGAGAAGAAACAGATGAGGACCCCAGTCCCAGACTTATGGCCCAGACCAGAGTGATCAAATAAAATTAAATACCAGCCACATATACAGTTTTAAATTTTCTAGTAGCCACAACAAATAGAAAACAAAAACAATGTGAAATGTATTTTAATAAAAATGTCTTGAGCACAATATTCAAATGATCATTTTCACATTTAATGAACTCATTTACATTCTCCTTTTGGGGTTCAGTCTTGGTAATCTGGTGTCTTTTTTTTTTTTTTCCTGAAGTTGGAAACGGGGAGTCAGTCAGACAGACTCCTGCATGTGCCCGACCGGGATCCACCCGGCATGCCCACCAGGGGGCAATGCTCTGCCCATCAGGGGTGTTGCTCCGTTGCAACCAGAGCCATTCTAGCACCTGAGGCAGAGCCAATGGAGCCATCCTCAGCACCCAGGCCAACTTTACTCCAATGGAGCCCCGGCTGCGGGAGTGGAAGAGAGAGACAGAGAGGAAGGAGAGGGGGAGGGGCGGAAAAGCAGATGGGCGCTTCTCCTGTGTGCCCTGGCTGGGAATTGAACCCAGGACTCCTGCACGCCAGGCCAATGCTCTACCACTGAGCCAACCGGCCAGGACCAATCTGGAGTGTGTCTTACACGTACAGCAAACCTCAGCCGTCTCATCCTGTCGCCGAGCTGGGGCTCCCAAGCACCACAGCATTCCCAATGAGGACAGCTACAGGTGGCTCTCTGACAGGTAAGGACAGAGGTCAGGTGGGCTTGGTCCTCCATGCCCCTTGCCTCTGGGTATACATCCTTGTGTGGTCCCCTCCATACTGAAGAGGGCTCCCTGCGAGGCCAACAGTGCACTGCAGGAGGGGCAGCGTGTTGACTGCGGAGGCTCGTCACAAAAGGGGTCGCTTCCTCCTGGCCCCCCTTGGATGGCTTGCTCTCAGGGAGGTCAAGCAGGGGTCCACATGGTGAGAAACTGAGGCTTCCCACCAACAGCAGCTCTAACTTGCCAGGCAGACCAGTGAGTTCTGCAGCCCCAGCAAGCAGAACTCCAGAGACCCCAGGCCAGAACCATCCATCTAAGCCGCTCCTGGGCTCCTGACCCATGGGCTGTTGCAAACCATTTTCTGTTAGAAGCCACTAAGGTTTGGGGTGATCTGTTATGTGACAACAGAGAATTAAGACAGCAGGACAGACAAGGACACCTGGTCTGCTGGAGCGGACTCCCGCCAGAGCAACCCTGCCTGGCCGCTGGGGAGTCGCAGCTCTGATGGGGCCCAGTGCTCTGTTTAGTCCAGTGGCCCTCAGTCACCGTCGGGCCCTCCCCCATGCCTCTGTCGCTAGCTGGTGCTCCTCCCTTTAGACACGTGGCGCCAAATTGCTTCGCACCACTGTTCTCTTGTCACCCTCAAGGAATTACTACTTGGCCCATCTCATATCACAGGTCAGCCGAGGTAAGAATGATTTCACCGCCCACCTCCGAGTGCTAACAGGGTAACCCTTCACCCCGCCAGCACCACTCTCTCTCGCCAACCTCTCTCCTGCTGATGTATTTCCCCAGATCGCCGCTGGAAAAGCCAAGGCTTCCTCGTTCCCTCGCCCACCTGGCCCTCCTCAAGTTCTCATGCGGTGGGTGTAAGAAACAGCCCCATTAGGGCCCCCCAGGAAAAGTCCAGGGAGATGAGCCTATGTGCATGACACACAGGGCCCCGCCCATCCACCTGCCCCTGCCCCTCAAGTCCCCTCTGCTTTAGAGGGACCCTCGATCTCAATCGTACAGGCCCCATATTAACTTCCCTCTCTCCTCGCTTTACTGTCTCCCTGAAGGATGGGGCCAGCTGTGCTGGTCGGTTTTTAGCAGCCTCCCCTCAGACTTCTCAGTGCTGTAGCTACCCTCTCCTCCCCACACTCCCAGCACCTTCCATGTCCACTGCCAGCCCGAGGGACCACCCTAGGGGGCCTCCCCCAAGATTAGAGGGACGACGGGAAACAGTACCTTGCAGAAATCCTGTCTCACGGACTGTGCACTCCCGTGTCACAGCCTGGCTGGAAGGATGGCACCGTCACTAATGTGTCCATTTATCCAGCCAGCATTTCTTGAGGGCCCAGAAAGTCAGTTCAGGTACTGAGCCAGCTGTGGGGACACAGCGATGAGGGAGGTTCAGGTGCATCCTGCTGTAGGTCTGTCTGCCCAGGTGAGATGTTCACGTTCAATGAGGACAGAACATCAGCTTCAGATGATCAAAAATTCTGGAGCCAGCCTGACCAGGAGGTGGCGCAGTGGATAGAGCGTCGGACTGGGATGTGGAAGACCCAGGTTTGAGACCCTGAGGTCGCCAGCTTGAGCGAGGGCTCATCTGGTTTGAGCAAAAAGCTCACCAGCTTGAGCCCAACGTCGCTGGCTAAAGCAAGGGATTACTTGGTCTGCTGAAGGCCCACGGTCAAGGCACATAAAAAAATAATAATAATAATAATAATTCTGGAGCCAGATAACAGTGATGGTTGTACAACATTGTGGATATACTTAACACTGTGAATTACACAGTTTAAGAATGGGGGGGGGGGAGGCCCTGGCCAGTTGGCTCAGTGGTAGAGTATCAGCCCAGCGTGTAGAAGTCCTAGGTTCAATTCCTGGCCAGGGCACACAGAAGAAGAGCCCATCTGTTTCTCCACCCTTCTCCCTCTCCTTCCTCTCTATCTCTCTCTTCCCCTCCTGCAGCCGAGGCTCCATTGATACAAACTTTGCCCGGGCGCTGAGGACAGCTCCATGGCTTCTGCCTCAGGTGCTAGAATGGCTCTGGTTACAACGGAGCAAGGCCCCAGATGGGCAGAGCATTGCCCCCTGGTGGGCATGCCAGGTGGATCCCGGTCAGGCGCATGCGGGAGTCTGTCTGACTGCCTCCCCCCAACTTCTCACTTCAGAAAAATACAAAAAAAAAAATGGATGGGGAAAAAGAAAAAGGAAAAAGTACTCTGTATATATTTAGAAGGTCCTTTCCTTTCAAGGTGGCATCTCACTGTTTACTCAGCAGATGTCCATGGGAACCAGCCGTGGACCGCCCGCGCTGAGCGGGCACAGGTAAGGTGCAGAATGCAGTCCTCAGTAATTAAAGTGTCCGTCTCCATGAGAAGCTTGCCTCCTTGGGACTCCGGGTAGACACTGAGTCACCGTCCCAGTGCACATGGTTCTGCTGAGGGGTAAAAATCCAGGTTCAGCCCAGCTCCCTCCTGAAATCTCCCCCAGCTTTGCGGGGCATGGGGGTAGCAGTAGAGATGATAAGTCACCCTCTCTCTCCTACTCATGGAGAATAAAGAGAGAAAATGGAGGAGGGGGAGCCAGGAGGGCCGCTGGCCCTAGAGCAATCCTCTGCCCTCAAGTTAACCCTTTCTGTACCCGTCAGAGGGAGCTGAGAGTTGTTAGCTACAGATATTTTATTCATAGTAACCGGAAGACAGAGATAAGTAACCCCTCCTGAGTGCTTCCCACAGGCCAACACTGTGCTGACAGTCCTTGTCTACACCCCCCATGGCGCCAAGAGGTAACTTCAGTGATTAGCATCATTTTACAAACAAAAAAAAGACTGAGATCAGAGAGGAAAATGCGTCCGAGGTCACAGCTGGAAGACGATATAAGAGTCGAACACTCGGTGTGGAGAGCATTTTTCTTTCTCTCTCCTTCTCAGAAAGAGCACAGAGCTGAGGGGTGACACCACCATGTGGTGGCTTCCTGAACCCTCAACGCTCCCATGCCAGTCTGGCTCCAGAACTGACCTCTGAGCCCCCCACAGCCAAGAATGTGGGGCAAACATCACCCTGAACTATCCATGGACTTAGGTTGTTGTGGGGTTTTTAACTGACCGATGGCTCCGACCTGGGGCGCGGCTCAGTGGGGTCAGAAGGGGCACTGGACGGGCCTTGACCTCCCTGCCGCCTCCTTCTGGAAGGAGCACTGGCTCTGGGTCAGGCCAGGGAAGCTGGAAGATCTGACGCTGGGCGAAGACAGTCTCCAGTTCAAACCCCGGCCTTGGCCTTGGGCTTCTGGATTTCCAAGTCCCTCATGGGCAGGCTGTCCTTTACCCCCTGAAGAATACGTGTGGAGGAAAACATCTGCCCCATTTCACAGATGAGTAGCGGAGGCCCAGAGAGGGAAAATCACTCGGCCCAGCGGGCCAGAGGGAGCAAAGAACCAGCGACGTAATTTTCGAGGCCAGTGCAAAGTGCGAACATGGGGTCCCTTGTTCAAAAGTTATTAAGAATGTCAAGTTGATGGTACTAGGAGCTTGACACCCAACTTGGGGCCCTTCTGAGCGTGGGAACAGGTTATGCGCCCACGAAGTCAGCCTGGGGGTCAGGGACGATGCCGGAACCTCTGGGGGCATGTTCCAGCACCACGTGGCTGCCTCTCCTGTCCCTACACACCGCGGCCCCCAGCCTGCAGCCTCCTGCATGGGGAGGGGTCCCCCGAAGTGAGACACCGACCAGAGGCCTCAACAGAGCCCGGTCACAGACTCCGGCCCCCATGTCGCTGATCACATTAGCTCAATTCAATTGTGATTCTGTGTAATTACAATCCTTTTCTAGGAAGAAGAGGACCAAACTGAATTAGGAGGGGGAAACAGTCCGTACTTTCATTCAGAAAAAAAAAAAAAAAAAAAAAAAAAAAACCAACTTAGAATAAAAACTAAATTAGATTTCACTCTGCGGGTCCTGGACTCAGGAAATGAAGGAGTCAGGGTGAAGTCTTGCTGCTGACACTTCAATTCACATGCAACTTAGAGCCAAGACTTCTCTCCTAGCCTTGGTTTCCTTATCCGTGAAATGGGAATAAAATAACTCCTTTGGAATTTTCACAAAGATTAAGTCAGACAACACAGCAGTGCTTCATCTTTTGGGAGAAGCTTGTAAAAAATGCATTCTCCTATTCAATTTCAAAGGGTTTCACGGTCTTAAAGTATAGGCACAGTATCCCTGGAAACACCTGGAAGTCAAGAATTGCTAAAATAAGAAATGTAAACCGCAATGCAATTAAAATATTTTGTGAGATTTCAAACCACTGTACCAATGAAAACAGTGAATTAAAAAGTTTTTGTTGAAATAGTTTTTAACAAATAAGCCAGAGAACCTATGCATTATTTTATTCTTCTCTAGCATAAATATTTCATAAATTACATGCAATTATTAACATCAACACTAGCAAATTAATTACTGTCAATTCATATTAATAAAATTGCATTTTGTAATAAATAAAGTTAGTTTACTGCGCCTCATCAGTCTCCGGGGTATTCACATTTGTCAATTGTCCTCTACTTCAGGCTAAAACAAAAGTAATCAAATAACTAATTATTGTACTAAATGTAGCACTGCTTACCCGTCAATGAAAACTCACATTATTTATAACCCTTAGGACTAAATATTCAAATCTGTGCTGATTCCTACGCTAAGAGGAACTTTCCAGCCCTCTGCCCGTTTCCCTGCTTCCCCGGCCCCGCCCTGAGCCACCAGGAGGGCCCCCTGAACCGCGATGGAGGCACCTCAGCAAGCAGACTCAGTGGCCTCTGCCGTGGACAGGAACCCAAGCCAGGCTGGCGGAATCGGCTAGGAGCATCCCCGATGCCACTGGCCAGATGCTCCATTTCTTACATTCAGTACCACACAGGCTCCTGCGACCAGTTTTTATTCTTATAGAGAAAAAATTCTGTCTCCTTCGATAAAGCCTCCACTTACAAGAGGGTAACAATGTGGCTTCCGTCTCCATGTGTCCATTTCAAAGCCTGGGGTCGTCCACACACCAAAGTAAAATCAAAATTACAGCAATGAAAACTGTCTGCAGCCCGTGGCAGAGTTAAGTCATGGGTTCTTGGCTCCAGCAGATGCTCACTCACACCAATTTAGTTCCGTTTTTCACAGGTAAACACTGAGGCTCCATGAGGTCAAGAAGGAGGAAGGGCCGCCAAGCCTAGAGCCTGCCCTGCGACCTCACCTCCTGCAAGATGTCCCGCAAACACCCCAGAGGCTCCTGCACGCAGGGCAGCAGCAAAGAACTGGGCGCTGATGCCAGGCAGGACTGGGGGCTGGCTTCCTCCCTGGGAGTGCTCAGGCCTGGCCAGGCAGACAATAAACCCGGATGCGCTGGTGCCGTGTAGGCCAGAGGCATTCTACATTGTTAGTATTTAATGCTGAGTTAGAAAAAGAAAACTGTCAATACAAATAGCCGCCTGACCTGTGGTGGCGCAGTGGATAAAGCGTCGACCTGGAAATGCTGAGGTCGCCGGTTCGAAACCCTGGGCTTGCCTGGTCAAGGCACATATGAGAGTTGATGCTTCCAGCTCCTCCCCCACTTCTCTCTCTCTGTCTCTTCTTCTCTCTCTCTCTCTCTGTCTCTGTCTCTCCCTCTCCTCTCTAAAAAAAAAAAATGAATAAATAAAAAAAAAATACAAATAGCCAATAAGTACATGAAAAGATACTCAACATCATTATGAATAAGGAAAGTGCAAATCAAAGCCACAATGAGACATCACTTCACACCTGTAAGGATAGCTGTCATCAAAAAGATAAGAGGTGCCTGACCTGTGGTGGCGCAGTCAGTAAAGCGTAGACCTGGAATGCTGAGGTCACAGGTTTGAAACCCTAGGCTTGCCTGGTTAAGGCACATATGGGAGTTGATGCTGCTTGCTCCTCCCCCACTTCTCTCTCTCTGTCTCTTCTCTCCAAAATGAATAAAAATCTAAAAAAAAAAAAAAAAGACAAGAGGTAACAAAGGCTGGTGGGAGAAGGGAATGGTGTGCACTGCTGGTGGGAATGTAACTGGTGCAGCCACTCTGGGAAACAGCGTGGGGGTTTCTTAAGAAATGAACAACAGAACTACCGTATGATCTAGCAATCCCACTTCTGGGTGTATGTCCAAAGAAAATGAAATTGGGATCTTTTTTTTTTTTTTTTTTTTTACAAAGACAGAGAGAGAGTCAGAGAGAGGGATAGATGGGGACAGACAGACAGGAATGGAGAGAGATGAGAAGCATCAATCATCAGTTTTTTGTTGCGACACCTTAGTTGTTCATTGATTGCTTTCTCATATGTGCCTTGACCGTGGGCCTTCAGCAGACCGAATAACCCCTTGCTCGAGCCAGCGACCTTGGGTCCAAGATGGTGAGCTTTTTGCTCAAAGCAGATGAGCCCGCGCTCAAGCTGGCGACCTCGGGGTCTCGAACCTGGGTCCTCCACATCCCAGTCCCACGCTCTGTCCACTGCGCCACCGCCTGGTCAGGAGAAATCAGAATCTTGAGGAGATATATGCACTCCCATGTTAGTGCAGCATTATTCACAATGGCCAAGATATGAAGACAACCTACATGTAAGTCAGCTGATGAATGGATAAAGACACATATACACACATAAAAAACACACACATAATGTGTGTGTGTGTATATATATGTAACACACACACAATGGCATATTATTCCGCCATGAGAAAGAAGGAAATCTTGCCATTTGCAACAACATGGATGGAACTTGAGGGCACTGTGCTCAGCAACATAAGTCAGGCAGAGAAAGACAAATACTGTATGATCTCACTTATGTGTAGAATCTAAACAAGCCAAACAGAGTAGGATGGTAGAATGGTAGCAAAGGGCACAGACTCCCAGTTATAAGATAGGTAAGTTTGGGGGATCCAATGCACAGCACGGTGATCATAGTTAACAATAGTGCATCATACACTTACTTAAAAGTTGCTGAAGGACTAGATCTGAAATGTTCTCACCACAAAAAAAGAAAGGGAAATTATGTGATGTGATGAAGGTGTTAGCTAATACTACAGTGGTATCATTTCACAATATATAAATGTATTAAATCAACATAATGTACACCTTAAACTTATGTCAAGTATATCTCGATAAGTCCAGAAAAATAAAAAATTAAATTAAAAAATACAAAGATTGTCAAGATCCACTGACCCCCAAGGGGGGAATTCCACCTCTCCCTCTCCCTGTTCTCTCCCTCTTTCCCTCTTGCAACCAGTAGCTTGATTGGTCTGAGCTTTGGCCTCAAGTGCTGAGGATAGCTCAGTTGGTCCAAGCATTGGCCATAGACAAGGATTGCCAGGTGGATCTGGTCAGGGCACATGTGGAGTCTGTCTTTCTATCTCCCCACCTCTCACTTAAACAAAAACAGATACCAGCCCAGGCTCTGGCAAGCCGGGGGTAGGGGCACTCGGGCCCATGAGAAGCAGCATTACTACTGCAGAATGGCAACTGCAGTGTGGCAGTGGAGCAGAGGGACAGCCACACAACACATAGGTATAGCCACAAACCTCAGTCTAGGCTGCTTTAGAATGACCCAGCTCATGACCTTTATTAATTGATTTGAAGACCTTTCAAGTTTTGAAAGACTTTGGAGACTGTCTCCTGGAACCCGTGCATTTTCCAGAGGAGAGGCTGAGACTCAAAGCGGTTGTTTGCCCAAAGTACACAGCTGGGTAGGGGTAGGTGGATCCCACCCTGAATTCAAGCCCCCACCTCCCAATCCCAGGCTCTCTCTCTCTCCCTTTCCATCCCTAAGAAATATTTCTTCTTCAGAAACAAAACATAGAAAAGCAGAAGCATACACACACACACACACACACACACACACACACACGTGCATGTACAGACATATAGGCACACGCGCACATGTGTACACACATGCACTAGCCCTAAAATTGAAAAAAAAAATCACTGAATCCAGGAAGCCAAAGTTCAACCTGACATTATCCCTAATTAATAACGCTCTCCTATTTTTCTCTCTTCAAATTTGCTTTGAAACAACAGGAAGAGCTAAGTCGAATGTCTGTATTAACTCTGAATTTCTTGCCTTTTAATAGTCGGTGTCACCACCTTCGTGTGATTCCAATTTCGTTGCTTTGCATCTAATTGAAGCATTGAACAAAAAGAAAGGTAATCTGACATCCAAAGGAGGAGTGAGGGGAGAACAGAGAAAAGAGACATATTACTTAACTTTGTGATGATAATTACCCACACACAAAGACGCTTACAAGAACATTCTACATTGGCTATCAGCCAGGAAAATTAAACCTATGTTGCTGTTTCAATACATCTGAATACTAGGACTTGGCAGAAAAACATCTATTCTGTGAATAATAGCCTCTACAGTTCCAGAGGACAGCAGTACATGAATTTTAAAAAAGAAAAAGAAAAGAAAAAGGGAAAAATAGTCTCGAGCTTTTTCTAAAATGGTGCTAATGCACCACTGAAACTTAATTTTATAATTTACTGGCAGGAAATAAAATAATTTGCTATATTCTGCACAACAAACCCTGCTTTTCCCGGGAAGGGGTAATTATCCCCATGGAAAAAAAATGAAAAAAAGAAAGAAAGAAAGAAGGAAAAAAAATACGCCATCTCATATTAGGCTAAAGTCTCATCAAGATGAGAAAAAGTGCCTCATTACATGTAATTACCGGGGAATTAGAAACATCATTTAACTAAATGAGCGAATAATGCTCAGGATATTGAAGAAACTTGCCTGCACTTCTGCAAAGCACTCTAAGTCCCATTACAAAAATTGCCCCTCTTTAATGGAATAATTTCAGGCCTTGTCTGCCTTGCTTTAAAAATAAAGAGGCAGAAAGAAGCTGAACCCGCCATAAACAACTGTTGAAAGGAACCGGAGGGAAGGCGCTGTCTCTCCTGGAGACCGAGACTCAGAATGACTCATAATCTACCGTAATCATGAAAATTAAACTTAAGGACTCGAAAAGAGGATTACCCCCCCGTTTTAATTGTACTTCCTCAGGACTGTGATGTGCTTGTGAGTGTGTATCAGGGATAACAGATGAAATATGTTCGGCTCTGGGTACGGCTTCTCTGTTCCAATACAAAAGCAGTTACAGCCATTCGATGTTCTCTTAGAAAAATAAAATTATAACATACCTGCAGATTGGTGTTTATTGTGGCTTAATGTGGTGATTTTTCTAGCTGCTCCAAAGCCTCCAGGCTTGGATTGGGGTCCCCTCCCCCCTTTCCCTTTCCCTTTCCCTTTTAATATTTGTCAAGATTCATCCTCAAAGCAGTGCATTTGATCTAACCTCCCCACCTTCCTGTAGCAATGACCTTTATTCACACAGGAAACCAGAAGGGACACTGACCCTGGCTGTTCCACCTGAGGTTCTTGGCTTTAAAACAAGTAAAATTCAGAAAGGAGTTAGCATTGGTCAGAATCTCAGCAAATGTCCAAAGAGGGAACTAAAGAGGTCGCTTTAAGAAGAAACTTGAGGCAGGGAAGGGACCGCAGGACCATCTTTGAGGACCCTGCCCTGAGCCCCATCAGTAGCCACCACCACCCTCCAGTGAGGACCAGCCCTCCCTCGGGACAGGTGCGGCCAGAGCAACAAAGAGTGCCCTTTGTGCCTGACCTGTGGTGGCGCAGTGGATAAAGCGCTGACCTGGAAATGCTGAGGTCGCCGGTTCGAAACCCTGGGCTTGCCTGGTCAAGGCACATATGGGAGTTGATGCTTCCAGCTCCTCCCTCTGTCTCTCTCCTCTCTAAAAATGAATAAATAAAATAAAGAAAAAAAAAAAAAAAAGAGTGCCCTTTGCTGTGGACTTTCTGTCCACTGCAACGCCACTCCAAACCAGCCCGAGGCCACAGAGCCTCCTGCTGGGGTCGCCTGAGGTCCAGGTCAGACTCGCACATGGAGATGGCTGCGTCTCAGCAGGGCAGGCCGAGGCTCATACTTACCCCACCGTGTCGGAACCCTCTCCTCACGAAGGCCCCACAGTCCTAATGCCTGCCTTCCGGGGCCGTCGAGGTGAGCGATGGTGAGGTCTGCTCAGCACAAGCGCCTGCCCTTGAGAAGGTTGGCGATGGTGGGCAAGGAATTAGGGTTCTGGGCTGGGCCTGGGCCCCGTGCACATGTGCCTCTGAGCCACTTCAAGTTCTAGGGCCCTGCTCCCAAGAAATCAAAAACCACTGAAAGACAGTCAGTTTCCTGGGGAAGAGAACAGCTTCACAGAGATAGTGCTCTATGCTCCCCTTACTCCTCCTGGGGGGCGGGGACAAAGGGCAGAGTGCCCTGGGCTTTTAAAGGCCCCTCGCTGAACTCCCCGCGGAAACTGCCTGCCGCTAGTGAAGCTTCTATATGAGAGGACACGAAGGAGAAGTTGGCCTTCTACCCCAAGGGGATGGATTAAAGTGACAGCTACTGCTTATCTCCTTTAAGGAAGAGGGGTCAGGTTAGCAGATTTACTCCTAAGTTCACACAACTAACAAGGCTGAGCCCAGTCGGAACACAGATCCACCTGCTTCCGAAACCCTGTCCCGGGGCCACACCAGGTTGTGTTCTCCAATGAGAACTACCAAGGGGCACGGAGACTAATGCCACTGCCTGGTACAGCACCCCAGAACGCTCTCCAGAGTGCTTTCACGCTTGCCCTCTCCACTGAGGAAAATCAAGATGGCGCAACTTCTACTTCCCACCAAAATAGGAACTGGTTTAGACAAAGTAAGCCTGCCACCAGCAGCCAAGACAAGGGACACTCCCAGCAGACCTGCTGATCATAGCGGTGGTGGTGGTAGGACAAATTCTGAGAGGATCCATCTGGCTAAGGTTCACAAACACAACCCTTGGGTCCCTCCATCAACCAGAATTAATTTCTCAAGGTAGGCGATACCAGGAGACTGAATATTTGAACCACCACTTCTATTTTTCTAATTGTTTTCTGTCAGATCATCTGTCTTATGCCAACAGCAAAGCAAAAATGTTTAAGTCACGTGAGCCAGCGAGTCAAGACAACACAATGAGCTCACGTTTTGATAACCGCTCTGCTCCCAACACAACAATGGCAACTCAATTACAAGAGGAAACAAAGGAACAAAAAAGGATTCAGACTCTAAATCAAGAAAGCTGCATTACTTTGGACTTGAATAGCTGATCCCTAGGGCTGGAAGCAGGAAGCAGCAGCAGGAAGTTTCATTTCTCTAAATAAAAGGGAATGGCTAGATAGGAAGAAGTTAAGAATAAAGAGAGAGAGAGATCAACAGCAACAGCAAAGAGCCAAAATTACAACCTCCACTCAGGACTTGATGGGGAAACCCTGTCACAAAGTGTATGTACATCCCATGGTCACATGGTTTGGTGTGAATACCTCACAATTTTATTTGCCAGTTATACCTCTATAAAGCTGGGGCTGGGGAAATCGGTCTGAAAAACAAAATTACAGATCAGCCGTCAAAAATTAAATTGAAATGGGTATTAACTCCAGATGAGATTAACTTTGCAGCTCCATCGACTAAAGGCTTTATTTATGTTTAAAGTGTTCAAAGAAGTAAACAAAAGCATAAATTTACTTAAAGCAATTCAAGAAATTATGTATCAAAAATATGCAAATATAAAGCAAGAGAGAAATAGGGAAAAATAGAAGTTGTAGAAATGAAAAGAAACAGGGTAGAATAAATTCTAGACTAGATATCAACATTCATCCAGCGGAGCACCAGAGCCAGAGCGTGGAGTGAACTCTGGGCGTGGAGCGAATGCTGGGTGAGCACTATTCAGAAGCAGAAAGGCTGACCGTCTTACACAACTGAAGATCCATGCTACATTTTGAGTACTGTGGAGGGATCTATAAATATAAATCCACACCTAGACAAACCACAGTGTAGCTACGGAATGTGAAGGCTAAAGAGAAGATGGTTTTCACATGCGATGGTTAGCTAACTTTATGTGTCAACAGGGGCAGGCCCAGGGTGTCCAGATACGTGGTCAGACATTGTTCTGAACATTCCTGTGAGTGTTTTTGAATGACATGGACATTTCAATTGGTGGACTTTGGGTGAAGCAGGGCGGGCTCCATAATGTGGATGGGCCTCACCCAGTCAGGTGAAGGCCTGCATAGGACAACAGGCTGACCACCTCCAAGCAAGAGAGGATCCTGACACAGGCTGCCTCCAATTTCACATGCAGCATGGGCTCTTTCTGGTTTGCCATGGGCCACCTTTGGATTAAAATCCAATTTCCCGAGCCTCCAGCCTACCAGCTTCCCCTGTCAGATTTTGGACTCACCAAGCCTCCATAATTGCATGAGCCAATTCCTTAGAACGAGTGTAAATACAAGTGTGTGTCAGTGTGTGTAGGGATATCTGTGTGTGTCACAGACACACACACACCCCTATCTTGTTTGTAGTTTCTCTAGAGAACACTGACCAATACACAGAGACCAAAAAAAGAGTCATAATTTTTAAAAATCCACTTAGAAGATATAATCATCATAAACTTGTATATACCTAGTAACCTAGGCTCAAAATATCACTCATAAAATATATAAAAATACACAAAGCAAGAAATTACATAAAGCACACAGAATTACAAGCAAAAACTGGCAAATCAACCTAGAGGGAAAGCTTAACAGATCAGAAAACTGATAATGTACTTCAAGATTTAATAAAAATATAGCAGTTAAACAACAGAATTAACAATCTGATTCACATAAAAACTGAACTCTGCACCTGACAGAGAACAGCCTTTGCAGACACAGGAGTCACTTATAAAAACAATCTGTGTCACAAAGGAAAGCTTGAGTCACAGAAATTTATATCAATCAGATCACTCTGACTACACTGTCATCGTTATACAACAACAATTAAAGAGCTGCCCACGTTTGGAATTTTAAATGTCCATCTCAATAATTCGTGGGCAAAGAGGAGCCTCAGTGGAACTTATAAAGTACATGGAACAAAACAGCTAGAAAATAACAGATCAAAACTGGTGCGATACTGTTCACAGTGGCCAAGACATGGAAACAACCAAAAAGCCCTTCAATAGAAGACTGGATAAAGAAGATGTGGCACATATACACTATGGAATACTACTCAGCCATAAGAAATGATGACATCAGATCATTTACAGCAAAATGGTGGGATCTTGATAACATTATAAGGAGTGAAATAAGCAAATCAGAAAAAAACAAGAACTACATGATTCCATACATTGGTGGAACATAAAAATGAGACTAAGAGACATGGACAAGAGTGTGGTGGTTACCAAGGGTGGGGGGGAGGGAGGACATGGGAGGGAGGGAGGGAGAGAGTTAGGGGGAGGGGGAGGGGCACAGAGAACTAGATAGAGGGTGACGGAGGACAATCTGACTTTGGGCGAGGGGTTTGCAACATAATTTGATGACAAAATAACCTAGACATGTTTTCTTTGAATATATGTACCCTGATTTATTAATGTCATCCCATTACCATTAATAAAAATTTATTTAAAAAAAAAAAAAAAAAAACTGGTGCGATATCGGGAAGAATGTACTTCAAAGAAAATATATAGTTTATATATATTTATTTTAAAAAAGAGTCTGAGAATTAGTGAGTTTTGTGGTCCACCGAGAAGAAAGAGAACCAAAGAGTAGGACTGATCGATAAAGGTCACTAATAATCAATATTCAGAAAAATAAATAGTAAATATTGCTTAAATCATAATACTATGAACTATAAAATTAAAAACTTACATAAAATGAATATTTAAATATATATATGTCAAAATTACCAAAATCAACACAAAAGAAATGGAAAACCTGAATGAATGAGATGGAATTGCTAAACAAGCCTCCCAAAGCCCTTACACTCAAAGCCTACGAGGCCCAGATCATTTTTTCTGCAGCTTTTGCTAAACTATCAAGGAATGTAATTCTTGTTTTAAATGGTTTCAGAGACTAGAAAAATAAAGGCAGCTACCTGATTTGTTTTGCAAGGTGAACATAAACTTGACACAACTACCCTAGGCCCATACAAGAAACCAGGCTCACAGTGCCTTGCCTGAGACTGGTGTCAGCACACGTGGCAATGTGAGCCCCTCCGCTCCCCACAGCAGCAGAGCACCCCAACTCCAGGCCAGACGGGCCACACGGCTATCCACTTTGTGAAACCTTCCAGTGGAAGCCTAGCGAAAATTCATACTCTTATTTTTTCTCCTGTTCATTCTAGAAGCTTTAGTTTGCTTGCTTTGGGGTAGGCCTGGGTGAATGCAGGGAGGCGTGAAATCAGCCAACCCCTCGTCATAGCCACAGACACTATCTGCAGTCCAGTGCACACTAGTAGGGCTGTTTTTTAAGTCAGTGTTCTTTCAGTACTACTGGGCGCTCTGCTAAGTTGTGCATGTTTTGAGTGTGTAAAATGTTCAGTGGCATTGTGTTTGCAGAGTTGTGCAACCATCACCATCATTCGTTTCCAGAAATCCTTTGCCATCCCAAACTGAAACCGGTTCCTGTTAAATAGCATTTCCCAACCCTCCCCCCCAGGGCCCTGGCTGTCACCAGTCTACTTTCTGTTTCTATAAATTCTACTCGAGGTACCTCATATAAAGTGGAATCATACAATATCTGTCTTTCTGTGACTGGCTTATTCCACTTAGCATAACGTCTTCAAGTTTCATCCCTCTTGTAGCAGGTGTAACAATCTCTTTCCTTTTCAAGACTGAATAATATTCCATGGAATGTATACACCACATTTTATCCATCTAGTCATCTGTTGATGGACATTAGGATTGCTTCCACCTTCGCGCTACTTTGAATACCACTGTCACGAACGTGGGTTCACAGCTATCTCTTCACCTTCCCGCTTCCCATTACTTTGTGTGCACATCCAGAAGTCACATTGCTGGATCCTATGGTAGTTCTATATTTAATTTTGTGAAGAACCACCATACTGTTTTCCACAGAGACTGTACGATTTTGTTTACATATTTTATTTTTTGATTGACTGATTTTAGAGAGAGGAAGGGGGGAGACAGAGAGAGAGAAACATCAATTTGTTGTTCCACTTCTTTATGCACTCACTGGTTGATTCTTGTATGTGCCCTGACCGGGGATCAAACCCACAACCTTGGTGTATCAGGACAATGCGCTAACAACTGACCTACCCAGCCAGGGATGAGAAGGCATCGTTTTACATTCCCACTAGCCTTGTACAAGGGTTCAAATCTTTCCACATCTTCACCCGAGTGGTTATTTTCTGTTCTTTTTGACAATAGCCACCCTCATGCATGTGCAGCAGCAGCTCACTGTGGTCAGAGAGCTGACACTAGGCAGAACAGCTGGCGTCCTCAGAGGAGGGCTCCGTGCCCACGTTAGTGGTGCAGAGTTTACAATACAATTTATGTTTTAAAAGAGACTAGGGAATAGCACGGGAAAGAGGGGGTGTACTTATAAAATGCACTGTCAGAAATAAAAGTTCCTTTAGATAAGAAAGATAATATTAGGTTTATTGAGTCCCCCAAGAGTTCAATATAACAGAATGACACTCCTATAGAACAAAAGAAAAACATTTTAAAAAATTGGGAATTTGAGTTTAATCTTGGCTTTCTTGGTCAAAGATCATCTTCAGCCTGCCCTGTGGTAGCGCGGTGGATAAAGCCTCAACCTGGAACACTGAGGTTGCCAGTTTGAAACCTTGGGCTTGCTCAGTCAAGGCACATATGACAAGCAATCAATGAACAACGAAAGTGAAACAGCTATGAGTTGATACTTCTCACTCCACCACATCCCCATAAAAATCAATAAACAACACCACAAATCTAATAAAGACCACCTTCAAAAAGAATATAAAATATATAAAAATCAATATTATATAGTTAATTAGCATGGAGTGAGTTCTGTGTGTCAGGCACTGCATTAAGTATTTTGTATACATTTTTATTTAACCCTCTTAACAACCATCTTTGCCAGTGAGGGACTTGAAGCCTGGAATCTAACAAACTTGCCCAGGATCTCACAGCTAGTCACTTGCAAAGCCACGGTTTGATTCACAGTCTGTCTGGTTTGAAATTTTCTTGAAATCCTAAGATTCTTTTTCTACAGTTTCAGTTTTCTCTCTTGCAAAACTTAAGTTCAAGCTTTGCTTTACTTACCAACTAGTTACTACACACCTCAGGAAATGGAAGTCCCTGAAAGGAAGACTCTTATCAGCCACACACTGTTCTCGTGTGAACTTGCGCATTTCCAGTTATTGACAAACCCTCCCTGTTGGAGAACATGGAGAGCATGCCCCCAGCTCGCCCCTTCTGCACTGTGGCTCACATTAAATGCTAATGGCACAGGACTGGACCACCTTACAAACTCACAAGACAGTTGAATAGGGTTTGTACCTCCAAAATGAAGCTCCCAGTTTTTAAATGTGATATTTCTGGTGATCAATAGTCAAATGACTTGTAACAACACTGCAGAACAAAGAAAAAAAAGCCCACAGATGAGACCGTGGAACTGCATCCCAGATACCCCAGTGAAGTCAAGTGAGCAAAAAAGGCAACAGCAGACACAGCCCTGATAGCACAGCTATAAACACCCGTCTCAGTGGGAGGCAGCTCTCCATTTCTCAGGGGCCCCCTGTGTCTACTCCGCAGTGCACACCTCTGCTCCCAGTCCACGCACCTGCTTGAAGGCAGGCCCAAAGTGGTTTCCCAGCTGCAGGGGCCACCACCAATTGGGTGAGTCTCTTTAGTGCCCTTGATGTGAATTCCAGTTGATCCAAGTTTACTGTCCTAGGTCCAGCCAGAAAATCAAATGCCTTTGGATCAACTATCCATCACCAGCCCTTTTAAATGTACCGGCAAGGGGTGTGGGGCATGTGTGTGCTTAATTCTGTTACTTTGGGTACTATCCCAAGGCTTGGACTTGTCCTGAACTGAAAGAGTAATTGAGTAGAAGATATATTGGAGGTGATAATTTGGGAGGCTTTTTCATTTTAACAATTATTATGATGATGATTATGTAATATATTTAAATTTTATATGTACCACAGTGTTCATCCCCTACATCTCCAATATTTCTAGGCTTAAGAGAAAAATATACCTAATTCTTCTCTCCATCCTCTCATTTGCTGGCTTATGTGCCTGTCCCACCCCAGTAAACTGCAAGCTCCTGAAAAATGAAGATTGACATATAAGACATCTTTCATTAATGACAAGTTACATGTCAATTATCTCTCAATGAATAGAAAGAAAAACCTGAAAAAAATAACAGCAGCAATTAACATTGTGTACTGATAACACATATGTCACATACTGGTGCTAATCACTTTATACCTGATATTTCATTAAATTCTCTACAACTACCCTATGAAATAGGCACGGTTATTATCACCAGTGCCTATGGATGGATGGGTGGGTGGATCCACATAAATCCCAAGGACACAAGGCTCAGACATTAAATAACAACCTCAAATTCCATAGTTAGTGAGTTATAACACCTACCTTCAACCTGGTAGGTCTGATACAGGGTCCACTCTCCTGAATCCAAGGCTATGTCCAAAGTAGGTCATTCAGAAGTTAGGATCAGAAGGTAGGTATGTGGATGGGTGGATGGATGGATGTAAATGGATGTATGTAGATGGATAGATGGAGATGGATAGATGGATGGATAGATGGATGAATATGAATGGATGGGGATGGATGGATTGATGGGGATGGATGGGAATGGATGGGAATGGATGGAGTGAATGGGGTGGATGGGAGTGGATGGATGAAGATGGATGGATGGAGATTGATGCATGAATGGATAGATATGGATAGATGGATGGATGAATGGATGAATCGGGGATGAGTGGATGGGGATGGATGGACGGATGGAGATGGATGGAGATTGATGAATGAGAATGGATGAATGAATGGATAGAGACGGGTGGAGAGGATAAATGGGTGGATGGATTGATGGAGATGGACAGAAGATGATTGATGGATGGATGGATGGATGGATGGATGGATGGAGATGGACAGATGATGGATGGATGGACGAATGATGATAGATGGATGGATGGATGGACGAATGATGAAGATGGATGGATGGATGGAGATGAATGGATGGAGATAGATGAATGAGAATGGATAGATGAATGGATGGAGATGAATGGATAAAGATGGATGGAGATGGATAGATGGATGGAGATGGATGGATGGATGGATGGACGAATGATGATGAATGGATGGAGATGGACAGATGATGATGGATGGATGGACGAATGATGATAGATGGATGGATGGATGGACGAATGATGAAGATGGATGGATGGATAGAGATGGATGGAGATGAATGGATGGAGATAGATGAATGAGAATGGATAGATGAATGGATGGAGATGAATGGATAAAGATGGATGGAGATGGATAGATGGATGGAGATGGATGGATGGATGGATGGACGAATGATGATGAATGGATGGAGATGGACAGATGATGATGGATGGATGGACGAATGATGATAGATGGATGGATGGATGGACGAATGATGAAGATGGATGGATGGATAGAGATGGATGGAGATGAATGGATGGAGATAGATGAATGAGAATGGATAGATGAATGGATGGAGATGGATGAATGAAGATGGATGGAGATGGATGGATGACGGATGGATGGATGGATGGATGGATGGATATGGATAGAGATGTACAGAGATGGATGGAGATGGACAGATGACAATGGATGGATGGATGGATAAATGGGTGAAGGGAGGGAGGGAGGACTGCAGAGTAGTTGCATGAAAATTTTAGAAAAACACAACCCACAATGGGAATCCTTCCATAGCCAGGAAGCTTAGCAGCATGAAGGCATGTTCCCAAATGAAGCTCAAGGCATGAATTTGCTGTATTCCTGATCTAGCTAAAACTTGAACCAATAATTTAAAAGAAAAATCCTCACTACTCATTCTAAAACTATAAGGGTCATATGAGAAGAAGAGAGGAAGGACAAAAATAAACATATGAGTATCGGTTCTTTTTAAGGAGCTTTTGCAAATCTGAATTTGTCTGGATAAGCACAAACCACCTTCACAAATGGTAGTAGATCAGAAGGGTTATCTTCATATGAAAAAGACATCTCATTATGTCCTAGAAACCACAGAAGCAAGTCAAAAATGTTTTAGCACCTTTGTCCACCTCTAAACACTTGTCCTTAACAGAACCTTAAAAGCAAATGATATTAAAAAGCAAAAGCCCTTTTGAAAATAGACTTCAGCCTGACCTGTGGTGGCACAGTGGGTAAAAGCGTCGACCTGGAAAACTGAGGTTGCCGGTTCGAAACCCCAGGTTTGCCTGGTCAAGGCACATATGGGAGTTGATGCTTCCTGCTCCTCCCTCTGTTCTTTCTATCTCTTTCCTCTCTCTGTCTCTTTCTCTCTGTGTGTCTCCTCTCTCTAAAAAAAAAAAAAAAAAAAAATGAATAAATAAAATATAAAAAATAAATTGTAAAAAAAAAAAAAGATTAATCTTTAAAAAAAAAAGAAAGAAAATAGACACATTTCCTTCTAATTCTGACATCTTGTGTCCAGCAGGGTTCAGTCAGGGGAGCAGATACCACAAGGTCACAGAATAGAGCTTTTTTATAGAAATCCAGCCATATCTAGCTGTTATGAGGAGCTGGGAGAGGGGTGTGAAGATTCAGAAGGGGTGCTAGAGGCTCAGCAGTCACCAAACAGTAAATCAGGGCAGTCGTGTCCAAGCCACCAAAGACTGCAAAGCAAGTCATGACCAGTCCCATGTATGGTGGTCGGGCCTGCGCTGTGGACTGCTCTGGACCCTGTCCTGTGTGTGTCTGGCCAACTCAAAGCCAAATCCAGACTCCAGGAAACTGAAAACACAACCAAAGAGGTCAGAGAAGAGGTAGAAACTGTGGCAGAAGCCATCAAGAATGGCAGAGGGGAACTTGGCCCCAACTGGGCTTCGAGGGAGGCTAGACTTCATTTACATCCAAATCCCTAAATATAGGTTTAATAAAGAATGGAGGCGTAGTCTCAGACACGGTACCAGCCTTTGAATCTCAACAGACTTCAGTATCTTAATGATTTGGGTCGAGTTGATCCCACTCAACCTATTGACTTAACCCAGCTTGTAAATGAAAGAGATGTGACCATTTCAGGCACTTAAAAGGGATTATGGTGTCCAGCTGGTAGAAGAGCGTGCTGACAACTTTAAGGCAAAAATTAATATTGAAGTACAGTTGGCTTCAGAACTAGCCATTGCTGCAATTGAACAAAACGGTAGCGTGGTTCCTACTGCCTTCAACGTTCCACAATGTCTGGAAATCCTATGCAAACCTGTTCCATTCTTTCTGGGGACAGCCCATTCCAAAAAGAATCCTTTTACCTGAAGCCCTGGTCCATATTATTACCTTGATGCAAAGAATCATGATTACCTGGCGGGTCTTGCCAAATTTCCTGAAGCAAGACTTCAACTTGCCAGGAAGTAAGGTCATATTTTACCTGATACCACTAAAAATTAACTCTTCAAAATGCTCAGTACGTGAAAGGACCCGAGGCAGATTTTCTTTGGACTTGCTCCTGGAGGGGTGTTGAATATGGTGGATAAGAAAATCCTAAAACCCACAGATGAGAACCTGCTTGAGTATTACAGCTCATGAATTTCCTTTTAAGGAAGCAGAGTTGTAAGAAAATACTTGAAAAGGGAATAAAAGACATGTATTTCTCCAGATGCCTTTTTTTTAATTATTATTATTTTTTTTTTTACAGAGACAGAGAGTCAGAGAGAGGGATAGATAGGGACAGACAGATAGGAACGGAGAGAGATGAGAAGCATCAATCATCAGTTGTTTGTTGTAGCACTTTAGTTGTTCATTGATTGCTTTTTCATATGTGCCTTAACCGTGGGGCTACAGCAGACCGAGTAACCCCTAGCTTGAGCCAGCGACCTTGGGCCCAAGCTGATGAACTTTGCTCAAACCAGATGAGCCCGCGCTCAAGCTGGCAACCTTGGGGTCTCAAACCTGGGTCCTCAGCATCCCAGTCTGATGCTCTATCCACTGCGCCACCGCCTGGTCAGGCTCCGGATGCCTCTTAAAAAATGTTTTTGGTGTAATCCTATCTTTTTCTTTTTTTACCTAAGATTAAAATAAAAATGCAGTAAGTGAGGACTGCCTAGGAACCAAAACTGCATGGGTTCTATCTCAAAGATGAGATTATAATATTCAGAATATTTCTAGGTGAATTTTCTTTTCATGGTCTTATCCAGGACTTGTCTTAGTCAACTCTGATGCATAGATAGACACTTCATGAACAGCCACTAATGTTCTTTCTTAAAGTAAGCGTTCTAATTCTTATTAATGTCCAGTTACTTATTTCATTGATATTGAAGACCTTGGTCTTTCAGTCATTTTCAACGAGGTTAAAAAATTGTTCAGTGAGTATACAGTGTGTCCATAAAGTCATGGTGCACTTTTGACCAGTCACAGGAAAGCAACAAAAGACGATAGAAATGTGAAATCTGCACCAAGTAAAACGCTCCCAGTTTCTGGAGGATGATGTGGCAGCATGTGCACATGCGCAGATGATGACGTAACACCGTGTATACAGCGGAGCAGCCCATGGCCATGCCAGTCGAGATGTGGACAGTACAAAGGAAAGTTCAGTGTGTTCTGTGGCTCGCTAAATTCGAATCCATGACCAAAGTGCAACGTGAATATCGGCACGTTTATAACGAAGCACCACCACATAGGAATAATATTACTGGGTGGGATAAGCCGTTGAAGGAAACCGGCAGTTTGGTGGAGAAACCCCGTTCTGGTAGGCCATCAGTCAGTGACGAGTCTGTAGAAGCTATACGGGATAGCCACCTAAGGAGCCCTAAAAAATCTGTGCGTGAGCCCACATCGAACTGCACTGAATAGGTATGAAACTGGGAGAGTTTTCCTTTTATTTGGTGCAGATTTCACATTTCTATCGTCTTTTGTTGCTTTTCTGTGACCGGTCAAAAGTGCACCATGACTTTACAGACACACTGTATATAAGCCATAAAAACCAATGTGAAAATTAAACACAGTTAATGTAAAAGATTCAGTTTGTCAGTAAGCTTATCTAGATTTTCAAAGATATGTTATACCTACCACAGTAGAAATAAAATGATTCATGGCTCTGTACTTTAAAATAAAAAATTTTTAAACCTAAAAATAAAACCAAACGAAACACCTTGCCCAGGGGAGCTGAGGAGAGCCTCTGAAGCTGCTGTCCTGTGGGCCGGCAGCCAAGCAGCCGGTGATGGCCCCACACTGCAGCTGGGCATCAGAGCCGAGTCAGGAAGGGATGCTGGATGCAAATCGGACGACAGCAAAGACAGGCAGGAACCCATTAAACACCTCTGCCATCCATCCCCTCACCTGACAGCCAACAAACCTCAAGACAGTAATGGTCATCCCAGTCTGCTCATGTTCCTCTTTGGGCCAACTCTAAACCGGAACCATACTGGCAAGGGGATGCTGGGAAGTGTAGTTCTCAACTTAAACAAGGCAACCTAGCCCAGTCTACCAGACTCCTTTAATTAAATATAGAATACTTAACATTATTACTCACATTTGGAGAGACTGCACATTTTAACCATAATTACATAATAAATATTTCATGGTATATATCTTTGTCATATAATTAGGAATAAAAAATGTAATCTCAAAAAGATGCTAAATAATTCAAATGGCTGAGGACGTGATTAAAGCCATGACTGAAATATGGTCAGAAGGTAACTCAAGGTCTTCAAACATGATCTCTCAAGTAAAGTATCACAACCAGGTGTTTTTTTTAGAGTGCATTGAAATGAAAATGACCCAAAAGAAAAAAAAAAAACTGTAAGGCTTTAAATGTGGGATGAAAACATAAAGAATATGTGTAGCTCGTATTATAATCTGGCAAGAAATATTTGAGTCAGTTTACAAGAACAACGTTCATCCTCCTCTGGCCATCACTTAGGTGGGGGCATTCATCTCATTCTTTCTGAAAATAGCTTCCTTTTTTCAAACCCTTTGAGATTAGGGAATGTGCTGTTACTTCTCATGGCCGTCAAAGCACCTCGAGAAGGGATAATGAGCACCTGAGAAATGTCTCCTGGCAAATTTTAACCTAATTCCATATTTACTGCAGCCTACTTCATACAAAGTACTGTTTGGCGCTGGGAGCTGTGAACCAGGAGGGTTCCTGACCTCTAGTGGCTCATAAGCCAGTACGGGAACCACAGGCGCACAGAACCCATTCTGAAACGGAAACAGAGGGGACTTTGGGAAGTGCCACACCTGAATCTGGGAAGACTTCTTACAGGAGGTGGGGGCAGGCCCTGAGGACATCAGAAACAGGACTGAGGGGGGAGGGGTGGACACACACACACACACACACACACACACGCACACAGAGGGAGGGAAAAAAGATAAGCAGGGAGGAAGTAAGAATACAGTTGAAGATAAATTGAGGAACTTGTTAGGGGACTAATTGGAGAATGACTTACCAACAGACCATCAAATATTCTCCATGTTTCTCCTTCAACTGATGGCAAAGCGAGGACCTGTGGGGCTTCCAACCTGGGTGTAAAATACTCACGCCCAATGGAGGAAAATTTAAACCCTCAGAGGGGTCGAGCAAACTCTTGTACTATGAACTACACCCTCCCTTCCAGGTGGTCATTCATACAGCATACATATATTTATTAAGCACATAATCGTTTATTGTGGAATAAATGAGACTCAAGACACAGTGCCTGCCCTGAACGAACCAAGCACAGAGTCTGGAACTTAGTATGAGTCAATAAACATTTATATATGAATGAATGAATGAATGAATGAATGGCAGAAAAATGATGCACTGTCATCGTCTATAATAAACAAAATCGTGTAGCGGGTTAAGTGTTCACGCTCTGGAGTTATGCTGGGGATGAATCCTGGTCCTACAGGGCCAGGCCTACCTTGGATGTACTGCAGACTTGATTCCCAACCACTGGGATAAAGCGAGTATCACAATAAAGTGGGTTGTAGTGTTTTCGCTGGTGGAGGGTTTTGCCGTCACTTTGTGAAAACCGCAGCACCTGTGCTGCACACTTAAGTAAGGCCTGCCTGTTTTAGCTGTGTGACCTGAAGGGGGTCACTTACCTCTGCAGCTTTGGTTTCCTCATCTGGTTGACAGGTTAACAGTATCACCCTCATTGATTGGTTGAGGGGGGCACTAGGCAAGGAAACATTGATCCAGTGTCCTTCCGGGGAGTGAGCGAGCCATTTCAGGGCTCTGTGCAGGAAGAGGTGAAACACTTGTTTATCTTACTCTAAACCTCCATCCAGTCAAATACTTCAGAAACTGAAGTCCATCTGGTAGAAGCCGAGAGCCTGTGCCTTTCAAAGGCGAAGGACCAGCAGACCAGGCTGCGTCTGCACAGGCAGGGGGCCCAGAGAGCCTTCTGGAAGCTGGAACCACAGGCCCATCATGCACCCCAGGGTAGAAAGTAGAAATTTTGCTTCAAGAACAAGTGAGCTCACAACATTTTCCCATCTCTCTCTTCAAAAATACTAGACTTGGAAAACCTAGATACCACCTGAATAATCACCTCATAGGCATTTTCTTTTTCAATGTCATGGAGCCCCAAACACTCGCTGTTTTCTGAAACCCGAGGCCTGTTCTGCTGAACCGCGCTGGGTGAAGCGGGAAGAGCACCTCTCGAGCTGGTCCTGGGCAGGCCCCATGGGGCACGGGGTTTTGTTTCAGTGCACTGGGAGTAGAGTGTGCCGCCTCACCGTGCCCTCACAAGGCCCAGTTATGTCACTGGCATAACCAACCGGACTGGGGCCTGTACTTGTTCTTGTGGGCATGCAGTGAGCTCACTTACACATTGCCAACCACCACCACCTCACCAAATGGCACAATGGAGTCTTGAGCACCCTCTCCCAAAATGCACCAGTGGCCCTATTTTCCTAAGTAAATTTCTATGCAGATTCCTTTTATTATCTGCCAATTGACTGAAGGAAAGAAGAGAGAAAGGAGAGAGGGAGAGAGGAGGGAGAGAGGAAGGAGAGAAGGAGAAAGACAAAAAAAAAAGACAGGGAGAAAGAAGAGAGGGAAAGAGAAAGAAGGACGTGAGAGGGGAACAGAGAAAAACTGAAAAGAACGCAGGACCACCTGACCCCAGACCTGCATCAGCTATACGCAGTGGCCAAAAGGAGCCGGCGTGCCACCCAACAGCCTGGCAAGGGCTTGATTCCCTGAGGGTGACGAGGCTGTGGTGAGGGACCCCTGATATTTTTTCCAGCAAGCAGTTGGCAGTGATGAATGATTCCATTAGGAGCACAGTCATGACTCCATGTTTTCTATGAGGCCCTCACAGTCAATGAGGCCAGGCTTGAAGAAGCCTTTTAGATATCAGTAGTTCTCTGGATGTCCGAGCAGCGGGGAGGCCCTCGTTCAGCAAGTTCTCAGAAAGAAGTCAGAGGCTTGTTTCACACTGACTTCTTCAGTTTCCAATCACTAACCTTGATCTATCTTTCTGGAGGGCTAATAAAAACGAGTTCTTTTCCCCTAAAAGCAATGGTAATTACACCCACACATACAGGCTCGGACTGCGGCACAGCTGTCGCCCCTCCCCTCTCCTGACAGGTTCTTCTCCTGAGTCACCAAGAGGCAGAGCCTTTTACGGGCAATTTATTATTTTTTTGAGGGGGGTCTCTTTAATTCCCAATTTCCAATTAGATGCTCAAGGCAACACTTCCAAAAATAACCTTTCCGAATTTTTTTCTTCTCATCCACTCCACTAAGATGCTCTAATGAGGAAGAAAGCAGTTTAGATTTTAAAAAATGAAAATCAATCAGGAATGTTGACAAAAGGGCTGTCTAAATACTGGGCCCCTGAAAAAGAAACAGGCATAGAAAGTCCTTTCTGCTGGGTTCTAGTCATTTTGGATCAATAGTAAATAAACTTTTCTGACATTTTGACTGGGAGCCAAATTAAAATTTTGCCTTGAGAACCCAATTTAAATTTCAAATGTAAATTTCAGGTTAGTCCTACTGTTTCGCAATTAATCCAAGAGGTTTCTTTCACTGCATGTGTACCCAGTCTTATCCCAATCACCAGCTTCAAGGTGCTGGGTAAATCAAATTTCACAGCTTTCTACCAAAAAATGTCATCTTTAGAAATATTAAATGTGCCCAACCTCAATAATGCAGATGGCTATTCAAGTGGCTCCAGGCAGAAGCCCTGTTCAATGTACAGATCAAATATTACTATTATTAACGATGTGTTAATATCCATAAAGAATTCACCCTGCCTGACCAGGCGGTGGTGCAATGCATAGAGCGTTGAACTGCGATGCCGAGGACCCAGGTCCGAGACCCCAAGGTGGCCAGCTTGAGCAAGGGCTCATCTGGTTTGAGCAAAAGCTCACCAGCTTGGACCCAAGGTCACTGGCTCGAGCAAGGGGTTACTCAGTCTGCTGAAGGCCCGCGGTCAGGGCACATATGAGAAAGCAATCAGTGAACAAAAACTAAGGTGTCGCAATGTGCAAAGAAAAACTAATGATTGATGCTTCTCATCTCTCCATTGCTGTCTGTCTGTCCCTGTCTCTCTCTCTGCTCTGTAAAAAAATAATAAATTTTAAAAAAAATTCACCCTGCAGGCATTAAATATGTTCCCTCTGATGTTATGTGCTTTTCCTCCAAAGTCAACTTAGCAAAAATTCTGTTAGTAGAGTCCAAATAAATGAGATTTCTCTTACTCTTCAATAGATTTAGACCCGAGTCAAAAACTAAACCCTGGATAATGACTGGTATCAGTACAGATGTTTTGCTTCTTATTGCAAAGCAAAGGCAAAGTCCAGCACTTAAAGGATACACTCTGTGAAGGTGAGTCAATAGAAAGCCAAGCCAAGCTCTCAATGAACCGTGCCCATTCTCGACTTCCAGGAACGGACGTGGATGTTCACCTGATAAACAGCAGCAACCAAGGGCGACATGTTCAGAGCCTAATTAACATACTTGGTTCTCCACTTCCATGCCCCACTTCAGGTTAGTCCCACACGGAAAGCTGGCTTCTCCATAATATCACATCACCTTGAGGAACTAATGGTGAACCCAGCAAAAGAGCCACTTCTACACCCAAAGCTTGATGAAGGCATAATGGCCATTGTTCCCAGCAAGGGGATTTCTTTAAATTGAGAACGCTAACAACTAACTGCCGTCTTAAGCTGTGAAATAATGAAAGGACTGAAGGACTTCTGTCAGGCAATTCAACAAGAACGCGAGGTCTAACCAGTGGCGGAGATATGGGTAATATAACAGCGAAGACAAATCACCTGGACTCTTTAAGAATACATGGCATGGCCTGACCTGTGGTGGCGCAGTGGATAAAGCGTCGACCTAGAAATGCTGAGGTCGCCGGTTCGAAACCCTGGGCTTGCCTGGTCAAGGCACATATGGGAGTTGATGCTTCCTGCTCCTCCCCCCTTCTCTCTCTCTCTCTCCTTTCTAAAATGAATAAAAAATAAAAAATAAAAAAACAAAACAAAACAAAAACAACAACAAAAAAAAGATATTAAGAATACATGGCATGTGCTAAGAAAATCTTCAAGAGCCAAGTATTCTGAGAATTATAAAGTGATGTTATAACAAGGTCAGAAGTCTGGGTACATAGGTTTTAAATTACTGCAATAGCCTATAACAGAGTCCTATAAAGGGTCGATGAAAGGTACTTCGTTACAACATTGGAAAAGCAAACTTAAGGTACTTCTGAGACGAGCATGTATAATTTGTACAGCTTCTTCAGGTTTGTGTTAACTGTACAGTTGGCTAGAATGATCAGAGGTAAAATATTTATTGGGAATTAAAGTGAGCGATTGGAAATGAGCCTTCAAATTACGTCAGTCTGACACCTTGCTATATTAAAGCTCAACAAAGCAAAGCATTTCTTTTTCCATTTCTCTATTCAAGACACGTGACTTGGAATGTCACACCACCAGTGGTATACGATACTGATGGAAAGTAAAACAACAAAATCAAACCAATTGTTTTCTACTTAAAAGAAATTGAGAGCTGGTTGCCAAATTATGAGTTACATGAAACGGGAAGGCTAAGTCATGTCATGATCTCACAATCACAGCTGTCTATAAATCGTATGTGCACTCTAGTTCTTACCTTCAGACTTCTTTCCAACAGGACACAAAACAGAGGGACGGGCAAAAGGAGGTTTACAGTTGTCAGTACACGAAAGTTTATCTTGTATTATTAGTTAGTGCATTATTTTCCATACAAACAACAGTAAATCTTTTGCCCACCCGCACACTTTCCAGCCAAAAAGCTAATGCCCCATGGCAATCCCAGGACAAGTCTTGTAGGTAGCCTTCGAAGATGAAAGCATTGTTGCAACACATCACTGATCAAGGGAAAAGTGCCTTTGTACTCAATGGTCCAATTGGTATTTATTTGTGGCCACCAGCAGGCTTTCATTTCTCTTACTGTTAGCGCCAAAGCAACATAGCCGGGTGCCATTTTTAAAGGAAACTGCTATAACTAGTCCTAACAGCTTAAATCAGTACTTCTCCAAGTGAAAGGTGACCCAGAGACATTTCAAAGACTGGGGTGGCAAATCAAAGGAGAGAAGAACTGTAACTACAGCTTCCTGGATGACCACTGGGATGTTTGATTTTTAATATGTCTCGTCTATTGAGTACTTTTCACACGTACATATTTTGCTAGGGGAAAGAACAACTTCTGTTACATTATGCAGTTTTCACCCAAGGAGACAACACATCAGAGAACCATCACCATTACTTTTGGAATGATGGTTATCTCCTAGTTTGAGAAGGTGGGGACTTAATTCAGTCAACTTTGGGGCGGCTTAGTTGTTTCCTGTTTGTAGCTTTGTCCCTTTCCTTCTCCATCCGATTGACCACACCTGGTGCTGAATTGGGGGGTTCACTCCAGGAAAGAAGCAGTATACCATTTATGCAAGTTTCCTAAAACATATACGGATACCATATGAGCAGAGCCATAAACAGGTTCAATACTTAACGGGAAATGGACATGAGGGATGGGTACAAATGAGCCAAGTATGTGCAGTTATATTTTAAAACAAAGAGAAGTGAATTCAGCAAAATACTTTATTTTTTTATAGTGTTTCATTTGTCTATGTATTTTTAATTTTTTGATTGAGAGAAAGACACTGCTTTGTTGTTCCACTTACCCATGCATCTATCCTGATTCTTTTATGTGCCCTGATCAGGGATCTGACCCACAACCTTGGTGCACTGGAGCAATGCTCTAACCCAGTGGTCCCCAACCCCTGGGCACCGGTCCGTGGGCCATTTTGTACCGGTTCGCAGAGAAAGAATAAATAACTTACATTATTTGTTTTATTTATATTTAAGTCTAAAAGATGTTTTATTTTTTTTTAAATGACCAGATTCCCTGTTACATCCGTCTAAGACTCACTCTTGATGCTTGTCTCAGTCACGTGATACATTTATCCGTCCTACCCTAAAGGCTGGTCCATGAAAATATTTTCTGACATTAAACCGATCTGTGGCCCAAAAAAGGATGGGGGACCACTGCTCTAACCAACTGAGCTACCCACCCAGGGCCAATACAGCAAATACTAAATTTTAACATCTAGATTATGGGTTTATGGGTGTGATTCTTAGTTTTTCTAAGATAAAAACATAGTCAAATTTAGAAACTACAGGTATCTAAGAACCACAAACCTAAAGTCGGCTAGTAACTGAGTTTACTTTTTATTCAAAGAGAACAAATATTTGCTATTCACTATCAGGCATGCCCTAATAAATATTCCATATACTCTCTAACAACTCTACGAGTTAGGTAGTATCTTCATGTCACAGATGAGGAAACTGAGGCTCGTAAAGGAACTTGCCAGTGACACAAGGAATTGAGCAACCATGCCGGATTCAAAGGCAGGCTCAGAGGCTGGGCTCACTGTGCTGCCTGACCTGGGACACGAAGACACGCAGTGCCAGCACAGCGACAGACACACTGGTGAGGGGAGAGTCTCGCAAGACCCACCCCTCTTTAAGGTACTAGCAGAAGGTTCTCAAAATAGGAGCTCTTCATCCCCACTGCTTCCCAGGGGCCCAGGCCACACAGCAGCTGCCCTAACCAGCTACGTGAGCTTGGAGTTAAGAGCCATCGCCACGCTTAACCACCCTTTCTGTCAACAGGGGCGTGCAAGTGAGGACCATGGGTCAGCCAAGTGCTTCAGAATCCAATCTGGTCCCTCTCTGGTGTCACAGCACTTGTCACACTACCTGCCACACTCCCTGACCCAGACTGGAAACCCGCCGAGTGGAAGGACCTTATCATACCCAGTCTGCAGCCGTGGCACTTAGCAGTGCCTGGCCTTTGGCGGGCACTACGTATTTGTTCAAATAGTCAAACACTGGTCCTGGCCGAGCAGCTCAGTTGGTTAGAGCACTGTCCCAACACACCAAGGTTGCAGGTTCAATCCCTGGTCAGGGAATGAACAAGAATCAACCAATGCATGCATAAATAAGTGGGACAACAAATCCATGTTTTTTCTTTTCTTTCCCTTCCTCTCTAAAAATCAATAATTTTTTTAAATTAAAAAAAGTCTCAAATAGTCAAATATCATACTAAGTATCTATCAAAAATAGGGCCAAAAATAAATTATGGGAGAATTTTGCTAACACATTATATGTATAAAGCAGTTTTGGGGTTTTTTAGAGGGAGAGAGGGAAATAAAATCAATTCAATGTTCCACCCATCCATGAATTCATTAGTTGGTTCTCGTACATCTACGCCGACGGGAGATCGAACCCACAACCCTGGCGTGTCAGGACGACGCTCCAACTGAGCTACCCGGCCAGAGCTAAAGAGGGATTCTTGTATATGATCCCAGTCTCATCAAATCCCATGTGCTCACTGGCCCCGGCGCTGCTCAGGAGCAGACTAAACTGGGTGAGCGGGCTCCTGCCACCTCCAGAACGGCCAAAGAGCAGCCCGCAAACTGGTGTCAGCACCTGGAGGCCCTGCCCTCGTGACACTGAGGGTGCAGATCTGAAGTCCAAGCCACCAGATTCCCGAGGCCACTCTTCTGGCCGCCGTCGCACGATCCCTCGCGTCCAGGCTGCAGGTGCTCCGGGGGTGACGGACCACCCACGACATCCAAGTCCACCTCAGACCCCACCCCACAGAGTCAATGCCATGAAGCCACACAAACTGCACCCTACATCATACCACCTCAAATAAAACTCTCCCACTCTTCACCCAGGCATTTTCATATATGGTTAACAAACTTTTATTCATGGAGAAATATACACAGGAAATTCTCAAGGATGGATATCCACCAATGTTATCTTCTAGTGTAGAATTGTGACGATGCGATTCATTTCTTGCATGCTATTACCTAAATTCTTCTACAATGAATATACTACTTCTGCAAATTATTAAATGCTTATTGAATTAACAAAGGTCACATGTCCAGTGCACTAGATACTAAATGCCTCTATCCAAAATTATATTGAAAATTATTTTGAAAAGGTAACTGTCTATATCATTCAATAACATCAAAGTGACCCAACATTTACACATCAGAGTAAACAAAAAGATACGGTCCCTGCTCTTGACAGAATGTAGCAGAGGAGCAAGATGTGCACAGGTAAGAATGTTAAAACCCCAGGCACACGAGGAGCTACCCAGCCGACAGCAGGCAGCGTTTCCTCTGCACTTGGAGAAAGAGCACACTCATTGTGACCTGGAGCCAGGACGGAGGGCTTCATGGAAAGGGGGATCCTGAAAGTACGTAACAGGATTCAAAAGAAAACCGAGAGAGCAATTCAGAAAAAGAAACCCCCTGAGCAGACACAATCTGGGACTCAACAAGTGTGTCTGAGTAACTGCGAAGCAAACCCCCGGTCCTCAGTAAAAGAATCCAGTGTTTTGGGGAGAACTGGGAAAAAGTTAAATGCGGCACGGGGTGGAGATAATGGGACAGAGAATAGACTAGGGGTCGAAGAAATTTGGGGAAGTTGGTTAAACAAAGTTACAGGCATTTCTTGACTTCTGAGCTCACAAGCTCTTAGACTAATGCACACTAGGTCCCCTGTCTAAAGGAAGAGACCTGGTCTTATCTGACCTGGCTCCTTTTCCCTGTAGAGACAAGTGCAAACCAAAACACTGGGAAATATCGAGCTGAGTGCCAAAGGCAAAACAATACAGGGCCTGATTGGCAAGGTCACTGGGTAGCGGGCTTCAGTCCTTCTCCCAGGAACTAGATTTTCCCCAGAGCAAAGAGAACCTGTTCATACAGCCCGAGTTTCTACATGGCAGAATTTAGAGCCAGATACAAGTGCCGCCCAAACACCCCCTTTCCCTTGTCAGAATTCCTGGTAAAGGTCAGTCCCACCCCACTCCTCCGGGGACACCTGACAGTCAGCAGCCCCTTCCTGGTGACTGGAAGCTCTGGAAGCAGCTTACCTTCTTATGAAGTGACAGGGTTAGGTGAGCAATGGGGAACACCAGAGGGTCACATGATAAAAGGAACAAGAGTTTTTAAAGTCCCGTGTGGTATAGCAGTCTGTTCAAATTAGAGGTGGCAGGCATTTCTTACAAAATCAGTTCAAGAGGCCATTATAACCAACATTTCTTTAAAAAAAGAAAAAGAAAATAAAAAAGAGAGAAAGCAAACAGATAGATGCATCACATGTACAAAAGGCAAGTCATGTTTTATAAATCTTTTCTCTCGTATACATACTGTATTGACCTCTGTGTGTTCTGGACCAAAGTTCAAATGTATTTCATACTTGGGTCACTGCTCCAGGAGACGGAGGATTTAGGGCACAGACTGGAGGCTGTTGCACTCCCCCAGATGGGCGGAGGGGACCCTTTAAGGCGGTGGGATAGTAGCAGTAGAAAGAAAAAAAGATAAACATAAGAGACACTTAAAAATTGAGAAGAAAAATTAGGTACAGGAAACCAATGAAAACACTAAGCTATTATTACGTTTGGGTCATGTGAGGAAAAGGAGGCTACGATCACAACAGACACACTGAAGCAGAGCTGGTCAGCCATCTGCACGGGCAGCCAGGAGACACGCCTGGGTGAGCCCACACGATGTCAGGGGACAAGAGGACAGACCAGCTTCCCCACGCACCCTCAAAAGCAGGTCCCCAACATTGCTTTAATTTAGTCACCTTTTATGATATTTTATTACTCCTCTTTCAGTTAAAAATTTTAAACTTATGCTCTGTCCTTAACCAAGTGTTTCTGACTTTAAAAAGCACATCATACTAAAGAACCAATACCATCAGTTAGTCTCCAGCTATTACATTATTTACCGTCCCAAGGGCTTTGCTTTGATTTAGCTTTTGATGGGTAAGTACAGGCGGTGGTCTGTCGTTTGGCTGTGTGTGCGCATGAGGCTGCATCAGCACAAGCATGCCCGTGCCATGTGAGCTCAATGGCACTAGGAAATCTGAGAGTGCCGTGCCAAAGGGCGCCGTCAGCCACCCCGCGCTGTGTCCATCCTATAAAACTGCATGGTCGGCTCAAGGGCCCTGCTGACCCAGCACGAGGGCATGAGGGCAATGGCAGAACTCCCACAGATCACTTTATCCAGGACTGCATCCAACGTACACCAGAGCAGACAGAATGAAACGAGGCAGTGGGAGCCTAAAGATGAAATGTCACTCCCTCCCCAGGCCCGTGATGATGGGAGCTCTGCTCTACAGAAGCCTTTTTACGAAGCAAATTATATTAATTACCAACATTTAAAAACATCCAACATATAAGGATTCGGAATCTCTGATTTATTAGACAGCATGAAAATAACAGGTTCAGATTATTTTACAAAAAGAGCTCAAGCTGTTCAGGAAAAAATAACTGGGCTCGCTGGGAAAAAGACAACTCTTCCGACTACTGCACAGGGACACCAAGACTCCTCATCCTACAAAGTCGGCATGAAAGGGTGCAGACAAGTTACGTGTGGGACAGAAAACAGAAATCCACATACTATAAGCAACGTGTCCACAATGACTATAATGCATCCCTTAGGGGACAAGAATGGATTTGTAGGAAGGAAAACAAAGCTTCCCAAGAGAAACCACTCTCACGAGATGATTAGGTGGACCTGCAATGAAGAAAATACATTTCAAAAGATGGATTCAGACTTACACTAGGTTTTCACTGAAATACTTAAAAATAAGACCTTTCTCTGTATCAAAAGAATTTAAAAAAATACATTATGGATAAAATAAATGTCAGTAAAGGTCCAAGTCCCTTTCATACCACACATTTGCACAGAAATAAAAGTGAAAGTTTGACAACAACAGTACGATTTGGAACCACCTAGAACAGGCCAAGCTCAGTTCGTGCTCTGCTGCTGGGCATCACATTAAAATGAATCTCATTCTCACTGTAATTCTTTTCTTTTTAACCTTAATCACCAGTGGCTGGGCAACTGAAATGGACATGAGAACTATATAAATGTCAGAAAAATATGTAAACCTCATTAATGTTTCCAAAAATTCATTTAGAGATAGAAACAGGTCCAAATAGATGCCTGTCTAAATGTACTGCAATTACGTTACAATTATTTTTCCAAATACACAGATATGCTCTGTCTTTTCTCAGCTCATTACTGACTCAAACAATTTGCCCTTCTGGGATCAATTGTTTGCTAATAAATAATTGTTTACAGTCACAAATGATGTTAGGAGGTTTTCTTATTAGTTTTCCTTCTGCACCCTAATAAGATTGAAAACTAGCTGATTCCCAAGAGTCTAACCTTAACCTCGCTTTGTTTAACAGCCCAGGAAGTGATGAACCATCTGCTTCAGAAAATAATGGTCGGCCAAGAGGAAATATTGTTTAATTGTAGATTAACCTCCTCGTGAAGCAGTCTGAAGCAGCTTCAGAATGAGCAGCTCGAACCAGCAGAAGAAACACGGTGCAAGAGCCTTTTCCTCCACTTCAAGACCAGGGGGAAAAAAATCAAAGGGGTTTGTATTGCATATATTTATTTACAAACATTTGTTTCTATTGTGGACACAAAACCATCCAAGTCAAAACTGATTCTCAAAAGTGTAGCCACTGTCCTCCGACTCTGTCTGCCCGAATACCTTTAATGCAGCAAGTCATCAAACCATTTATGTACTTAAGAAAAGTGTTTAAAAAAATACTAATAAAAGCCTCTTATCCATTTTCAGGTTTTTATAATATTAATATTCTTCCATTCCTTAGTTCATAGCAATAAATTCACCATTAAAGAGCATGAACTGTTTTAATGTCCTCACATGGCACTGCAGTAAACAAAACCTCGGTAAGTACATGGTGACTTACAAGTTCAAAGGAGAAAGAACAGCATGAGCTCAAAATGGCTGGCCAGGACAAGGGACAAGAGATACAGAAGTGAGAGAGCAAATGCAAACACAGCCCTTTGCCCAGCGGGCTGCACAGGCTGAGTCTTTTCTCAAGTCAGACCTATAAAAATAATATACCTGATACTGACTATTCAACACTCTGCCTCCTCTCCAGGGTTCAACCAATTCAGCAAGGGTGCTATTCCATTTTAATTCCAAAAAATAGAGGAATCCTGAGAATACTCAGTTATTCCATAAATATTTATTAAGGACTTCCTACAAGGTGCTGGGTACACAGGGACAAGAAACAGGACAAGACACAGTGGGTTGATATTTTATGGTTTAACAAGTGCCCAAGTATTCATTTTCCCTTAAGCCAGGTACAGGTAATTAAGTAAAGAGCTTTGCCCTGCTGGTCCCCCAAACTAAATGGTTCTTCTCTGTCAACCAAGAGCAAACGACATCTATGAAAATTTCAAAACTAAGGAAATTTGCTATTTCAGGCAAGGCCATATTACTCTGGGTTTCCAATAAAACCTGGAGGTCATCCACCCTGTGTAAATATTAAAGAAACAACCTCTGTGGAGAGGACAGATTTTTGGCAGTTCAAATTCTTAAATATCTTAAATAGAAATTGCTTAAATAAATTATTCTTGAATTCCTCAACTTAATTTCCAAGCAATGAGCAATAATAATTCCAGAGATTCAAATAATAGTGCCTATTCAAGAAGAATGAGAGTTTGACATTCTTCTCTACAAAACAACTAGGCACAATTTTATCCATCAGACGTCTATCAACCTACGGATATTGAAAGCTTGGGAGAACAAGATAAAATCAACTCCGACCCTACAGTCGGCTGTAATATCGAGCAGGCATCAACAATGCTATTCATGAATCTAGAAAAATTAATAAATCCTGGGTTGAATGCAAGAAAAGGCTCAACTACAGGTGAAGCATACTATACTCACTTGGGTTTTGTTTCTGCATCTGTCACTTGGCGAATGAAGATACCATCTTCGGGATGTTCCGTGTCGTCCATCTCATACATGTACGATGATGCTATTGCAAGGGTGGTCCCATCGTTACTGAAGGCAAGCGAGGCGATGCTGGTGGGGTACCGATGGAACTGGCACAGTCGCTTCTTGTTAAATGGATCCCAGATATTTACAAATCCATCAGAACCACCTACACGGAATTTTGAAAGTTCAAGTGATCTTTTCAAAGCAGATACAGAAATAACCATTTTCTTCACAAATTGTTAAGATCACAGAAGTCAGTTTCCCCCAAGAAGTATACTGTATCAGATTCCCCCCCCCCAAATATCATAAAAAGCAAGCACATTTTTTTAACGCTCTACCTAAGTATAAATTTCTAGTGTTCAACAGCAAAACTGCAATTGTAATGATGAGAAACAGGTGAGCATGCCATACTTTACCTGTGGCAAACGTATTGTGGATGTTATGAAAGGAAATGGCATTGACTGGGTAGATCTGCTCAATATTGTTTTCTTTCAGTCTGTGACACTTGAAGGCATACTTCTTCTTCTGGACCTCCGGGCTGGGGTCCAAGTACTCAACTGCCACGCGACCTTCAATAGAGCTCAACACATAACCCTGTCAAGAGGGAATCCGAGAAAGCTGAAAATGGTGAATCCAGCAAGGCACTAATAACTCAGATTCAACCCATACTACAGAAAGATTATTTCAGAAAGGAAAGATAGAACGGTCTGGTTTTAATCAAGTGCTTACACTATACTAACAGAACTAAACTAAAATTTTAAGAATACTGACTGGCCAGGCAGTGGCGCAGTGGATAGAGCATTGGACTGGGATGCGGAGGACCCAGGTTAGAGACCCTGAGGTCACCAGCTTGAACCCAAGGTCACTGGCTCGAGCAAGGGGTTATTCAGTCTGCTGAAGGCCCGCAGTCAAGGCATATATGAGAAAGCAATCAATGAACAACTAAGGTGTCGCAACAAAAAACTAATGATTGATGCTTCTCATCTCTCTTTGTTCCTGTCTGTTTGTCCCTATCTATCCCTCTCTCTGACCCTTGCTGTCTCTAAAGAAAAAAAACAAAAAAAACCCCACTAATTCTTGTTTCATTTAAAAAAAAAAGGCTATCGTCACTTGTTTACGTACAAGTAAAAGATAAGATAAATATGAAATTTGTATTTTTCCTTTAATTCTTCAAGGTATGAAAATGATTTACTCCTGAAAAACTACTTATGAAGATGAAAAGAAAATTAGTAAAATCTTACTTTTAGTTATACTTCCATTATAAACTGAATACACTCTGAGAGAAAATTTTAGATATAACATAAAAAATATTTATAAATGCAAGCATATTTTAATCAGTGTTCAAATCTCTGAAGTTTCACGTAACTGCAATACCTTATCTTCAGGGGAAATTTCACTGTTTGGGAGGGGAAATGTGATCAGCAGTTGGGATTCTAGCCTTTTAAGGCAAAGAACCCAGGAATAACTGACGTAATTGCCTCAGCTCCATGACCTCTGAAGGACAGCCATAAGATTCCAAGATATCAGCTGTTTTTAATGACTTTCCTCTTACAAAATCCTACCGCAGCTGCCCACCCCGCCAACTCCCCTTAGAACTTGAAGGATCTGCGGAGAGAAGGGGCTCTCTACGAAACAGGACCGCTTGTCTGGCAAGGATGACGGAAGGGTGACCCAGCCTGTACACCCAGAGTTAGTCACTACGTGGGGGCACTGCCTCTCTAACCTCAGAGGCCGTCTTCTAAAACACTCCCAATCCTGCTGCTAAACTCACAAAAACTGTGTTAGCATCGGGCTCACCAAGAGAGAAAGAAAAAAGAAAGAGCGAGAAGAGCAATGCCCAACCCTTCATTTCCAGAATCCAGTCTGAGTTCTCAGGTTTGTACCTGAAGTACCTGCAAAGCGCCCCTTGACTCCTGCCTGCCTGTCCAGCAGCCTGAACCAGAGACCCAAACGCCCTGGCAAATTACCCTCTGTGAACATCAAGGTCGTCTCTAAAATTGGGTTAACACACAATCTTTAAACACAAGAATGTCAAAAACATACCTAAAAAGTTCTAACTCGCTACTATAGAGGAAATAAGTAAATGAAAGGCCAGGTTTTTAAAAGGCAGTGCCCAAATCGTGACTTTGTGCACTCGTGTTATTTTTCCAGCCCCACGCGGACAAGGGCGGGCGGGCGCGGGAGCACCTGCTTGTTCGGGAAGGCGCGGATGCAGCGCGTCTGGTACTTGAGGCTGGACTCGCGGCGCTGCTGCACGTAGCCCATATTCCGCAGGTCCCACACCAGCACGCGGCGGCCTGCCGTGCCCACGATCAGCCTGTCTCCAGACACCGACAGGGTATACACCTTTCAGGAAAAACCAAAACTTGTCAAAACTTGCCTGAAAATGGCATTTTGCCCCCAAATAAAGTCCACTAACCATAAAACCATAAAAGCTGATCAGGTTCCCAAACACAGATACTAAATTATTGTTTACAATAATTAGTTACATAAACCAGCTCATTCACATGAAATAATAAACCCAAAAGTCTTAATACTGAACCAAATATCACATAATGTACATTCTAATTAATTTGAAAAAACACTTTTGAGACTTAATTCTCGTTACTAAAACACATCTTTTGTAACCTTGTTTCACTTAATGACAATATAAAAGAATAGAACATACTCAAAAAGGAAACAATAAAGCCAAAAAACAATTCAAGATGCCTTTCAAGGGGCTTCTGGTTTTTCATTTTCAAAGTTACTTTTCTCTGACCACCTTTTGGAACAAGATTTAATGTGGTAACTCTAACAATCCTGCCTTTCTCAGCTGTCACATAAACAAACAGCCTTTCCAGGAAGGGCAAGGGAGCCGTGCTAATTAGCTTCTGAGCTGATTTGGTGGCATAAGAACTCAAAATTAAAATAGTGACCTGGCATATGACAAAGCAAGTTCTTGTACCCAGACATCACACTATACAATCGGGACAGAATTCACCTTCAGGAAAAATTTAAAAAGCAGTTTCACCCATAAAAGTGTATTTTCCCTTATAAGGCCATTTTTCAATATTTAAAACAACTTTCACAAAAACTCCTTCATAATAAATCATAAAATTTCCTACACACAAGGACTTAAAGTGGTTATTTGCAAATATGGTTTTGGAGATCAAACAGATAGCAAATTCATGAAAATGGTAGTAAAATATATTTTCCTGATCATATTTTTTTTTAATCTTGACTTCCCATACAAAACTGTAGCTTCAATTATTTCTGTTAAAAGCAACTCTAATTCAATCTGATTCAATATTTTAAAACCTGAAAAATCATTATAAAAAATGAAAAAGAAATATAACATGGTAAGATTATCTCATTAGCACATTAAATCATATGGCTAATAATCACTACTACCTTAACTACATAACACCAGGCAAAAAATAAGTTAGGGTTAACAATGTAACAACCCACTAGTCTCCACAATCTGGCCTTAAAATTCAACAACTATTCTGACTAAAGGAAAAATAAGGAATTAAAAAGATTCAAAACAGCAGATCTAATATATTTAAATAAGAGAAACTAAGATTTACCAGTTTACTCAGAAAACAAAATGTTTATATAAAAATAGAAATTAACCTAAGTCACATGAAACACCAGACTTAAAAAACACAGAATCCAGAAAGAAATCAATTTATAGCAAGCAGTACAATCAGATTGGAAATTTTATCTTAAATCTTTATACAGGTGACACAAGATTCTAATAGTGCTTTCTATCCCCACTGATCATAAATCAAGTGAAACCACTGTCATGCTACTGACTAGGTATATACATTTATCAAAGGCAGTATTAAAAAAAAGTGACATAATGAACCTTGCTGAACCAATAAGCAGCTTGATTCAGTGTGGCTGTCCATTATATGATATTCTGTCAGCCATTTATCACAGCTCTTAACATGTTACATACAACCATAAATCAAAACGAGAAACAATGCAATTATTTTATTCTGAACAAAGGTCTTGCCAGGAGTAGATTCAACTATGAAGTGACAAAAATAATGGCTCTTTGGCTGCACTACAATATATAACGATGGCTAACAAGAACTGAATAGTATATTTACACTGAGGAAATAGACTCAAGTGAAGGATACCTTTAAACTGCTAAAACAATCAATCTTTAAAATTAACTACCACTTGATAATAGTCTGATGAGGATACAGCAAGAATGCTCAATTACACTTCCACTGTGCAGTTCAAAAGGTTAGAATAAGACACAAGATTCAGTTTTAAGAAGCGTGGTTCACTAGAGCTTTCAAACTACCACTGCCAGTATTAACAATAAACAAGTAATCAGGGAAGGCCAGGGAATACAGGCCACCTTTCTCACTCGACTTGAAATGAGAGCCCATTTCACCATCATCACAGTCAACTTGATGAAACCTCAGGTCGTAGATGAATGAGTGACGCTCGATCCCTTTCTGGTTTGGGCACGTCAAGCCCAATTTAAGGCAATCAAACAATCTTTGCTAAATGACCTCGCTGAAAATTTCAGTCCTGGGATGTAATGCATTAAGAATAAGTGAAAATTTCTTATTTAAGCTAGTGCTCTCCAGCACAAACCTAAGTGAAAGGAAAAAGTTGACAAAAATAAGTTTTCCTTTGCATCAAAGTATTTCTATGTTATTTGGGTTTGTAAAATATACTCGTCAGGTCTTAACCTATTAATACCATATTCATAAAGCATGCATCAAATCACCCCAAGAATCATTATTCCTTTGTGACCACTACTCACAAAAATGAGGGGATCAGGGAACATGCAGATACTCCAGTACTTTCAGCCTTGTGTATTGTGCATTTTCATCAATGAAATAAGAGTTGGTTTTGCATCTCATCTACATACTCGGACAACTTTCTTTGTCATTTGCTTTTCTGATGTTCTTGTTTAATTTTAAAAAATCAAATGCTTCTTTTTATTGCTTCATATTCACTTTGAAACACCCCCTAAATTTTGTGAGCAGTCTGTTATATAAAAGCCTACCTTCTCAGGCTGAGAGAAGGTGCCAGCATTACAAGGAGTTCTAGGATCCCACAATTTAACTGTCTGATCCCAACTCCCCGTAACCATCACATTTACTTCTGGACAGTATTCGACACATCTGATAGGGGCATCATGGGTTCCAACAAGATTTTCTAGAGGAAAAAAAGAAAACTAGTTTTACTAGTTTGCTAAACAAAGACTCTTCAAGTGAACAATGGAAGGAAACACTCATTCAACTGAAATGAGTCCACTTCCACCAACTCTAAGGAAATGTCTGCATACAGAAAATTTCTCCATGACTACAAAAAAGTCACCCATTCCTCTATGTTCACCTCACAGTGCATAGTTTGATTCACTGGCATGTTACATATCAAAGGCTGACCTGAATTTCATATTACATAAAAATGATGGCATATCTGTTACCTTCCTCACTTGATTCTAGATTCCTTTCAAAAGAGAACCATCTTTAAACTGTAGTTCTGATTCTATCTAATGTAGGTTCTAAAATATGGTCAATGCTCAAGAAATACTGGCTGAATGAACAAATGAATGGATAACTCTTGTCTATGGATCTCAATAAAACACACATTAAGTCAATGCTTATAAGAAACTTAATTAAAGTGGCAACAGATTATCTGAGATCTGGGGATGAGAAGGCATAGAGTCTTAGGATTAATCCACTGAGTTTTCATGATGGGTCACATTTCCAGTACATAGTTTCTTTCCTTTCAATTTCAACTCTTCACTATCTCATTCATTCATTCATTCACTCATTCATTCATTCAATTAACCTCTAGCAAATGTTTACTGTGTAACAGAATCTATGCCAAATGCTAAGGATAAAACAAAGAACAATATGTGGTCTTAATCCTCAAAGAAAAAAGGTATCTTTTAAGAATATATCCTTTAAACAACAACAACAAAAATCTCCCAAGTTTGGCAATGACCTTTAGAGAATAAACAGCTAATTCCTTTAATTACGGTCTCCAGCATTGAAAATGTTTAAGTTTGCTTTTCAGTGTTTTCTTTCCTCCTGTTTTTCAACAAATAGGATGACCTAAACCTACAAAGTAACTTATTCCACAGAATAAGCTGACAAACAAAACCAAACATCTGCAGTTTAAGTGCCAAAGACAAAGTGGCTTTCCTGCAAAAGCCTCTTCTAATTAGGTTATTCTGTTCCAACAAAACATTGTGCCCATCCTCTATCCATCTTCCCACTGTCCAACTCTTCATCTAGCCATACCTCTGCGACTTGCTATCTCCTTCAAGGACATCTATATCTAATATATGCATATACCCCCCGCCCTAAAGAAAAGGGGGAAAAAAGCCCTGCTGCAGAGCTCTGTGAATGTGGGTTCCATCACAGTCTCTGCTCTGCACCGAAGCCACCATAACAATTTGAGTAAGTCATTTCCTAGCTGCCTCTAAGAAATTACTAACTAAGAGAAAATGTGTCATCCTATTATTCATTCAATAAATGCAACAGAATAAAACCAATCTTCCTTCAGTCTAAATTAAACTGGCTTCTGAAAAAGACAACTGAAACATCAGCCCTGTCCTGGAGAAGGGGACCAGCTGGAAGTGCAGTCCACTTCTGAGGAGAAGGTAATGGTCCAAGCCTTAAGTCCCCTTCACGTAAATAGTGCAGATGGAGACCAGAAAGGGTTTTACTAAAAATAAATAAATAAATAAATACGTGCGTACTATTTTGTGATTGGTACCTTAATAGTTTAACCATTGAAACAAAAAAAAGTCCTAAACATAACCCATGTTTGCTTGAGTCTAACCAACTTAGGAATTACACAAGTCCAAAACTCCTCCTCCTAACTAAACACTTAATACTCTAGTACCCTGGCTGAGAAGACAATAACCTGATAAAAGGCCACGTTACCTTGATCAGTGTTCAAATCATGCATTTTCAACTGATGATCTAATCCCCCACTCCAGGCATGTGTTGGATCCTACAAAATAAAGTTCCAAGTCATTTAAAACGTACAGAGCTTTAGACAGTGTTCCAAAATTGCAGTCACCTGTTGTTCAGCTTATGCTCGGGATGTACACTGGGCTTAACTATTCACTCCAAACAAACAAGACACACACAAAAAATTAAGCAAACTGAAACTACACCCAGGACGTTAAGGAGGAACAGTTGAGTAAACAGGCATTCCTACTTAATAGTAAGTAAGCTTTCCTTTCAATAAGGCGGCCAACTTGTACTGTCTGGTTGCAAATTTCAAAATCAAACTGTCCCTATGTCAGGACAGTCTGCAGGGTTATTCGACGCCACTTTTAAAAGGGAGACCCGAGTTTTGGACGTTTGCAAGTTCCCCGAGGGCAAAACCCAGCACCTGGCTCAGGGCCATTCAGGAATAAGTAAGGAGCTGTGCAAAGAACCCCGCGGTCGGAAGCCTCCGTCCACCACGGGAAGAGGGTCGCCGTGCCCCCGGGCCAGCGCCACGGCGGGACAGCAGAGGCGGACACCTACGTAGAAGGCGCAGTCCAGCACCGCGCCGGTGTGCTGGTACTTGAGCCGCATGGAATTGGCCGGCACATCGTAGAGGCGCACCGACGTGTCCCAGGACGAGACCAGCAGGAACTGGGAGGTGTTGGGGCTGAACTTCACCGAGGAGATGCCGTCCTCGGGCGGCTGGTTCAGCTTGAACTCGTTAGAACCGGTCATCTACAGAACAAGGCAACGGTCAAAGACCCCCCCCAAAGGGGACGGAGTCCGGGGGCTCGGCTGAGGAAGCCTCCCAAGGGAAGGACCAAGAAAACTTCGCAGACAGGGCCTCTGCGCCTGCGCAGAGCCTGCGAGCCCACCAAGGTCCGGACGCGCCCCCCTTCCCCGCCGCACCTGACACGCCCCGATCCGCACCGCCCCAGCTCCGCACCCCGAACCCCAACCCCAAGCCTGGCCCGCCGCCTGCTTCCCCCGGCGCGGGCTCTCGCACCCCGGCACCTCCCCTGGGGCCTGCAGCCCGTCTGCTCCTAAAATAAAACAGCGATAGAGCGAGCCCGATTTCCTGCGGAGGGCTCCGCCAGCGCCGGGACCGAGAGGTCCCCGGAGGGTCCGCTTGTGCGCCGCGCCGCCTCTGCCCGCTACCTTGAGTTCGGCTCAGTATCGACTTGACCGCCGCTCACTATCCCCACGCTACGCTCTCGGCGCTCGCGGGCTAGGAGAAGTAGGCGGATAGGAAGCTACGGCGCATGCCTGCTATTGGCTGATTTCAAACGCCAACGTCTTAATCTAAGCAGCCGATTGGTTCGCTCTGAGGCCGAGCGCCAGTCAACCCGGTCATCCTCTTCCGGCTCAAAGGCGAACCGCGGCTTTTCCGATCACGTGGTTTCGCTTTACCGCTAGGTTGAACACCCCCCCCCGCCCGTCTGAACGATTAAAAACTACAACTCCCAAGGCGCATCGCGCCAAGACGGCGTTCACGCCCTCTCGGACACGTGTGCGGCTCGCTGGGAGCTGTAGTCTCCCTGAGATCGATGCCCTGCCAGTACTCTGAATGCTGGGACAGATGCTCCTTAAGGGTTCGACCCTGGCTCCCTTCCCATCTGAGTTTATCTCACAGACACAAGAACCCCATTTTGATCACTACTTCTATAGAGCTAAAGTTTCTCCCTTTCACTGGCTGAAGTTAACCAAAAATTGAAGTGGAGAAGGAAATATTTACTCTAATGAATTTTATTATTTTGCCCTGATTTTTTTCTTATTTTCCTGGGGTTTGCCCTATGAGCCAGGGTGTCATGTTTCCTATTGTCCTAAGATCTATTAATCTAAAAGAAATTCATCCTTGATCATACTTTCCTTTCTATCGCGTCTTTCCAGAGACATTTGAGTGCCTCCTGTGTGCCAGGCCTGGTGAGAGGCTGGGAAGATGCATTGGTCAGACCAGTCCTTGCTCTGGAGGAACTCCCTGTCCAGATGGATGGACAGACTGGGAAACAAATAAGTTGCAATAGACATATGTTAAAATGGGCTCTTAAAATGACAGCTATAAGCTTCACCCTGTCCACCCCACCCCTACCTGAACAATTCCCTAGAGTGTTGAGCTCAGTCTGCTCCACTTTCTGTTTCTAGAATCCTCCACAAATAAGAAAATCAAGAAGGTTGCTTCAGTAATAAATAATTTGAACTCTGTAAAAGAAAAGCCATGCTTAATTTGTAACTAGAATGCTGTGACTCAATTACTCTTAAATATCAAAAACTCACTAAAAGTGTTCAGTATAATCCATGCTATAAACTCTTTTTCACTATCTTTTGTGGAAAAAAAAGAAACTTAAAAAAATTTTTTCCATTGGTTTGAGAGAGGAAGAGAGGAGGGGAGAGAGTGAGAAGCATCAACTCATTTCACTTAGTTGTTTCATTTTTTACTTGTGCACTCATTGATTGCTTCCAGTGCCCTGACCAAGGTCAAACCAGCAACCTCTGGCATGCTGGGCTGACGCATTATTCACTGAGTCACCTGGCCAGGGCAGAAAAACAACAACAACAAAAAACCACAAAACTTTTTTTATCATGTAACTTTGTATGAAGTAGAGAAAATTGTTGAGTTTAAAGTGTTTTACTTTTATTGCACGTTAATAAAGAAAAAAGCTTGGTCTTTAATGCAATCTCAAACACTGACTCGGGTGCACATCTTTTTCTAATTCTTGGCACAATAAATGCCCCCACAACCACCCTTCTCCCCACTATATTGATGACATCACCGCTAAAAGGTCAGATTCTTGCTCCTCCTTCTCATCAGTCCTCAAAGAGGGTTCTCTATCTCTTCTCTTTCAGTAAATTACTGGCTAGGTTAAGAATTTTAAAATGCAGTGCCTTGCCTCCATTCCAAGTTTGGCTAAATAATTTTATCTCCAAATAATTTTATTTGGTTTCCTCTCCCCATTGCTTATTTAATTCTATTAGTGTTTTGAGATTCTGAGCATGAATTATCCACTAATAAAATCTGAGTGTATTTCATTATCCAATGTGTGTATGATTCAGGTCTTTCTGGGCATGCAGTTGTAATCAGACTCGATTTGAGTTTTAAGAAACGTCTATCTTTTAAATCCAGTTTAGAACCTGAAAGGAGGCCAATGATTTTGCTGATTATTCAAATGAATTGATAGTCTTGAGACAGGAAATCTAGCCACAATGAAGTCTCGAACAACATTTTAAATCTTAGCGCAAAGTTGTGTGTGTATATGCTTAGTCACCTGTAAGAGACAGGAATTGCTAGAACCTTATTACAGTGTTGGATTCCTTTGACTGCTAATTTCTGGATTAGTGAAATGAGGAACATGATATGATAAACTAAAATCTTAAAGGCAAGATTTTGCCGTTAAGTAACTACAGTGGCTAGAGGAAGCCACTTTCTGTAAGAGAAGTCTAAGGAGGATACAGTGAACCGATAATTTTAAAACTATTATCTCTTGGGGGAAAAAACCCTACATACTCTGTTGAAATGCAGACAAAAATGATATGCATGAAATATTCCTATACAAGTAATTCCTTGAAAACAATTTGGTTATTTCTGCATGGAATATTCAAATAGCAACTTTAGAGGAAAGAAGACGTTAAAGTGAGTCATCTGGAGAAAGAGAAGGTCCTTGAATTAAAATATGTGTATCAAATAGATCAGAAGAGAATGGATCTACCATCACTTTTGTTTTCTCTCTCTGAATATCAAATATTTAGCATAGTTCTCAGCAAGTAGTAGGGCCCAGTAAATATTTATTGAATTGAATTCACTTGGAATGAAATAAATGCAACTGAACTAACTTAGCAGTGGCGAGTGTGTTCTTGGATCACATCCTTTGGATGTCACCTGGAAATAAATTGTGATTTTTATAAAATCTAATGTGAGAAGAATATATATATATCATCATCATCAAAACAGACAAGAGGCCAGGCATTTTAGACAGAATATTGTGGGTAACTCAGACGGTTGACAAATATCATGTACACTTTCACAATGTGCAGACTATGTCCATGCTTCCTTGGAGATAAGATCGGGCCTGCGCACTGTGGCTCCCGGCACCTTTGCACCCGCTAAGCGGGAGCCCCAGGGACGGAGGACGGAGGACGGAGGAGGAGGACCCTGGCTGGGGCTCATCCCACTTGACACCAAACCACAGGCCTCCCCTAAACCCAGGCACCCTTTTCTGATGTTTTACGAGGAGCAGGTGGCTGCGCTCTAACATTGCTAGACAAGGGTTTGCACGATACTCGCGCAAGGTTATTCCCTGGGTGCCGCGCGAACCGCAGGTGTTGGGGAGCAGAAGTCCGTGGGTGCGCGAGCCTCGCACCAAGCTTTCATCCAATGCGAGCGACCATGTGCTTGCCGGTGAGCTGGCCATTTAGTTACGTACGATACAAACTATAAACAACACCAACAGCAAGTGTGGGAGAGGCTCCTTCGCCTCCCGCGCTTTCTTTGCTCGTTCTTTCGCCTCAGATCCCTCCTCGGCCGAAGTGCCACCTTTCCGCTCCCAGTCCCCGCGCCGCGCGGACGCACAGCTGCGACGCCGGCCGGGAACTGGGCACGGCTGCAAGCCTACAACGCTAGGCTGGGGAAGAGCAAAATGGGCTCTGTACCTGCTCCGGGAAGCGCCGCCCCACCTGCCCTACGCACCCGGGAGAGGAAGCGAGTGTCACAGGTTGAGCCCAGTCGCATGACGCCCTGCTGCGGCCAACCCCGTGAAGATCCGGGTGCGGGAAGATGCTCGCTCCGGGGAGGCATCCGCTTCAGCAGTGAGACTTGCCTCCCGGCTTCTGTCCCTCTCGGTGCCGGTTCCGGGACTGGATAGGCCCGGGGGCTCCTCAGACAGTTGCGGGACTGAGCATTAGGGAGAGGTCAGGGGGTGCGCTCCAGCCCACACACTGCCGGAGTCAGCATCCAACCTTTCGTCCCTGACCCCGGCGCTACCCCCCACGTGCGCCAAGCCAGCCCTCTTCCAACACACACCCACCAGCCCCTCCACCCCAAAACGAGAAGACCTTCCACGTGTCTGCACGCCTGGCAATTAATGCCACCAAAGTTAGCAACGATGCTTTAAATGTTTTATTTATTTTTTCTTTAAAAATATTTACAGATCTGAAATCTCCCCCTTTCATTCCCAGCCATCCTCGGGACGAAGGAAACGAAGAGGCGTTGAGATCACTGTCCAAGGCCACCAAGGACTGGCGTGGACGACTGTGTGTGCAGGTATATATACAAATGTATAGCAGGGCAGTGGGGAGAAGAGTGTACCTCGTTTTGTTGGTGTTTTCCTTTTTTTCCTACCAATCAACGCCGATGAGGCCGAAACTCCCTCTCCTACCACCTGAGGACATCCCTTACAAAATGGTTTTCAAAGCATACTGGTTTGTTTGGGGTAGAAAGCAGAAGATCTGGTTTGAGGAATGCCGATAAGTACCCGAAACAATCAAAACAAAAAGTAGGGCAGAGGCCATAAATAAGAGATAATGAATACACATGGTGTATTTCTTAATATTTCTGGCAACGTGCCGCCGTGCTCCGGAGCCCGGGAGGGCGCAGCGCGTGCCAGGCTTTCGGGCAGCGGCAGTCGCGCAGGGCGGCGCTAGGCCGGCGCTCCGCTCAGTAATCAAGCTTGTTGTAGAGGTTGTAGAGAGGTAAGGCCGAGAGATTGCTGCCCGGGTAGTAGAGTGGCGTAGGGAAGGCGAGGGAGCGCGGCACTGGCACGCGCAGGAGCGAGCTGTCCCGGAACACCAGCGGCATTCCCACCAGAGTCTGCGCCGACGCGTGCGCCATGTTGGCCGCCTCCAGCTCAGCCGAGAGCTGCCGCTTCCACTTGTTGCGACGGTTCTGGAACCAAGTCTTGACCTGGGTCTCGGTGAGCTGCAGGCTGGAGGCGAGGCAGGCGCGCTCCGAGCTGCTCAAGTAGCGCTTCATGTCGAAGGTGGACTCGAGCTGGTACACCTGGCTGCGCGAGAAGACCGTGCGCGTCTTCTTCTTGGCGGCGCCCGCCTGCCGCTCCGCGCCGCTGTCCCGCGGCCGCTCGGACCCCGGCGACGGCGATCCCGCGGGCAGGAGCCTCTCTTTCTCTTCCTTAAAGTCTGGATGCGAAGGAGAAAGGAAAGGCGTGTGTTGCGAGCTCGCAGGCCCTGCGCCTCCGCTACCCTTGGGGGTACCTGGGGAGTGAGAACAGACAGACAAGGAGGCCATGGAGTTGGGGACCCTCGGAGAGCCCCAGCTCTGGCCCGGACCAGGGGGTTGGCGCGCTGCCGCAGCCTTGGTCCCACTTTCTTTGGTCCCAAACCCTTTCCTCTCGCTGGAACCCAAAGCCCAGCACCCGGGTGTTTTTAAAGCAACAGAGAGATCCAGCTAGTCTGGGTCTCTGTGCTCCCATTTTCATGAAAGGACAAGTGGCAACACGGGAGGAGGTCTAGAGGGGAAACATTAGCATTATTTTAAAGGTGATTTTGCCTTTTAATAACCGAGCTGGAAGAGTTCCGCGAGCCTTATAGGGTGGCATCATTTCCCATGCCGTTCGTTCGGAAGTCAGACTAACACGAGGCTCCCCTTCGTCAGATGTTGTAAAAAGGAAACATCTCTGAAAGGCACCATTGTCAATCATCTTGGAGGGCTAATCATTCCGAGAAGGAGGAGGAGGAGAGGGAGAGACAAAGAGCGAGAGACAGAGACAGAGAGTGCACGCGCGCTGAAAGAAATTGCGGTGGAGACAAACGGACCGCTCAGACCCGACGTTCAGACCTCGTGTTGGGAAAGTATCAGATGTGCTTAGGGGATATGGAGAGCAGCCCGTGTGCGGCCAGCTCGTGCCCTGCCCGCTAGGTTACACTCTCCCTCCAACCCAACCTTCCCGCGCCAAGCCGGGCTCGTGCTCCGGGTCTCCTCCCGAGCAGCCGCAGGGCCGAGGAGGCAGCACCGCGCACTCGTTTCCTCCCCTCGAACCCGGAACCAGGGCGGCTATGGCTCCGGCCAGCGAGAGCCCGACGCAGAGCCCCGGCGCAGCTGCCCCCCGTAGAGCTCGCTTGCAGCCGACTGGGCGGCTTGCGATCCTTACCCAGGCAAGGGAAGGGGATGGGGGGGTGGTGCTTGGGGCCTGGCTCCTTGGGGCCGTGCGGGTCTGGGCAGAAGCAGGCGGGTGTCTTCCAGCCGTCGTCCGGCTCCTCCTCCTCCGAGGACACCGACAGGCTGCGCTTCCTGGCGGGCCAGCCGGCCGACTCCCGCGGCGCCTCCGAGGGGCCCCCGCCCAGGATGGACTGGATGGTGAAGCTGGAGACGCCGCTGGCTGCAGGACATCGCTTGCCTGCATCTTCCTTGCTGCCCATCCTGGATTCATAAGAAATCGGAGGAAACCAAGAACTCCCTTTAGAGATGATCTGAGTGGAAGGTGGTGCGGGCGGGCAGGCGGTAGGGAGGGGCGGGGAGGGGACTCAGGGGGAGGGGACGGCGAAACTGGCAAGGCGTCCCCGCCACGCAGGGGACACGCGGGCACGGGACGGCTGCGCAGGGGTCCTTGCCCGCCGGGCTCTGGGTGCGCCGGTCCGGCCCCAGCGCGAATGCCCCTTCTTTGCCCGCCAGCTTTCGGGGTCTCCGGCTGCGGGAGGTGGCGCGGCCTCATTTGCATAGAGGTTACCGGGAGGTGGCCAATCGCAGCGCCGCGAGCGGCCCCGGAAATTTTCAAAAAGCCCAGACCCAGCAAGCAGCTCCCTGGCACCCAGGAGCGCGCAGAGCGCCGGGCGAGCACCTGCCGTATCCAACCGGGAAAAGCCGGGGCCGAAAGCAGCATAGATTCCAGCCCAGGTTCCTGGCCTCTACTGCGGCTCTGACCGTTCGGGCCTCAACTCCCTCGAGGGACAGCGACTGTTCCGGGCTCCAAGCTGGAGTGGCCGCCGGACTCTTCCCTCAGGCGACAGGTCCTCATGCCCTTGGAAGAGCTAGCGCTGGGAGATCCAAGACTCCCCCAGACTCCCACCTCTTCTCGTCTGGGAGAGCTAGCGGGGCTGGGAGCCCCCAGACCAACGAGCCCCGCGGAGGAGAGGGGTGGAGGGGTGGAGGGAGAGGGAGAGCATGCGCCTTGAAACTGTTGCTATTCCCGAGAGCCTGGTTCTGCAGCCAGGAGCAGACCATTTCCACCCTTCCTGGCCTACAGACCCCACCGCGGCGTGATCATGAAGAACGTAGGTGGGGCTGGGAGTTGGGTGCCCTAGATCTTGTTTTAAGAGATCCCGGTTCAAGTCCCAGCACCACCATTTACACGCCGCGTGAACTTGGACAGTTCCGGTCCCGAACCAAGCTTCATTGCCCTCATACACGAAATGAACTCTAGCACCCCCCTCCTATTTTGAGGATCGCCTTCAAGTAGAAATGGAAAAGCCCCTGAAAGCCTAGAAGTACTAGGAGCTCATAGTAGGTACTCTGCTGACCTTTGTTGAATAGGCCACGGCCACCTCCTGTTCCATACGTGATTTCACGGTTGCTGTTTCCCGCCCCACCCCTTGGCAGATACTGGAGAACACTTAAATTGCTGCAGAAACAGAAACACTTAGCGCCGGGGGCGGGGGGGAGGGAGGGATTCGGGTTAAGAGTTGAGGGGAGGGGACTTGGCAAAATCCATTCACATCTCGACTGGGTGACTCTGAACAGGAGTCACCTCCTGTTACTACTTAAACTTTCTGAACCTCGGTCGCCTCATTCCTAAAACTGGGGGAAGCAATGTCCTCCTCGCAGAAGCCATGTGAAGTCAGTGTCCAACTCCTAGCCGCGCAAGCAGTACCCGCTCAACGAACCTGCTTCCCTCCTTGTCCGCACAGGCCCCTCTGAGCCCTGGCTCTCGTCTCCAATTCCCAGATCAGTTGTTACTGGATCTGGAATCACCCCTGCGGAGGTAAAACGATTGGGTGCATAGTTGTCTATACTAGCCTGGAGGAAACGAAGGTAAGGCGAGGCCCCAAGGCGCTCAGCAACCCCATCTCTTGGGTCTGTGGCCTCCGATCAATCCAGCAAAAAGCCGAGCCCCGCCTGTTCCCCACACGAGCAGCCAAGGGTGAGAGGAGACTCTGGAATCAGTCCCCGCCGACGTCCAGAGGCTGCACCGTGACGGTGCAGTTCCCTGCTTGCCCGCGCCGCGCCCAGGTTATTGAGGAGAGCGCTTATAATATCATTAGCCGCCGTGAGTTAGCGACTGCAGCCCTGCCAGTGGCAGAACCTCTCCCTACTTAACTCCACGAAGGCTCGTTAATGGGCTAATTGATTAGGAGTTGGCGGCGCAGCCGGGGCAGGGGCAAGCGAGGGAGCCAGGGCCAGGGGCTTTGCGCCAAGGCCGGGGAGGCCAGCGAGGGGCAGGTGCCGGCCTCCGCCACTGCATTAACCTCTTCAGGTCTCGGCGGCGGGGTCGAGACACATTACAAATGGTCAGCTTTAATCATGGTGTCAGCTCATTAACCCGGAAGGACCTGGCGCTGAAATACAATCTGTGTGTCCTCCTCTGCACCGCCACAGTACGGGCCACATTGCAGCCACTCTCACGCTCCGGTCTGGTTGAGGGGTACAGGGGAGGTCCTTGCACCCACCTGCAGCCTCTCCTCCTTACCAGCACAAGCAGCCTAACTGGGCACCGTCTTCTGGCCTGGCCAAGGCAGCCACCCGGGAAACTGAGCAACTCGACTGGGGAAACCCGCCACCCACTGGGGAAGAGAAGGATTAGGGGAGGAGGAGTTGGTTGAACCCTTCTGGGCTGGTAAATACTCGGTGCCGGCAACCAGGGACATGAGGGGAACATCCCATTATTTAATCCTCACAGCAAACCTGTGGTGCAGATCCCTGACTCCAATGTAAAGGTGGGGAAACTGAGGTTTAAAAAAAAGTGACCAGGCAAAGCAGAGTAACCAGTACTGAAGTTCACGGTTGTTGCACTGTCAACACCATGCCCTAGGGAAGGGCCCAGAGGCAGGGAAGGCAGCGGCGTGGAGTTCGGGGAGGGTGTGTACAAGACTGAGGGAGGAGCCACCCTCTCAGGACGAGGGGGCGGGGCCGAGGGCCCCGGGGTTGGCTTCTCACAGGGCAGGCACCTTGCCAGACCGAGGCCAGACCTTGGGGTGGGATTTGGAGAAGCAGCTCCCAAACCTGAGAGCGGGAGGGACTTGGGGACTGACCCTTGGAGCTTGACTTGAGGACTCTAAGCTAGGAAACGACCAGCCTAGAAGCCCCACACCCCCCCCCCCACACACACACCGCCCCAGGCTAGTTTCAAAGTCAAAGGAGCCATCTGCCCTCTTCCCCACCTGCTCGCCTCTCCCACACTCACTGACACTCTGGTCTACACAGAGGCACAGAGGAGCGCCACAACCAAGTCTTGCGCGGCCTCCTCCACCCCTGCACCCCACTTCCCCCACATCTTCAGAGACTCACGCTTTAAGTATGTAGCATGCGCGAACCTGCATAAAGGCTTACACACACACACATTCAGTCAGCAAACGTCCGCTGAGCTCCGACTAGCGTGCGCAGCGCCCGCCCCTACACCAGGGAAGTGCTGGCGGGCGCGGGACAGAGGCGGGAGACCCTGCCGGGGACCGGAAAGCCTGCTGGCTCTGCAGCCCCACGGACTCTACCCGCCTCTTCTGCTCGCCTCATCGGGTCACTGAAGGGTCTCCCGCCCCTCCTGCACTGAAGAGTGGTCACACTACAGGGGCTGGGGGACCAAAACACGGTCTTCCCGTCATCCCTTTGGGCATCCTAGGGTCCCCAAGACTTCACCGAGAACGCAAAGGCCCAGACGTCCTTTCGTGGGCCCAGCGCAGCTGCAAAACACACTCCCAGGAGCCCTGCGCTCCAGGAACCACCCCCCACAGACAGACACCGGTCTCTCTGCCCTCGGGTCTGGCTGTCCCTCAACTCCGCACCGCCTCCGACCCCACCCTCCCAGTCTCGGAGAGCTCCGCCCTCCCTCCTCCGTTCCGATTAATAGCCTCCGTTCTGGACCGTGGCCCCGCCTCTTTTGGGGGATGGGATGGGACGCCTCCACCCCACCCCCACCCCCTGGGAATCAGGCATAACCGGGGTCCAAGGAATGATAAACTTTCTGAGACTGAAAGGACGCTTAAAGTTTAGGTCTGGAGATTATACCACTGCTCAATATTAAAGCGGCCCAGAGCAAACTTGCCGAGGAGGCTAATAAAAATTGATCCCCTCTGCTCTGCAGCAGTTGGGAAATAGGCTGGCTGAGCCGGTAATAGTGGAAGAAGGCTCTCTCCGAAATGACAGATGAAGTCATAAACAAGTTTGATCTTGGAATCAAGCTTCGATAAATATTAAACACAGTCTGACACCCCCCCCCTTTACGCCAGTGGATTATGATATATGGCGCGTCCAAACTTTAAAATAAGGAAATACCAGAGAAAATGATCTCAATAAATTTTCTAAGTATAAACGTTGATTATGTTTCGATTTTCATTCAAGGGCCTCTGCTGTTCGTTCTTTGGTGCAAATGACATCTCACAATAGGCTTTTGGGGAAAAGGGCTCCCTATTTGAAAAAGAGAGCCCCAGAGGTGTACAATTTATGTAATCTGCGGCTGGAAAATGAATTGTGTAATTTATTGTAAAACAGAAAGTCCTGAAGATTGGATCAGCATAGCCGAGTCCTGACACCCACCCCCCACCCCACATCCATCAAGTTCCAATTAACAGCCTAACCAGAGAGCTTTAATGGGTTTCCAATCTAGTGGCCTGATAGACTCATCAATTCCTCTGGGAGAAATTAAGAAAATCGACCGCCCCTTGGCGACGCAGTGTCATTCCTTTCTGCAACTATATGTCAAATTAAAAACACAATTAAAATTTAAACTGTTTCAATCAAAGGGTGCCCTGCAACCTATGTTTCACTTAATAGAACTTTGATGAAAATCTGATGCGTGCACTCCATCACCAAGGGGGGGCGAGGGCAAAGAGGGAGCTCGGGGGAGAAGGGGATTCTCTCTATTCCTCTAAGACACTAGCTCGGGCGAGGCACACCAGGTGAGCCCACCTCGCCGCTCCTGGCTCAGTGACGGGCACACGTTCTCTGGAAGCTCTCCCACTCGCTGGCTGTACGACTCGCCCCCAGCTCTTTTTTCTCACCATCCACTGCAACCAGAAAGGATCTTCTAGGAACCCCAGCGACCCAGATTTGGGACAGTTTCACCCCAGGGACGCGGCGTCAGTAGCAGCTGTCAAGCAAGAGACCTCGGCGGCACCGCCAGTGTGCACCGCTGGGGGTTCTGGGAGGGGCAGCAGCCTCCGCTGTCCCCGTCTCGCGTCTGGGAAAACTGCCCCGACCAAGGAGTGAAGTTATTCCGCATCCTGCAGGCAGAGGGACGGGAAGAAGTCCCAGGCGGAGAACTGGACCCCGGTGGGGGCTACGGCCCTGCGGCAGGCAGTCTGAGACGCGGTTCCCAGACGCTGCCGCTCCCGCTGGACAAGGTTTCAGGATGCTTCCTCAGGAGAGGCATGCCCGGGACCAGCGCGCCCCCAGTCTCAACTCAAGACCCGGGTCCGAGGCACCCGGCAGGGCTCCAGAGTACAGTCAGCCTCGTTCTCTTCGAGGCCCTTGCCTTTCTTCCGCCACCGAGACAACCCACAACCTCTTGGAGGTGAAAGGGTCGACATCTGCCCCGCGCACCCAGACCCGCACGCTTCCAGATGTGCGCACAGATCGCTGGTACCCAAAAGCCTGGGAGGGTCTGCAGGCAGAGAGGGGGCGGGAAGCCAGAGGAGGAGCCGCCTGGATTGCTCCTGCTGGGCCTCCTTGTGTTTGTGCCCAGCCCCGCGGTGTCCCCTGGGGCTACCCACCTGCGTTTTGGACCCCAAACGGGGATTTCTATAGGACTCACGGTTCTTGCACCCTGACCTCGTCGAGGTGGCCCAGTAAAAGACGTATTTTCCTAGCGCCTCTGTGGAGTCGACGTTTGGATCGCTATGGGAAATGGCCCCCTGCATAGGTCAGTGGGCCTCAGGGCGTGGACAACCTCAAGAGGTGGAGCAAAATGGAGTCTTCGAGGCAAACAGGGGCCGTGCCTGGCAAAGTCTGCGGCCTTCTAGGACCTCCCGAGGGAAGTTCAGGCGCCCAGTGCGCACAGAGAGGCGGAAGCAGAGGCATGGTCCGGCCGGGGCAGCCCAACAAGGGGCGACCTCTCTAAAGCTGCGCACCTCTTTGGGCCTCCATCGTTCTGACCCCCACCCCCAGCGCCCAGACCCTAGGAGGCCCACCAGGCATCCTGCAGAAGAGAAAGCAAACCCCACCGACCTTCTTGCCTCCTCTTCCCCCAGCTGTACCCTCCAGCGTGCACTCTGGGAGCCAGGAGAGGAGAAGGTTCTGGGCTTCTCGCGCCTGGCCTCGGGCTCTGGCGTGCCCGTAGCTGGCCAAGGGAACGTCCCGCCTCAGAATAAGGACCCAGTGGCGGCGGCGGGGGGGGGGGGCAGTTTATATCTGTCTTGCTGTTGTTTGATGTACACACACTTGCTCTATTTACTACCAAATAAAAGAAATACATCTGTGTTGCCAACAGAAACAGCGCGCTGGCTCCGCGGTCTCCCAGGGCCCAGAGGCGCTCTCTAGTGCTCAGAGCCCAGAGCCTGCCCTGTGGGGCCCCTAGCTCCCAGTGAGGCCCAGGCCTACACGAGTGTGGTGGTCCCTGGTGGCGTGTTGGCCGGTCCCCTCATTTGTCCCAGGTGGTTTGTGAAGAGGGAGCAAGAGGCAGCCCTGCAGAAGGGTTTCAGGCTGGGAGCAGGAGAGGCAGGAGCCCCACCTTGCTCCCCGCTCAATCCTTCCCATAAGGTTTTACCCAGCCGCCGGAGTAACCTCCAGCCACGTGTGCCTGAAAGTGGGTGCCTGGCAGCGTGTGGCTGTGATGCTGAAAAACGTGGGTGGGAGTACTGGGAGCCCCTCAGTATGGAGTCTGCTGGGAAATCTAACTAACTGTGTGTGTTGTGGTGAATGTATCCTACGCGCTGACTGAATGTGTCTGGGTGGTGCAGAAAGCATTTAGCTGGGAAGCTGATGTCATTTTCACTGACTTTTAGATTAACTGGGGGTGCAAATAGGGGAGGGTCTGAAGTTAGGGTAGGAGGAGAGGAGGCTGGGTTTCCATCTGAAGGGAGGGAAGATAAAAGGATAAAGTCAGGAATGTTAGTTCAGTGCCCTAGGGTAGGGGACGCGGACTGCCCTGGCTTCCCATGATGGAGCACGTTGGAGGAACTGGGTAGAGGCACCCTCTCTGCCTCAGATGAATACCCCCATCCCGTTGAGTGGTTTTAACAGCTCCCCGCAATCCCTTGCAGAGGCAGCAGGGAGAGAATGTTCTCCATGAAGGAAGATGACCCCAGCCAGCTGCCCAGATGTGACCATTCCACCAACCACTTTCTTGGCCTCTCCTGACAGGAAGGCACCAAAGACCCGCAGTCAAGCCTGGGGTGCCTCCTGTGTGGAGTGGCTTGGGCACCCACGGCCCCGCAGCCTGGCACAGGAAGGCACCAAAGACCCGCAGTCAAGCCTGGGGGGCCTCCTGTGTGGAGGGGCTTGGGCACTCACGGCCCCGCAGCCTGGCACAGGAAGGCACCAAAGACCCGCAGTCAAGCCTGGGGGGCCTCCTGTGTGGAGGGGCTTGGGCACCCACGGCCCCGCAGCCTGGCACAGGAAGGCACCCACAGCCCCGTAGCCTGGCACAGCCCCTTCCTCTTGCACTGGAGAAAACACCACGACCCCACCGGACAGAAAGGAAGGAGTTTGCCACCTGGGATGGCTTCTAGGCTCACGCAGCATCGCTGCCACCCTCCTCCCCTGGGGCATGCACCCCTGGCTCCTGGGAGAGCCACGCCTGCCCACCGGGGGAGTCGGGCGCCTCTTTAGGAGGGAAAAGGAGGCCTCAGGGAGCAGGACAAAGTGTGTGAAGAACCAGTTATTTCTCGACTTTGTAAAGACTGGGTCAGTCAAGAACCGTTTTCCAGAATCCAAACACAAATAAAATATTTTCTTGGCATTTGATAACATCGTGTTCTGGCTGTAAAATCTAAGAACGTGTTTGCTATTGCAACATTATTTTTAATGAGCTGTTATTGGCCTGTCCCGCAGTTAGTATTGCCAACAGTAAAAGGCATCACTGTGTTTGCAGGTAACACAATGAAGAACATATTTTGACCCCGAATTTCTGTTTATTTTTCATTTACGACACATGCCCTCGTTTTTATTCCAAACCAGAGGGAAATAAAGGGAGATCTATCTTCACTGAGGTCCAGGCTAAAATTTTGCCATAAATACTGATGCCAGTTTATTTGGGGGCAGTTTCCCAGCAATAGGAAACAATACTGGACGTTTCAGTCATAACAGAATCAATTGTGTCGATTGGGTTTGAGGAACCGAGCAAAGCGCTGGGAGAGCGTGCAGGCGCTCCCCAGTGGGCGCGCCCTGCGGTGTGCTCTCCGCAGTCTTCGCCCTCTCCGGGTTCTTCATCTCCCCCTTCTGGTTCCCCGCCTTCCAACGCGTCCCTCCAGGAGTTGGCGTGCAGCCCCTGTGCTCAAAGGCAGACTGGCGAGGGGCGCCCAACCACGTTCTTCAGCCCAGCGGATCCGTGCTTCCCAGCGGCTCCCAAGCGCTGCGCCTCCGCAGGCGCCCGCCACGAACGCGATGGCTCTGCGTCCAGCAGGCGCGTGGGAACACCTCGCGTAGCGCTTCCGGGCAGCGGCGGAGACCGGACCCCGGGGGAGGCTGCCCGTGAGATGTTGGACGCAGGCTGGCAAAAATGGGCCGGGCTAGGAGGATACGAGGCCCTTTCCATTGTCGCCGCCGCACTCCGGTGGTTTCTGTTCTCTGGCATTGGACACGCCGGGACCGCGCCCACACCCGAGCCGCCCCAGGAGCCCTGCTCCTCCAGGACTGGGGAGGCCGCGCCTGTCTCTGGGGCTGGTCGGCCTCCCGGAGCTGTTCTCTCCCTGCCGGCCTCTCCCCGCCCTCGGACTTCGAGATCCGGTCCGCCTGTGGCCGCAGCTAAACTCTGAATTCACTCCCCCCCACCCCCCACCGCCAGAGCCCGCCGCGCTCCGGACCCGCCGCGGTGTGGCCAGGGCCGTCCTGCCCCGGGCGATCGCGACTCGGAGGAGCCGAGTTTGGGGACCGCACTGAGGCTGCAGCCCTGCGTTAGGGAGCAGCCGCTGCCTGAGCTCTGGCCGCCGCTTGGCTCGGTTTCGCAACCTAGAAAAGCCTAGGTCCTCGCCCCGTCCGCCCTCATTCTCCCCTACTCGCAAGGCATTTCAAGCCGAGTAAGACACGGGAGAGAGCAGCAGCGGTCGCGAACAAAGGCGCCTTTGTCTCGGCCCCTCCCGGGTTCGGAGGACGTGCGTCCCGGTCCTGGGCCAGCCCGAGGCCGCCGGGAGCCGGGCAGCAACGAGTTTCATAGACACCTGCTCGCCCAGAACCGTTCAGTCACACAGCCGGCAACACACAACGCTTCGCTTTTCTTTTTAATTCAGTTTCACCACAACATTAAGTGTAACAATATTTTGTTGCTTTTTCTTGTTTTCTTTTTCTTAAAAAGGGAGTGAACCCGGGAAAAGATGGAGAGATGTTGGGAGGGGCGACAGGGACAAACTACTGCAGAACAACAGGTGTGGCTGACGGAAACAGACTGCGTGGCCGGGCAGGAAGCCCTGCGGAGTTGAGGGTGAACTTTACAAGAAATCTGTACATTTATCAAATAAGTTAAAATTCTCCTAAATTGATTGTCCTTCACTTAAAGCGCTCCAGTATCCTGTCTCACTCCTTTGAGCATTGCTACCTATCCTGTTTCCTCCCCCCCCACCCCCCCGCCCCGCCTTTCTCCTTAAATTTCTCTTCCTAAACGAATGATCGGGATTATACAGTGGAAACATCTGCTTTTGTCAGTGGAGGAAGAACAGGGCTCCCAGGAAGTTTTGTACAATATTGCACAGGTCAAAAGTACAACAGTTACTGCCGAACAAAAACGTAGAGGGAGAGGGTGAAAGACACAGAGGTTTTTGTTTCTTAAATATCGAAATCACTCTCTCAAGACAGGGGGCAAAGGAACGATAGTAATATAAATAAGTTACCAACAAATGAAATTCCAAAAATAAATGCCACTAATAAATAATACCACTCACACCGGGCCAGACGTGGAGCTGTTTCAATGATCAGAAGCCTGATTTTGGCTGTCTTGTCTTTTCCCTTTAAACACTTAGAGAATTCTTCCATCACAAAGCAGGACAGATGAAGTGGTCAAAGGGAACAGACCTCTGCCAGAGAGAAAAGCGGCCTGAATCAGGGTGCTTGGAAGAGGCCGCTCAGATTTTGAAAATTGGGGAAGATAACTGATTAGGGGTGGAGAGGAGGAACCACACCCAGAAATCCTGAAATAAAGTACTGCAATGTGAATTCTCTTTCTGAAAACAGTTCTATAGAAACTGAATGAACTAGCGCGGTTCAGGGTTTTTTTTTCCCCCACTTACTTTCCTTCTATAAAAGTAAAACCAAAAAGCTACAGCGCAATGCAAATATGAGAGAGGGGTTGCCCATATTCCAAAAGCTTTGAGCCGAAATATTTGACCCGGGAATTGTATCTTTTTCCTGCTCTTTTAATATAAACCAAAACCAAAAGTAAGAGGGGAAGCGCCTCAAATCCATTAGGGGTGAATTGCACGAAGATGCATTGCAATACTTACAAAACGCTACCGATTGGGGGAGGGGAGGCCGGGGCAGCGCGCTGACGCCCCGGTTCCCGAAGGCCGCTGGACGTCTCGGCGCCCTCGGCCCGGCCCAGTCTCCTCCGGGGTCTGGGAAGGAGGCCGGGCACTCCCTCCATCTCCCCTCTCGGGCCTCAGACGGGCCGTAGCAGCGGCACCGACGAGACCACCGGGTGCGAGTAGTAGACCGGGTGCGGAAAGGTGAGCAGCGGCTGACTGACGGGCACCGGGGCCCCAGCGGCCGCGGCCGCCGCGCCTTCCGCCGCCGAGTTCTCGTGGTAGAGGATGGGCACCCGCACGATGCGCTGCGCCGCGGCGTGGCTCAGGTTGGCCGCCTCCAGCTCGGCCGCCAGCTGCCGCTTCCACTTGTTGCGGCGGTTCTGGAACCAGATCTTGACCTGGGTCTCGGTGAGGTGCAGCGACGCAGCCAGGCCAGCGCGCTCCGAGCTGCTCAGGTAGCGCTTCATGTCGAAGGTGGACTCGAGCTGGAAGACCTGGCTGCGCGAGAAGACCGTGCGCGTCTTCTTCTTGCGGCACGCGGGCTTCTTCTCGGGGCTGTCGGCGCCCTTCTTCCAGTCCTCGGAGCCCGGCGCGGCCGCCGCCGCTCCCACACTCGCCCCGGCCGCGCCAGGTGCTGCCTCCCCCTCCTTCTTGCCTTCCTCCGAGTCGCTCTCCTCTAGAATGATCTCATCTGGGCTCTTGGAGTCCAGCTCCTTGTGGTCGGGGTCGGCCTTGAGCAGCGGCTCCGGGGAGTCGCGGTCGGTGCCAGAGGCGGGGGAGGAGTCTCGCAGGAGGGTCTTCTCCGACGCTGGAGAGAGACAGACAGACGGATGCACACGCACGCACGCACACCCGCACACCCACCGACACCGCAGGCAGCGAGGCCCGCGCCTGGGGGCCGCAGGCTCCATCAGTGCCGCCTCCGGATCCCAGGCCTCGAGGCCTCATCGTCTGCTCCGGCCTCCACCTGCCCGGCTGAGCCCGAAGAGGGGCTCGATGCCCTGGGATCCTTTTCCTCCCGAGGACAGGCGGCAGAGCCCAGGACGGTGGCAGAGCGACCGCTTCCTCCCTCCCCCCTCCCGGCATCCCCATCAGGGGCCCAAGGAGAGAGTGGACTGGTAGACTCTGGTTGGGGCTGCCCGGGTCACTCTCTTCATCCAGGCCAAGTCCCCCGTCCCAGCCTCCAGAAGCCTCCCCATTCATACCCGATGCCAGTTTCCCCGGGAAGCGCAGTGCCCGGGCTCTAACTCCACTTTTCTCACCAAGTGGGATTGGATTCTCGGGCAGTGCAACCGAGCGAGCGGCTGGGAGATGCAAGCCAGGGGCCAGAAGTTGGTCAAGCAGCCGGGTGGAGGGTGCGGGTATCCCAGGGCTGTGGTGGGAGGCAGCCAGGGGCAGGAATGGGACAGGCGCGCGAGAAGGACAACCAAAGTTCAAAGAGCGGTAGGTACCTTCAGGTCGCGGGAGGTGGCCACCGGCGGGGGTCAGGGTGTAGGGGTACCACCAGGCCGGGGAGCGCTCCAGGTAGTGCGCGGGCAAGGCAAACCTCTGCGCCGGGATCTCAAAGCGGGGGAAAGCCAGGTCGCCCACCTGCGAGAGCGCGAAGCCTGCCGCACCCTCCAGGGCCCCCTTGGCCGCAGCGGCAGCAGCGGCAGCGGCGGCGGCGGCAGCAGCGGCCGAGGCCGGAGCGAAGATCGTCCGTGGGGGCGGCTGCGGCTTAGGGGGCGGCCGGTGGTGGTCTCCGTTGAGCAGGTTCTTGATGGAGAACGGGGACTCCTTGGGTGCGGGAGGTGGGGGTGGCCGTGGCGGGGGCTGTGCGGGAGCTGTGCCGGGGGCATCCGGCCCGGGCTCCGGCATGGTCCCCTCTCCTCCGGGTCCCCGCGAGGGAGAGCGCCGGACAGGCGAGCGGCCGGGCGGGCAAGCGGGCGGCCGGAAATCAGACCATAAACGGAACTCAACTATGGGGCGCAAAGTCGAGGGCCGCCCTGGGCGCAGAGACAGCGGTGGGAGGGCGGGGTGAGGACCGGCTGGGGCGGGCTCGCATGGGGAGGAGTGCGGAGGGGCGGGGAGCAGCCCAGCAGCCGCACTGAGGGAGCGGAGCAGCCCGGCGGCGGCTACAGCTCCCACGGAGGAGGCGGCAAGAGCAGTCCCAGGCTTGGGGCTGCGTCAATCCGGCGCCGGATGCTAATGATGAAATAAAAATGTCATCCAAGTTAAATGCGGGGAGTATACGGCGATTGGGCGCGTACAATGGCAAATGGGATTAGGCAGGCGAAGGCACAGCCGCTCCCGGGCCCCACGGCCGCCTCCACCACAGCCCCCTCCTTGCCTAACCTAGGATTTTGGCGCTTTGGCTTCGGGCTATGAGAGCCCGCCTGTTATTGGCTTTATATAGTCCAATTAGGCAGCAAATGAGGACAAGCCTATTAGCACAAAAGGATATTGGCTCCCGCTAAAGAGGCACTCTGAGCGCTCCGGCGCGCGCAGGAGGCGATCGAGGGACTCAGAGCTGGCGGCGCCCCCCAGCCGGGAGCGCACTGACAGCCACCCGGCCCGGAGCCTGTGCCTGTCACCCCCTCAACCCCCACTCTCCTCGGCTCAGAGACCAGCATCCAGCCGCCTGGCTTGCGGGAGGGGGAAGGGGCGGGCCCGGCCCGCCCGGGTCACCTCCGGGTTATCCGTGATAGCAGCTGCTGCTCGCCCGCCCCCAGGGGCTTGGCAGGGGCGGCCACCCCCACGCAGATGGAAAGCAATGCAGCGCAAGCCCTGAAGGCAAGACGCAACCTCTGGCCCCCAGCGAACTCAGCACTTACCTACCCTTTGGGGTCCCCTAATGTTTGCTAAGGGCGCAGCAACCAAGACTTGGTTTCCCAACGCACCGTCACTAGTCGATAGGAAGGGAATCGGGGTGTAAGTCCTTGCACTGCGTCAGCGGGCTCAGGAATCCTCGTGGCCTTGGCCTTTGGCCCTGAGAAGCCGAAGGGTGAGCCTTTCCTGGTAGCAAGAGTGAGTGTGCATCTCTACTCACTCGAGTGTGCACGCAGAATGGGCTGATGCCCGCGCGTAACTTTAGTGAAACGGCTGGGCCAGTGGCGTCCAGGCACCGACGGCTACTCTCAGCTACTCTAGGAAGGGTGCTCTTCTCCGACCACTGAGGCCCAAAGCTTGATGATCAGCTAGGATCCCGGGGCCCTGAAAACAGCACTTTCTCCCTGGAAGTCTCACCGGCTGACGTTTGGAATGTCAGCTTTAATAGGGGCAAAGAGATCCGAAGAAAAACCGGCTTACATTCCACGGCTGTGGCCCTGCCAGGGGCACCTGCAATGTGTCCCAACGGCCTCCAGATCCCTAGAGAAAGAACCTGCTGGACCTCTGAGGGACAGCTGGGCAGACATTCACTCGACACCATTGGCTTTAAAAACAACTCCTCAGGTGGCACAACAATTCCGTAAGGCAGGCATTTAAAGCTCTAGATTTAAGCATCACATAATCAGAATTGCTTATGGGGTCCCTTCCCTAGAAACAGCTCCCTAGTCAGAGAAAGGTGGCAAACTGGCCATCACTCTGCACCAGCTACTGTGATCTTCAGTACATCTGAAATCTTTCTGTAGTCCCTTCGCCTGCCCATCGCCTTCTTTTTCGTTAGATAGAGCCCTCACCTAACACAAGGCCACCCTGCCTTGGTAGATGCGACTGCTCTGGTTCCCTAGTTGAGAAGTGGGTATGTTTTATTTTCTGATCCGGGGCTTCAGACCTCCTCCATCAAATCTCGATGGGCACATTTAATGCTTCTTTCGGCAAACATTCATCTACCGTAGTGAACCATATTTTTGCGTTGGGAACCTGGAAGCATTGTAAATGGTGCTTCCATAAACAATTATTATTCTCATTATTATTACTCTCTTGAGTTTGTACGGGGCTTTACTGTAACGCAAAACGCTAAACAGTGATCCGAGTTGGAACCAATCACAGCCCTGAGGCTCAAGCAGAGAGGGTCTTATACTCGGGTTTAATAGATGGAAACGGGCTTCTGGAGAAGAGGAGACTGGGCCAAGGTCACCCAACCGGCGCTGGAAACCCAGCAGTCATTTTCTTCCCAACTGCAAAAATAGCTCGATTCGCGTAGGTCTACGCAGGTTGGGTGGATACCGTCTGCACCCGCACGCCACAGGGCGAGGCATGTGGTAGAGAGGCTCCTGCACGAGTGTGCGTGGTGTTGCGCCAGCTCTCCGGTCCCAGGGGGATGTGTGCAAAACTTTTCCAAAGTTCTGACGTGTGGAAGCCGCCTTTAAAATGAGATGAATAGAAAGGCTCATCTCCCGAGAAAAGGAAGCGCCTGGCAGAGTTTGTGCTGGAGAAGCGGGCTCTGGGATGTTGGAAACTCGCAACTCGGGGACTAGAAGGGGTCCAGGCTGGCGGGAGGTGGGTCTGGGACAGCCACCATGAGGCGCACCCTGAGGCTCCACTACCTGAGCCTCACTCTCCGGTCTTCCCAAGTTTTTCCGGGGGCGCTGTAGTGTTGGTGTGTGTGTGTGTGTGTGTGTGTGTGTGTGTGTGTGTGTGTGTGTGAGAGAGAGAGAGAGAGAGAGAGAGAGAGAGAGAGCCCGCGAGCATTTTGACCACAGAGAGGAATTGCTCAGGTGTCAGCACCCTAAACAGTCCCCTAAGTTTCAGGGATGCTGTGCTTGAACATCCGAGTGCACAGAGTAAATCTTTCTTTTCTACTGCTTGGATGAAGTTTGTGCGTACGGACCCGGGCACAAACGTGACTCCACTGTTCCTCTAGCGAGGGGTGTTGCCTCTGTTTACTCGCGTCCACTCCATTCAAAGTCAGGCAAACAGCGCCCTCTAAGGGAAGTCCTCTAAACCAAACCTGCTAGCTCGGCGGGAAAAACCAGTCTCCGCACGCAATGTGTTTAAAAGCCATCGGGGTCTCACCCTTACCGACCTTGGCTAGAGAACAAAAGCATTTTTCCCCCTCTGGATTCCGGGAGAGGCAGAGAGTGAAACTGCCTGCAGATCTGTGCTGATCTCTATAGAAAGTGGTCTCGCCTGCTTCTCACCCTCAACCCCTCTTTTCCTGCCCCTATTTTAGGGCCCATTTAATGTTCCTGCTGGTAACGGATCTGTACCACCAACTGAGGTGCCCATCTTGACCGCAGGCTAAATGTGAGCTCTGTGGAAGACGCTGGGCGAAAGAGCTGTCTTATTCGTCGTCTTCCCAGGACGACTCAGGGCACAGTAGGCCAACCAGTGGTGCTCAGTAACCCCTGGTGTTAATGCGTGAGTGAATGAAAAAATGAGCAGATTCCCAATTCCCATGGCAGGGGACTTGCCTAGTTGATTAGGTTCCTTCAGATAGCCTGATCATACCCAAAAATAATCTTTAAAAAGTTTAATGAGAACCTGAGATTTTATTTTTTGAGAGAGAGAGAGAGATAAGAAACATTAACTAGTAGTTGTGTCATTCACTGATTGCTTCTCATTGTGCCTTGACCAGGGCCTCCAGCTGAGCCAGTGACCCCTTGCTCAAGCTAGCGACCTTTGGATCATGTAGATGATTCCACAATCAAGCCCATGACCTGGCACTCAAGCCCATGACCCCACACTCAAGTTGGTGAACCCGCGCTCAAGCCAGAGACCTCTGGGTTTTGAACCTGGGACCTCAGCATCCCAGGTCGATGTTCTACCCACTGTACCACCACCAGTCAAATGAACCTGAGATCTTTTTTTATTATTATTTTTATTTTTTAACAGAGACAGAGAAATTCAGAGAGAAGGATAGACAGGGACAGACAGACAGGAACAGAGAGACGAGAAGCATCAATCATTAGTTTTTCGTTGCGCATTGCGACACTTTAGTTGTTCATTGATTGCTTTTTCATATGTGCCTTGATCACAGGTCTTCAGTGGACCGAGTAACCCCTTGCTCGAGCCAGCGACCTTGGGTCCAAGCTGGTGAGTTTTGCTCAAACCAGATGAGCCTGCGCTCAAGCTGGCGACCTCAGGGTCTCAAACCTGGGTCCTCCGCATCCTAGTCCCACGCTTTATCCACTGTGCCACCGCCTGGTCAGGTGAACCTGAGATCTTTTGATGACACATTTCACCAAAGGGAGAGGAACCCCAGCAACCAGACCACTAGGTGGCTTTTCACAGGCTGATCCCAGGTGATAGGCCCTGCAGCAGTGTCTGCACTGCTCCCTAGTAAAACAAGGAACCCAGAGGGCAGAGGGGCCCCAGAGAATACTGGTGATTAACACCCAACTTTTACACAAAAGAGTGAGGTCTGGCATAGGAGTGCTTAGAATGGCTGTCCCACACCTCTCACCCCGTGACCAGAACACCGTGCACATACACATATGTACGAGTTAGTAAGTAGTGAGTTTCCCAGGGGAGAACTTTTTCATATTCTCTGAAGCTTCCTCTACTTCCCTCCATTGGGTACTTCTTGGAATAACTCCCTGAATAGCCCAAGCGCTTCCCCAAGGAGTGGGAGGGACTGTGTAGGCTTTGGGTGAAGGCTGCAAAGCTCCTGGGCAGGGAGGCTCCCCACCGTAACCTAGCCAGAGTCTGCGCTGGTTCTGATGGGCACATTTTAACCTGCTGGGTCTGTAGGCAGAATAGACAAAAGCCTTGGAAGTGTGATCCTGGGGAAACGGCCCCAGGCTGCCTGTGCTCTGGACCTCTTCATAGAAAGTTCTCTCCTATCTGTTCTAGTGCTGCCAGGAAGGCTGCCAAAGACCCCTCCATCCCTTTGGCTAATGACTATGACTCGGAGAAAATGCACAGCCCTCAGACATGGGCCAGAGCCATCCTGTTCTTGATCACATATGCATCCTAAGTCACACACAATGTCCTTAGAGTGGCTGAACATCTAACCCATTCCTGAGAGCAGAAAATTATATGGAGAGGGGATATCAGCGAACAGTCACGGAGTCTTCATTATAGCCAGGCACTGTAATCTGGCGAGGCAGGTACTATTACCTTTTCTATTTGACAGATAAGCAAACTGGGCCACAGAGACATTGTCCCCAATGACAAAGGGGACAGAGTACTAAACACATTTAGCCTCAGAGGGTTGTTACAAGGACAGTGCGGGCATACAGTAAGTGCTATGTAAGTGCTGGCTCTTGTTGTTCTTCATTCACTTTTCAGGACGAGCCCAGAATGGGCCAGAAATCCATTCTTGCAAGGTTTCTCCGAGAAATCTAGTGCACCTTACAAGGGAGGCACCGGTGCCTTGGACTGGCTCCCGTGCCACCGGGGGGCCTTAATTGGTGATCAAGGCATGAGCTAGCCCTCCCACATGCCCCACTTCTCTTGTTTTCTGAAAAAAAAAAATCCCCAAACCAAGAGTCTCTTCCTGTAGTTATTCACAGAATGCCTTCCATCTACAGTACAGCGTTCTCATTAGGGGAAAACAAGTGTAGATTTTGGCATTTTGCTCCACTGAGTCTTTTTAAAAAAATTTTTTACTTATGTATTTACTTGTGTATTTATTTTTAGAGAGAGACAGACAGACAGGAAGGGAGAGAGATGAGAAGCATCCATCTGTCATTGTGGTACTTTTTTTAGTTGTTCATGGATTGCTTCTCATAGGTGCCTTGACTGGGGGGCTCCAGATGAGCCAGTAACCCCTTGCTCAAGCCAGTGACCTTTGGGATCAAGCCAAAGATCATGGGGTCATTTTGATGATCCCACACTCAAGCCAGTGACCCTGTGCTCAAGCAGAGTGAGCCTGAACTCAAGCAGGTGACCTCAGGGTTTCGAACCTGGGAGTCCCAGGTTGACACTCTGTCCACTGCACCACCATCAGTCAGGCAAGAGACCATTGATTTGATTTTATCATTAGAGATTAGTGTTTCTGGTTCTCAAAGCTCATATAAATATATCCACTACATTTTCTTCCGGAGTCTGGCTTCTTTGACTCAATATGTCTATGCAATTCACCCATGTCATTATGCAAAGTATTCCTATATCAGTGGTTTTAGAAAATCTGGCTTACATTTAAAAATCAGTTTTATATTCATCAAGTTCCCATGGAATCCTTATCCTAAAATATCCATATCTCAAGAATGGTTAAAGAAAATGTGGTACATCCATTCAGTGGACTAGTGAATGGTCCCGTTTATATGAAATGTTGCCATAACAGATAAATTCATAGAGACAGAAAGTAGACAAGTGTTTTTACCTCAGGCCGAGGAGTGGAGGGAAAATGGGGAGTGACTGCTAATGGGAACAGCACTTCTTTGGGGGATGATGATAATGTTCCAAGATTAGTTGTGATACTCTTTGCCCAATTCTGCAACTATACTAAATCCAATTGAACTGTAGTTTTAAATGGGAAGGTTGTGTAATACATGATAAGTCAACCAAGTTATTTAAAAATCCACCACCCAGTGTCCATGAGCATATACAGTCTTGGGAGACCCATGAAGCTGGTCCAGCTTTCCACATAGTTCCTGTGCCTGCTGGTGACTGGGCAGGGTGTGAGGGACACAAGGATCATCAGACAGGGAGCGAGGGACACAAGGACCACACCACAGGGGCAGCCATGCCTTCTCTGCCCTCATGGGGTCCTGGCAGCTGCATCTGAGCTGATCCAAAGCTCTTCCCATGGCCCACTTGGGGCTGTTTTCTTGGATGCCTTCCTTCCAGCTGTGATGTTCTGTGACTCTGTGCTCCTTACCTGAGTGCCTGAAGAATGACCCATTCTCCCTGAACCATCCATTCCCTTTTGCCACGTGAAGGTGACACAGTGAGGACAATCAGTGGTCATATAGTATAAACCAGGTAGCCTCCTTCAGAATGTATGTCGATGGCTGAGCAGCCCTGGGGTTCTGTGAGTCATCCACTCAGTCAACAGTCACACCAGGTGAGCACGGTGCCAGGCTCTGGGAGTACAAGACCAAACCAGGGACAGCTTTTGTCCTACTTTGCAGCCTAGAGAGGGAGACTGGGGGGCAAAGTGCATGCCTAGCCCAGGTAAACACAGAGTGATTTGGGAATCACAGAAAAGGAAACCACTAATTCAGTCTGTTGGTATGGCATGGTCAGAGGAGGCTTCCTGGAGGAGGAGATCAACTAGAACCTCAAGAGTGAGTTATCAGGTAGAGAAGAGAGGACAAAGAGGCAGAGGAAACAGCCAAGGCATGGTCATAGAGGTTGGGAAGGGGCTTCACATGGTGAGGAGGGGACACAGATAGCTTGAATGGGAAGCTGGAGCCTAGCCAAAAAGGCCATTTCCCTTGTGCGGGACCTTGACCCTCTGCATCAGGATCAACGGGACTTGGCCAAACCCACCAAGTCACATGGTAAGAGGGGCAGCTGTGGGAGTGAATCATGGGCTCAGGGACCTGCCGTTTCTGCTAGCTGCAGTAGGCAGACTTCTAGCATGTTCCCTGTGATAGTTTCCTCGGGCCACTGTATCAAAGAGCCACAAACTAGGGGTCTTAAAACAATAGAAATGCATTCTTTTACAGTTCTGGAGACAAGAAGTCCAAAATCAAGGACTTGGCAGGGCCATGCTCCTATTCAGTTTCTCGAGAACCTGTCCCAGAGGAGCCTCTCTCCCAGCTTCTGGTGGCCTCTGCTCTCCCTGGCACTCACCACTCCACTTTCTGCCTCTGTCCTCACATGGCCGTCTTCTCTGTGTTTGTCCCTGTGTCTATGAGGCCTTCCCCTAAGGATACCAGTCATTAGATTTGGGGCCCGTTCTAATCCAATATGATCTAATCTTAACTTGAGTTACATCTTACATCTTAACTTTTACCTGCAAAGACCTTATTTCCAAATAAGGTCACATTCACAGATCCTGGAAGTAAGAACTTCCACTACATATCGGTTCTGGGGGTGGGGGAGGGGGGAAGAAAGACACAATTTGGCTCACCAACACCCAGTCATCCCTGCCTCTTAACAGTCACAACCTTGTGCAATCCCCTTCCCTTGAGTGGGGGCTGGACCTAGTAACTGGCTTCTAACCACTAGAATACAGCAATGGTGACGGCTGTCATTTCTGTGACTGGGTTTTAAAAGGCTGTGACATATGTCTTGTTAGCTGACCTTCTCTATTGCCTTTTCAGCTCGCATGCTTTGATGAACTAAGGATGGCCTGTTAGACACCTAGGCAATGAGGAGCCAGAGAGTCTGATTCAGACTTAGGCTCTGGAAAGGTCACTAGGATAATCTGAAGGGTTTGTCAGAGGAGGGACAGACAGAGAGCCAGTTAGGGGGTAGCTAATGAGGAGCTAAACTACCAAGGATGTTTGCAAAGTAAATGCACCCATCCAACCTGCACCCAGGTTAAGGAACAGAACATTCCAGAACCCCAGAAGGCTTCCTTGTCTTCCTATCCAGTCATTTCCCTTCCCCCAACCCCAACAAGGATAACCACTATCCTGACCATAGATGAACTTGCCTATATTTGCATTTTATGTAGATGGAACCATGGCATTCGTGCGCCTTTGTGTCCGGCTTCTTTTATTGAACATTATGTTCATGAGATGTACCCGCTTTGTTCCTCACAGTTGTAGCTTTCCCTTTCTGTTGCCCTTTGATATTGTGTTGGGTAACGACGACATTTATGTCTCCATTTTGCTGTTGAGGGACATTTGAATACTTCCTACAGTTTGAGACAACTCTATGTGGAGCTGATATCAATACATCTTCTGATGATCACATCTGTGTGTTTATGTCGGCGATCCCAGGAGTGGGAGCCCGGGCTTTAGGGAGTGCTCATGTTCCTCTACTCACAGAGGAAAATAAGACGACAGAGATTCAGGTGATGGAAGTGTCCTACCTAGTCTGCTCCAGATCCCACCACGTTGGGGGTTAGGGCTTTGACCTGTGAATTTGGGGGATACAGCCTTCAGGCCATAGCACAGGGGAAGTGTGTGAAGCCTGGATTTGAATCAGTCCTGGTTGTCACCGACCATTTGTAGGGCTTGGCTGGGTCATTTTTCCTCTCTGGAGCTCAATTGTCCTTGTTTCCTCCTCTGTAAAGTGAAGGGTTGCACTACAGACCCAGCTCCAAAGTGCTATGATTTTGCTGTGTCCTTTCCTCACCTCCCTGCGGAACTCCTGCAGGACTGGGAGAGGAGAGCCTTCCATGCCCGCCTCACAGCTCCCCAGTGACCTCCAGCGAGGCCGTCTCTCGGAACACAAGCCAGGGGGGTGCCGCCCAGGACAGAGTTTGCCCCAATTTTCTCCCTAAACAGGAGGTCCCTTGGCCTGACCTGTGGTGATGCAGTGGATAAAGCGTCGACCTGGACATGCTGAGGTCGCCGGTTCGAAACCCTGGGCTTGCCTGGTCAAGGCACATATGGGAGTTGATGCTTCCAGCTCCTCCCCCCTGTCTCTCTCTCCTTTCTCTCTCTCTCCTCTCTAAAATGAATAAATAAAATAAAAAAATAAAATAAAAAATAAATCTATTAAAACAGGAGGCCCCAAAGCCACGATATCCCTGTAGATTTTTCTCTGAAAGATGTAAGCATTTTCTCAAACTCTGAAAGGGCTACAACAATTGATCGGATAAGCTGACTTCACTGAGGTTTGCAGGATCCTGTGATCTGTGGGGTTTGCATGTTGACACCCCTGGAACATGGACTGACTTGTGTGCTAGAAATTGAACCCAATTTGACAAACACACATTGAGCACCCCCCACTAGAGGGGCACAAGCTTGATGGAGATGTCACCTATGCACCCTGAGACTTCAGAGACAAGGCTGGGGGGCAGCTGGGCCACAAACAGTTATTAAGTCAAGTCAGACCACGGTGAGTGCCAGCACAGAGACAGAGAAAGCACTAGGTGGTGCCTGAAAAAGTGGAGGCGAGTCCTGAAGAGCAGGTCAGAGAGAGGTCGGGGGAGCAGCTGCCCTGGAAAGTCTCAGGGTAGGGGAGGTGGCAAGAAGGTGGCAATGATGAAAGCAGGGTTTTAAGATGGAGAGGAAGCCCTGGCCAGTTGGCTCAGTAGTAGAGTGTTGGCCTGGTGTTTGGATGTCCCAGGTTCAATTCCCAGTCAGGACACAGAAGAGAAGCAACTATCTGCTTCTCCACCCCTCCCCCTCTCACTTCTCTCTGTCTCTGTCTCTGTCTCTCTCTCTCCTGCCTCCCCCCCCCCCGCAGCCATGGTTGTGTTGGAGTGAGTTGTCCCTGGATGCTGAGATGGCTCCATGGACTTCACCTCAGGCTCTAAGAAGAGCTTGGTTGCTGAGCAACAGAGTAATGACCCAGATGGGCAGAGCATCGCTCCCTAGTGGGCTTGCTGGGTGGATCCTGGTTGGGGCACATGCTAGAGTATGTCTCTGTCTCCCCTCCTCTCATTGAATTAAAAAAAAATTGAGAAGAGCTCAATAAGCACAGCACATGGGCCAACCCCATCCTGCAGGTGCAAGTTTCTGGGTCTCCACACATGCTGTTCCCTCTACCTGGAATTTCCCTTCCTCCTTTCCCATCCCTGCTTGCTGAGGCTCTGTGTATCCTTACCCTATATGTTCCTTTTCTGCTGAGGCTAGCTTGAGGACTTATTCTCACATATTTGTCAATTTGGAAAGAGTTTCATTGAGTCTTACTAAAGTGTACATGACTTTAAAACTCCGTAAGTTATTTGTCGCTTGCGTATTTATAGAGTAGAAGCCAGTCGTGATGCTAAATGCTTGATGATCTGACTTGAAGCCCATGCCTTGAAACTTATGCTGTCCCGTGTTCCCTGGTGGACAGTGCCTCTCGGTACAGCAGGTCAGACCTCAGCAGTTAGCCGAGTTTGGAGGGTCAGGGAGAATCTGAGCAGCTGGAACCACCCCACCCAAGGGCTGCCTGATCCATCCAACCCCCCCCCCCCCCGCCACCTCCTCGGTGGATCCAGCTGAGAGACCTAAAGTGATGCAGACCCCTGATGTCTCTTTTCTGTCTCAGCAAATCTTGGTTGTGACATTGGAATGGAGCCTCTGGCCCCTATGTGGCACAGGTGTTTTTAATCCTCAAAGGGAGCAGGCCAGCATGGGCGCTCTGGGAGGCTGTCAGAGAACAGGGGTTCACAGCCATGCAGGAGCCTCTTGTTCTGGGGAGCTGCAGTATTTGGCCGGGGGAGGCTTGTCTCTGCGTCTCCTTGCAAGACCGTGAGGTCTACACGGAAGCGGTGGTGACATGCCGGTGCCTACGACCTGGACAATCTCCCCTTTCTTCCCTGGGGGCTCAGGTGAGACAGAATGCTAGGATGAGCATCCCTGCACTCATCTATGGACTCCACAACCGTCCCCTCTGGTCTGTACCATAGCTCTGTTGGGTGGGCTGCACAATGCCTGAGGCAGGGGTGAAGATGGAGGACCCTGCACCAGACGGCCTGGGTCTAAATCAGGGGTCTCAAACTCGCGGTCCGCGGCCGCATGCGGCCCATCGAACAACTTTGTGCGGCCCACAGACTAATCCATGAAGTTCAAAATATTTTGGATAAAATTAAGTAAGCCTAGGGGCCTACTTGTATTTTTCATTTCTCTAGCATCCTAGCTAGATATTAGCTTAGTTAACAGCAGTTGTGATGCGAACTACAGTTTCTGGTCGTTTTGTGACACTGAGTAAACTGCATGTACGATTGTGCTTGTTGTACTGATTTTTGTTTTGTTTTCAACTGCAGTGAGAAAAGTGTTGCGTAACAATTGCCTTTTGTAGACCTAGTGCGGCCCGCCAAATGGCTGTGATCTTGCTCTGCAGCCCACATGCTGAGTTGAGTTTGAGGCCCCTGGTCTAAATCCTGTCCCTGCCTCTTAGCAGCTGTGTGAATGTGGACCAAGTGCTACCTGTCTGTGCCTCGATAGCTCTGTCTGTAGAATGGAGATAATAGGAGTATCTTTCTCCTAGAGCTTCTGAGCGAATCAAATGAGACAATGTGTGGTTAGTACCAGTTAGCAGCAGGTGGGACGGGTGTAACTGTTCTGTCTACTCTATAGGCAATGGGTCTGAGGCACGGAGAAGGCAAGAGGCCTGCCAAGGTCATTCAGCTAGACAGCAGTTGTCCTGGGCTGGGTTCCCCCAGGACAGACCCTGCAGTGAGTAAGAATTGCTGGATGGAGGCAGTGTTCCCAGGGGGACTGGGGAGGGGTGGGGACAGCGGGGCAGGGATGGGAAGGAAGGCAAGCCAGGTGCAAGCTCAGGCCACGTCCTGCAGTAGGCGGGCTTGTTCTGATCCTGCAGTGGGTGGTGGAGGTGGGCGGGGGGTTCTGAAGTGTCAGTCATGCCTCAGAGTGTCCCAGAAGAGACAAGGACGCTGCACCTGTCATGTCCCTGCTTCTCTGGACAGTCTGGCTGAGGCGCTTTGCAAACTCCCGGGCACTTCCAGCAATATGGTCATTTGGGCAAAGTGGCCCCAAGGCAGTCCTCCAAGAAAGAGTCACAGGTGCTTACAGTTGGCAGCAGAAGCACCCACAGCAGTGCCAGGGCGGGGTGGGGCGGGGCCGGGTGTGTGTGTGTGCAGGATGGTGGATCTGGCTGGGTACCAGCTCTGTCCTAGTTACTGGAGGAGCTGGACCCCTGTCTATCGCTTCTGGATTTGAGTTCCCTCTGCACCGGCCCCTCCAGCCCACACACAGCCTGAGCCGGTAGTACGTGCACGCAGCAGGACAGACACGGCCCGGCCAGGCCTGCCCTTTGGGGGCTGTCAGCAGACTCTGCCCCCCTTTTTGGTGGCAATGGCAACGTTAAAACAAGGAAGACCATCCCCCCTCTGAAGACAAACAAACAAAAAGAAAGGCCCTCTCCTCAATCTGCTCTTTGTCTTTGGAAATTTGTGGCAACCATTTCAGTTTAAACATATGACAATTAAATTGTTGAGAGTTCCGATGCTGAATTAATTACCCAGTAGAAAGGGGATCAATTGTGTAAATATATCATTTATGTAATGAGTCCTGGCTGTGATTTAGATGTCCAGATTGGTTTTTCTTCCAGCTTCTGTCCTGAAAACAAGTCTAGCCTTTGGGCCAGGGCCAAACAAACAGCTTCTACTAAGTCCAAATCCAGGACATTAAGTGGTCCAAATAGACAGGTGGGGGCAGGTGACACGGGGGGGGCAGTGATTGCAGGAAAATTGAAGCAATTTGCCAAAATGAGCCAAGTTCCTCCTATTATTCTTCATGTCTCTGCAGAAAATGACTCTTCAGAAACAGGGAGTGGAAGTTAAACATCTCCCTTAAATGACACTTCAGGGGCGGCCCATTTTGCCCCCTCCTCTCCCCTCCACCAGACACTGCAGCCCAATTGTGACAGTCTTTCCTGAGGAAGAAGCCATGCTTGGGATTCAGGAGCCCCCTAAAATGTTTAACATCCTTGGAGCATTCTGAGCGGGCCATCAGCTTCAGCCCCACTGCCCCACCCACGGGCCAGTGGGCAAGCTCATGCAGAGCCGCTTCCGGCCAAAGTATTTGGTGGGCTCCTCTGGGGCAAAGCCATCACAGCTTCTGAAAATCTTAGCCCATTTCCCATTCTCGACTGAGCATCTACTTTGTGTTACTGTGGGTCTCTCCCTCCCCTGAGTCCTCCGGGCTTGGAGGAAGCTCTCCCCCCCCATACTCTGACCACATGGGGTCTTTTCATCTCTCATGGCATTGCACGTGGCCCTCGGCTGTCCTCAGGACCCCTGAGGGCTGCCTGCAGGGCACCCAGCACCTAGGGGACCCTCCAACCTGTTTTGCAGGATGTCACCCAGCCTCAGGGGGCCGGCAGTCCAGAGGGGGTTTCTCTACGCATCCTTCTCAGTCAGGTGGCCACCATGCCTGGGTCTCCAAGGGGCCCCCTTCTCTGAGGCAAAACCCGGGGCTTTCTCTAGTTCCTTCCTTACCTCTCCTTCACTCCCTCTCTCCCAGCAGAGGGCACAACGGCTGCCCCTGCACTCACAAATTCATGTAGTTGAAACTGAGTTGACTTGAGTCCCAATCCCAACTCTGATCTCCAAAGGTGGGGGGTGGGGTTGGCAGGAGAGAGGACCCCGGAGGGGACATGCAAAAGCCAAGATACCCACCCTGGGGCAAAAGGGGCAGGAACCCTCATGCTGGAGTTTAGAGGGTGACACCCGGGACAGAAATGGCCCAGGAAGCCTTGGCCTTAGGGAAAAGGAGATTGGAGGGAGACAATTATGCATCAAATGCCACGTATTTGTCAGGGATTTGTTGCTTAATTGATGTTTTATTGCTGTCCGTGTCATGCGTGATAGACAAGGAATGGTAGTACAGGGGAAGAAGTGAAATTTATTCCTGCGTTTATCTTAATGGGGGAATAACACATCAATTAAACATTGAAGATGACATATATTTGATGGATGATCTTAAGAAGGAATATTACTCACTAAAAAGTTATTTCACAATTTACAATAATGGAGTAGGGGAGAGGCAAAGTTCACACATTTTCCATTATTTAAAAATAGCAACAAAAAAAAAGGTATCACTATTAGGTAACACATGAAAACTTCGCTTTTAACAGTACAGCCTAAGCATTGTACCAGTAAGGGCTCTGTTGTGACCCAGCTAATGAATAACAGGTAGGGGGCAGAGGAACTGGAGAGGAGAGCCTGGGAGAAGATACATTGTTCCCCCCATCTTGAAAATAAGACAGACAAGGAACTCCGGAAGGCAAAACCAGGATAGAAGCTCCTCATGGAACTCCTGTGTACCAGGCGGCATACAGAACTTGACCTTGATCTTAAGCCTCGAAGTAACCCTACTTTAACTCAAGGCTCTGAGACCTTGTCAAAGGTCATACAGCAAATCCAGCATTTGAACCCCGGTCAGCCTGGCTTGAAGGGTTCTCTTTTTTTCTGCCAGCAGAAAACAAAAGATGAATGTTCGCTCAAAACAGGGATGATAGCCTGACCTGTGGTGGCACAGTGGATAAAGCGTCGACCTGGAAATGGTGAGGTCGCCGTTTCGAAACCCTGGGCTTGCCTGGTCAAGGCACATATGGGAGTTGGTGCTTCCAGCTCCTCCCCCCTTCTCTCTCTCTGTCTCTCCTCTCTCTCTGTCTCTCTCTGTCTCTCCCTCTCCTCTCTAAAATGAATTAAAAAAAAAAACAGGGACGATAGAGGTACAGCCTCAAGAGAGACTCCATCAATGCAGGAATAGGGGTGACAGGAAAGGGGTTTAGAAAGGATCAGAGGCCATCAGGTGGGAGAGGGGGGAGATGGGAACCACATGGAAGTGCATGGAAAACTCTGAACATGGGAGTTATGTGCGCAGCTGAGCCGGGCGCCTCTCATAACGATTGACTTTAGTTCAGAAGTTAGTTTATGAAGAAGAAACCACGCTCAATTAAGCCTGTACCCACTTCATGAAAGAAATAGACTCCGTAAATTGAGTGTCTGTATGGCAAGTCCAGAAATTTTGCATTGACTTTTACTAACAAACTGAACGTTTACTCCCTTTCAAAAGATATATGGCTTCAATATGCAACCAAAAGATGCCTGTGAATATAGGAAAATAACCAGAAAAACTCCTTGTCATAAATGTGATAGAGAGTTCATATTCTTAATGTTTAAAAAGCATTTATATGCCATTCCAGAAGTATTTTATGGGCATAGAAATCTAGGCAAAAAAAAAAGTAAAACTATTTTAGCAAGTCACAAACATAATGAACAGATAATAATCTCTATCAATCAATTCAATGCAAATTAAAACATTTTGAAATACCTTTTAATTATGAAATAAGCAAAACTAAGGGGGAAAGAGAACCCTCACTGCTGGAAAGGATGAGATATATTCTTACATTACTGTTAGTAATGTAAATCACTAGATGTTTTTCAGAAAGTAATTTGCCAATATGGGTCAACAGCTTTCTAGAAAGTTTAAACAAATAGGTTCCCTTTAAAACAGCGGTCCCCAACCCTCAGGCCGTGGACTGGTACCGGTCCGCAGAGAAAGAATAAATAATTTACATTATTTCCGTTTTATTTGTATTTAAGTCTGAACGATGTTTTATTTTTTAAAAACGACCAGATTCCCTCTGTTACATTCGTCTAAGACTCACTCTTGACGCTTGTCTCGGTCACGTGATACATTTATCCGTCCCACCCTAAAGGCTGGTCTGTGAAAATATTTTCTGACATTAAACCGGTCCGTGGCCCAAAAAAGGTTGGGGACCACTGCTTTAAAATATATCCTAAAGAAATAGTTGTGAACTTAAACACGTAACACATCCCTGCAAACACAGAGATGCACAGTCCACTGCTATTTCTAAAAAAATACAACCTAGATAGAAGCAAATGATGAAATAAATTGGAGTATAAGCAAACAGAATGGAATGTTACCTACACCATCAAAAATGGTGTTTATGAAATCTTTTTAATGATAAGAAAAAGTACTCATGATAAATCTTAACCGAAAGATATTATGTCACAAAGTAGAGTGTGGACACAACTTTTAAAAAGCACTGTGTATATGTGTCTAAAGGGGAAAAAACTCTTAAAAATATGAAACTTTCACAATCCATTTTTTAATAATGGGATTTGGGGTAATTTTATTTTACTCTTTGTACTTCTGTGTAATTTTCAAATTCTTCATAGTAAGCAAATATTTTTATAATCAGAAAAAAAACATTCTATTTTTTAAAACTGCCAAGTACATTGGAAATAAAACATCCAAAGGAAAGCATTTTGAGGATAAAGTATTAGGGCTCTTTGTAATAAATCACAAAACGAATACACACCTGAGTTAGTGTGGGTTTCTATTAAACATCAATTTACTTTGATATCTAAGGACAAAATGACTGTAGTTTATCTGAACAAATAATAGTAGGTCGGAAATTCACTTAATGGTGAGTCTCATGGTTAAGAATAAATTAAGCTGGTCGTGCCCTGACGAGATCAGCCTGCCCAGCCAGGTAGTGGGCGAGCCTACCCCCTGCAGATTCCATTTGAGTGTCCGGCGAATTGGAAGTGGGTTTGTACGTGTGCAGAATATTTATTATTATTTAGGTGGCATGGTGGTCTCTAGCTAGGTGAACGCACAGTGGGATTTAGGATTTGGTGACATGACAGTTTTAAAATAAATAAATAAATAAAGTGAATGGAATTAGTTTTTTTTTTCTCTCCTTTTTTTACAGAGACAAAGTCAGAGAGAGGGACAGACAGACAGACAGACAGGAACGGGGAGAGATGAGAAGCATCAATTATCAGTTTTTCATTGCAACACCTTAGTTGTTCATTGATTGCTTTCTCATATGTGCCTTGACCGTGGGCCTTCAGCAGACGGAGTAACCCCTTGCTTGACCCAGCGACCTTGGGTCCAAGCTGGTGAGCTTCGCTAAAACCAGATGAGCCCACGCTCAAGCTGGCGACCTCGGGGTCTCAAACCTGGGCCCTCTGCATCCCAGTCGGATGCTCTGTCTACTGTGCCACCGCTTGGTCAGGCTGGAATTAGTTTTCTGTTTATTGGTTTTCTGGAAGACGTAAAAGCAAGAATTTTGTTTTACTTTGTTTTTGCTTGACGTGAAGGAACAATGAGAGAAGAGACAAAGAATGGCATGGTACCTGCCTCATCCTTCCCCACCTGTGGACCGGCCTGATGCCCTGAGAAGGAGAGAGATTGAGGCCAGAGAGCGAGGGAGCTGTTTTCACAAAGAATCTGAGTGACTCCATGCTCAGGCACGTGTCTCCTTTCAAGGTGACATCCAGAGCCTCTTGGCATCAGCTCATGGTGGGTCCCACGGAAGGGGCAGTGGGATTAGGCAGAGAGAAATCCTTTGGCAAGACAAAGGGCAATTCAAGAGGGGACGGGAAGGCGGGAGACCTGGCTCAGACAAAAGCTGGGGCCAAGGGAGTCTAGCCAGCATTGAGCACCACGTCCTGCCTGAAGAACTTTCTAGATGAAGCATGGCGCTGCACAAGCCTCCGCCTGGTGCCTCACCATCAGCCTCTGCTGGGAACAATCAGTAACTGCCCCATTCTCTCCCAAGATACAAAGTCCCTGCAGGGGCATCTTGGACCTGATTGGTCAAGCCCAGGTCACATGTCACGTTCTAGCTGCCAGGATTGGCAGGACAGGAGGTTTGCCCCACCCTGGTGTTTGTAGCAGAAGCAAGGTTCTGCCTGCTACTTGCAATGGTGGGAGCTCCCTCTGTGGGGCTGGTGTGCCTATGGCCATGTTGTGGTCCACACACAATTAATGTCTTTTGCACAACCTCAGAGTGGTGTGGAGAGAATGATGTGGGAAAATGAATATGACGCACTTGGCACAGAGCCTGAGCACAATATGGGCTCATTAATCTCTGCTGTGATTACTGTTATAATTCTTCTTACTGTTTTCATAGTTATTGTACATGAGACCTGGACTCAGCCAATGGGATGACCCTGCCAAGAACTCAGACTCCTGGGAGAGTGTCACAAGTTTTGTCCAAAGGCCCTAGGGGACAGCGTTATTTCATAGAATTCTAAAGTGGCGGCTTTCGTATAGAAAACATCCATTTTAGAAGAAAGAAAGATCAATACTATCTGATTAATCAGGATCTAATCAATAACCAATATCAGTAACCACGTGCACTGAGTTCCACAGAATAGGTGTGTGGGTCCTCATATTACTCTGGGAGAACAGGTATTGGGGGCAGAGGCTGCTGGATGTCTCCCCCTCAGCGTCCTGTCCCCTCTTCCTAGTAACAGACCCCAGTGTGTAGGCAGTCACTCTGCTGCCAGGAATAAGGGACTTCCTTGCAAGTGAGGCATGGCCACGCTATGAGATTTTAGCCAAGGGGTCTAGGAGGAAGTGCTGTAAACATCTCTGGCAAGTGTGCTCAAGGCTTGTGTTCTGTGAAGCCTAAACCAATCCTGCCGGGCACAGTTTTAGGACCATTTCTATTTAATGGATGGGGAAGTGGGGGCTCGGAGAGGTTCATCAACATGTTCAGAGCCATGTGGAAAGTCCATGAAATTGCCAGCGATGGGGTTAGGCCTGCTCATCTCGAGAGCCAGGCTCTCTCTAACACAGGGGTCCCCAAACTTTTTACACAGGGGGCCAGTTCACTGTCCCTCAGACCGTTGGAGGGCCAGATTATAAAAAAAAAACTATGAACAAATCCCTACGCACACTGCACATATCTTATTTTAAAGTAAAAAAACAAAATGGGAACAAATACAATATTTAAAATAAAGAACAAGTAAGTTTAAATCAACAAACTGACCAGTATTTCAATGGGAACTATGCCCCTCTCACTGACCACCAATGAAAGAGGTGCCCCTTCCAGAAGTGCGGTGGGGGCCAGATAAATGGCCTCAGGGGGCTGCATGCGGCCCGCGGGCCGTAGTTTGGGGACCCCTACTCTAACATACCACGCCAGCTTGCCTTTTTTTTTAAATCAACATTATTGTGGTATAATTTGCATACCATAAAAATGTCCCAATTTAAAGTGTATGAGGTTCAATAATTTTTGTCAAATGCATACCCCCATGTAACCACCTCGATCATCAAAAGAGAACGTTTCCATTCCTCCCCCCCCCCCCCCCCCAGTTCCCGGCTGCTTCTGTGCAATCACTCTCCTCCCCCAGCCTCAGGCAACCGCCGACCTGCTTTCTGTCTCCATAGATCAGTTGTGCCCAGTCTAGAATTTCACACAAAATGGACTCATACAAAATCTCCTTTTTTGTGTCTGGCTTCTTTGGCTCGGCATAACGTCTTGGGCTTGATCCAAATTGTTGCTGGTGTCATACCTCACTTCTTTTTCTGGCTGACCAGCTGAGTACTGTCCGGGTGTGGCCGTGTTTGTGTATCTAGTCCCCCATTGAAGCATCATTGGGTCGTTCCCAGTTTAGGGCGCTTTTGCCTTCTTAAAAATTCATTTTGAAAATCTGATGTTTGTAAAGAAATTAATTTTAAAATTCCTGATTTATCTAGATGAGGTTCAACCTGTGCCTCTCTGGGTGACCTGCTGTGGGACACATAATCCCTTAGACCCCAAAGATCAGGTTTGAAATCTGCCATGGACAGAATGTTTCTGTCCCCGCAAATCCATGTGTTGAACCCTAATCCCTCATGTAATGGTATTTGAAGGTGGGCCTTTTGGGTGTGGATGAGGTCATGAGGGTGGGGCCCCTATGATGGGATTGGTGCTCTTGCAGGGAGAAGAAGACATCAGAGCTCGCTCTCTCTGCCCTGTGAGGGCCCAGCTAGAAGGCAGCTGCCTACAAGCCAGGAACTGGGCTCTCGCCAGCATGCTGGCGCCCTGATCTTGGGCCTCCAACCTCCAGAACAGCGAGGACAAATGTCTGTGGTCTAAGCCCCCCAGTCTATGGTATTTTGCTGTAGCAGCCCAGGCTGACTAAAACAGAACCCTTGTTCAGCTTCTAAATGTATCCTGGAATAAATTATTTAACCTCAGTGAGAATGAGCTTCTTCAGCTACCACATGGCCGATAACAATCCACATCCACCTCTCCTGGTTGTTGTTAGGATTAAGTGAGCTACTATTGTGGAAACGCCTGGCACATCAGGGTTGCTCGTTACCTTGACATTAGCTTTACGAGGAGGAACTTTTCCTGGAGAATAAGGCATCTTTTGTCCCCTATAGTCAGAGAGCAATCTATCATCACATTTTATAAGTTGCAGAAATAAGTCCTTCCAAGTGGATTTGCTTCAACAGTTCATATTAGAATCGTTGACACTTCTTGGAGTCATCAGAGTCTGGATGGCTGTGTGTAACTCAGCAGGTGGGAAGGCTGTTGACAACATTAATTGTTTCATAAATAGTGTCAGGATGGAATTTCTTTTCCCCCTTTGGCTTAAACCGAGTTACTGAAAAACCAATACTGTGCCATGTGTTTATACTTCTTCTTGGCACATAAACCGGATATTTTACAGACAGGGATAGGGAATAAAAGGCAAATATTCATTCAAGTCACATGTTTGATTCTCTATCAAAGAAAAACAGCCATAACCATCCCAATTTCGCTGAAAATTTATCAGAAATAGTTGTAAATTTCAGCCATCGGGGACAGCAGCGCACCTTAAGTAGAAATGGCTGCAGAACTAAAGAAGCCACTCCCACTTGGAGGCAGATGACAGGTCAAGTCAAGTACTGAACCTGTGCCCATTTTGCCACAACAACCAAAGAACTGTCACTATTACTCAGGGCAAATTTGGTGACCTGTTGGAATTTTTTGAAAGTTGAATTGTTATGAGGAGATGACCCCCAGGAGGCCTGCCGGCTGCTCCGCTGACCTGTGGTCATGGCCGTCACGGAGTAACTGCATCATGTGCACATTCACCCTGAGTCTGGTTGCTCCCCAATAACCAGAGAGAGGCTGGTTTTGCCCGAGTGCTCTGGGGAAGTGTGGGATCCAAGACCCGTCCCTTCTCTTCCAAAGTGTCCCTTCTATTGCCCTTCTTGGAGCGAGACAACCACACCCAAATTCAGCGTGACCCTAGGATTTCAAGTTTTGTCTTCTTCACACCACTGGTGCCTACATGCCCTGCCCCTAAGCCAGCAGAAACCCCAGTGCTGAGCGGGGCTGGCTGGGGAATGACGGTCAGTCTCTCAGGTAGCAGGTGACTACGGCAAGCACCACCCTGGAGGCTGATTTAAGGAACTTTCCAGAGTGATTGGCACCACGCTCCTTTCAGACCTTTGCCTTCGGTGCCTGGAAGGCTTTCTCTCTTTCCTGCTGATTTGAAGCTCCGTCCAGTCCGGCCTGGGGCTGGAGCCTTCCCAGTGAGCCCAGGATCCGACCATGACTACTATCCCCTCTTGGCGGTTTGGGGCCTTCCCTGAGAGAGTGAGCTTGGCCCCGAGCTGGAAGGGCCACAGGCGATATCACTGGCCTGCCCCAGTGACCCCTTTCCTAAAGGCCAACACAGAACAGCAGCAGGTCAGAAACAGGTAAGGGAAGAACCGCCCTAGGGACGCTGGGGGTCAGGATAGGAATTCCAACAAACCCACCACTTCTCAGAAGATAAAACATGCTTGCAGGCCCTGGCCGGTTGGCTCAGTGGTAGAGCGTCGGCCTGGCGTGCAGGGGTCCCGGGTTCGATTCCCGGCCAGGGCACACAGGAGAAGCGCCCATCTGCTTCTCCACCCCTCTCCCTCTCCTTCCTCTCTGTCTCTCTTCCCCTCCCGCAGCCGAGGCTCCATTGGAGCAAAGATGGCCCGGGCCCTGGGAATGGCTCCTTGGCCTCTGCCCCAGGTGCTGGAGTGGCTCTGGTCACAACAGAGCGATGCCCCAGAGGGGCAGAGCATCGCCCCCTGGTGGGCAGAGCATCGCCCCCTGGTGGGTGTGCCGGGTGGATCCCGGTCGGGCGCATGCAAGAGTCAGTCTGTCTCTCCCCGTTTCCAGCTTCAGAAAAATGCAAAAAAGAAAAAAAAAAACATGCTTGCAGCTTCACATTTTTGGCAATTGCAAGCAGAATGCAATGCAACTGCAAACATTTATTTTTTTCTGGAAGAAATGATCAGAAACTATGGACAGTGTTTCTCTTTGTGGGAGAGGCTAGGGGAGCCTGCAGCTTTTACATTTTTTTAAATTTTACTTTTTTTTTTTTTTTTTAGCAAGAGAGAGAGAAAGACAGACAGGGAGAGAGAGAGAGAGAGATGAGAAGCATCAATTCATAGTTGCGGCACCTAAGTTATTCATTGATTGTTTTCTCATATGTGCCTTGACTGGGTGGCTATAGCAGAGCAAGTGATCCCTTGCTCAAGCCAGCAACCTTGGGCTCAAGCCAGTGACCTTGGGCTTCAAGCCAGCGACCTTTGGGCTCAAGCCAGTGACCCCTTGCTCATGCTGGTGACCCCTTGCTCAAGCTAGTGACCTTTGGGCTCAAGTCAGCGACCATGGGATCATGGTCTATGATCCCACACTCAAGCTGGCACCCCCACACTCAAGCTGGAGGAGCCCGCACACAAGCAGGTGGCCTTGGGGATTCGAATCTGGATCCTCAGTGTCCCAGGTTGATGCTCTATGCGCTGTGCCACCACTGGTCAGGCATGGGTCAGGCACTTTTACTTTTTTTAATACCCTTTTACTTAAGAGGCAGTAGAACATAGTGGTTACACCAAAGGCACTAGAGACCCGAGTTCAAAACTCCTTGCTGCCTCATCTTCCCTAGGGAACCTCAGCCTTGTCACTCATGTTTGCTGAGTTTCCACATCCCCATCCATAGCACAGGTAATTATCATGCCTGCCCTACACAATTTTTGTATGCTGAGAACCCCACGAGTATTCTGAAAATATTTATTTAGCTCCCTCTCTTTCTACTTGAACTCTTTGAGTATACCTTTAAAAAAATAAATATGTATCATTTATGCCAGTGATTTTCAACCCGTGTGTCGCAAGAAATTTTCAAACATGTGACCCCTGATTATTTAGTCAGGGGCACTGACCTCTTTTCCCTTAGATTATCAAACAAAAAAGTGACAACAGCCTTCCAGTGTGAATGAATCAAAATTATACCTATTTTTTTATCAGATTGGCAAAAAATATATTTTCAGCGCCACAGAATTTTAGTAATTAGTTAATGTGTGTCCTGAGGTGAAAGAAGTTGAAAAGCTATGTTATAAGATGATCACATTTCCTTCTTTATAATGTCCTCTCTAAAATCCCAATAAGCATTTAAGGAAATGAAATGCAATTGCCTCAACAGCTGTACAAGAGATATCCAAAGAGTGAGAGAGATAGAGACGGGGGAACGCAAACATGTCTCTTTTCTGGGGTCACAGAGACAGAACCCAACCGGGAAGGTGCTGGCCCCAGCCGCCTTGGCTCGAGCTGCCTCGCTGTCCATTGTGGCTGGGTCTCTGCTGGTCTCCCTGGTTGCTCTGGGGACAGGCCAGCTGTCCAAAGTAGCTCTGCATAAAGTATGTTAATCTGGAAGGGATTCATTCTGGAAGAAATCAGGCCTTCTGCCTCCCTCCCTGCCTCTGACAAGACTGCTGAAACTTTTTCCTCTTTAACTTACATTTTAATTAAGAAAGTCACCCTTTGGTGAAATTGCAAAATTCTTGTACTTAAGAATCAATAAAATGTGCACAGTCTAAAATGAGATTAATAATGGGCAAACTGTCTATTTTGGGTGTGATTATTTATTCATCAAAGAAAACCAGCCGCTAAAACCCTACTCCATCATGGACACGGAGGACACTTCCTCCTCAATTCTGTTGTTAAAATTCCCCTCTATCGCTTTGGCTGGTGTTAAATATAAAAAGCAGGAAGGTTCGTCCTCTACCTGCATACATTTTAAATAAGAATTTCAACATTATCTTGTCCATTTAAAATAATTGTATGAAAATGTGAAGAAATATGATCTTGTAAAAGCTGCAGTCTGACGCACCCAGGGAGTGAGCGAGAGCAAAGCCGCTATTATTTAAAATTCATGGAGACCGTGGCAAGATTGATCATAAGAAGCTCCTTCCCAGGACTGTTCTGGAGCCGCCAGGCTGGGGGGCTGAGGCCAGGCGGGGGGCTCAGCCAGGACCTAGACCCTGCAAGAACCCAAGGGCATCACTGCCCTGACCTGGGCGGAGACAGGTGCTGGGCAGGGGGCCCATCCTTCTGGATTCTTGCACTGTGTGGATCGCCCCGAGGCCTGGCCTGGGGAGGACGGAGGAACCAACGCCTCTGCTCAGGGTTTGGATAAGACACGTTCCAACTTGTCCCCTAGTCAGGGGTGGGATGGAGACTGGGTTGTGGGGCAGGGAGCTCCGGCTATGGCTCCCTCCCTGTTCAGGCCTGCAGCTGGAGTTTGAATAATTTAACATCCTGTCCCCGTTCTTACCGGATCCCAGGGAAAACAGTAGCTGGGAGTCACAGAACCTTTCCTCTCACCTGTGTCCTCTGGAGCAGAGAGGTCCTAGACTGAGCCGCTAACTTTGGGTCCAAGATTGCCCTTTCTTCCTTTGTGACCACGTTAGTTTCCTGTGGCTGCTCTTACCAGAGGACCAGCGGCTTAAAACAACACGACATTCTTACTTACGCTTCTGCAGGTCAGAAGTCCAAAATGGGTCTCACTGGAATAGAGTAAAGGTGTCTGTGGGCCCGAATTTCCTCGGGCAGCTCTAGGGAAGAATAGATTTTCACCCCGGCCTACGATGCCTTCCTCCATCTCTGAAGCGGAAGTGGAGGGGTGGACCCTTCTCAGAGGTCTCACTCTCATGCACCTGCCTCCCTCTTTCTCCTGATAAGGACACTTGTTCTCACAAGGGCTATCTAAATCCTCTCTCCATCTCAAAACCCTCGACTTCATTACATTTGCAAAGTCCCTTCTGCCATGAAGGTAACACATTCACAGGTTTGTAGACATCTTTGGATCTAGAACTTGACTCGACTGCATTCACTGATGCAGACTATCTCAGAGTATGCCCATGGACCACCGTAGAGTTACCTTGGAGATGGGGGGGGAATTTGTTAAAATAAATTCCCAGGCTGCCCTCTCCACATCTGGGCCATAGCCTGGGAATCTGCATTTGAACAACTAGCTCCCCAGGGATTCTCATGTGCTTCCCCAGTTTGAGAACCATAGCTCTGACCACAGGGTCAGCTGCATGAAGAGGGCACTCAATGCACTTTCACCCAAACCCTTTCCACCTTCTACCTGGGCCACCTGGAGCCTTTTTCTCAGGAGTTTGAATTAAGCATTGACTTTCACAACCTTACTCAGCCTCCATCTCTCCAAGGCTGTATGTGCTCAGAAAAGAAACCCCCCCAGTGGGAAAAGAGCTCTTGGAATAAGGGATTTCCATGTGGGAGCAGAACTGGAAAGAGGCCGGGACCCACTCATATTTTTTTTTCCCTGCAGGTGAGCCGCCACCTGTCCCCAGCATGCCCACGGCTGCCTGGGAGCTCCTTATCCCCTCATTTTTCCCTTTAAACTCTGTCATTTGTACAGCCTATTAACCTTTAACTTTATGACTACCCAAAGATGAAATACTGGAGCATTTAAGGCTGAGAATACTTCAGCCCTACCTTCTTGGTTTGCAACAGGGGGAAGCACTTTCTCTTAAATCAGTCATTTTTAATATCAGTCACAGAGACGCTACCCATGGAGAGTATTTTTGGCTCCACATAGCAAGCTGATTCATGATAAATGTGGCCGCGCTGCTTCCTACCTCCCTCCACACCTCCCCGAGGAGCAGAAGGAGTTCTTCCCATTAGATCCTGGGACAAAATAATCTATGTGTTAATAACACCACCACGTACAGAATACCTACCATGCGCTATGTCAAATGCATGACAGCAGGTCCTTATAAAGACCCTGCTGAAGGATGCTTGTTTATCTCCATTTTCAGATGTAAAACCTGAGACTCAGAGAGGTTGAGTGGTTTGATAAAGGTCACCCAGCTACTGGATGATTGGGCTGGGAGTGGAGCAAATTCTGCATGAATAAGCCAAAATCATCTAATTTTATCTTTGCCAGCCTAGTCATACTGGGACTTTGAGGGATAGTTGCTGCCTCAAATTGCTGCAAGAATGTCCCTGGTGTGCAACCAGCTTTAGGGAGATGTCCCCTCGGGGAGGGGTGGAAAGCTATAGACCCAAATGAGTTTGAAATCCAGTTCTACCACTTGCCTGAGCATGACTAACTATCCTGGCTTGCCTGAGCCAGCCCTGACTTCAGCACTGGAAGTCCCAGGTGAACAGGGACAGTTGGTCACCCAACTTGCCAGTGACATGCTGCTTCGGAGCTTTGGAATTCCAGGTGTAAAGGGGACAGGGCTGCCTACCTTACAGGAGGCAGGGGACCCCTCCCACAGCATGCTGCTAGCAGTCTGGCGCCAACCCATATAAGATGTCATTAGGACCCCAGGGATTGGTTACCAGGGAAGCTGGGTAACCGAAGGCACGCCTGAGACTGGGCAGGACATGCTTATGGGTGCTGGGGAACTAGCAGGGGCTTCCCCTGAAGAGAACACAACTTGAACGTGTGCCCCTGCCCTGCTCCATGGTTCTCCACAGCACTGGCCACCTGCCGATATATTGTGTATTCCCATATCATGTCTGCTGTGTTGCCCTGACTACAGGTGAGCTCCAGGAGGGAGGGGCTTTTATCTATTCACTCCATTACTGTACTCCTGGCACTTAGAAAAGTGCCTTGCACTTGGGTAGGTTCTCAAGAACTTTTTGTTGAATGAATGACTGAGTGAATGAATGAACGAATGAACAAGCCAAGGACCTGGGCTGCTGTGTTCTCCACAGTCACTGAGGAGCTGCACTACTAGATGGACAGCAAACTCAAGCTGAGTTGCTGAGAGGCTGCTAAGGGTCTAGCCCAGGAAGATTACTGTGATTGGGGGCCACTACTTTGCTACTTCCAGAACCTGTTCTTCATCAGTGCCACCTGGTGGCCTGGATGCTTTGTGGCCTTTCTCTCCCACAGAACACAAATCCCGGAAGCTGAACCGGGGCCGGGGCCCCCTCCTGGATCTCAAGTGGACTGCCTCCCAGCCCTGGCACTGTGTAGGTGACCAATCGAGCCTTTTCTGTTTGGCACTCTGACCTGGGTACCAGGCATGATCCTCTGATGTCCACACCTGTGTAATAGAGCGTGTGGCCGAATGCTGTCGTATAAATGCTGATTAAAATCCTGCTTCCTGGCCTCAGCAGCGGGCAGCAGTGAAGGTTCAGCTCAATGGAACTTAAAGCAAATTAGAGACAAAACGCTGGCACGTGACTAATTCATGCATTAGGCTCAGCTGCGATGCTCCTAACTTCTTAACATTTATATAGGAGTTTCCCTCTTGTTTTGGTCCCCTTTTATGGTTAGTATAAGGCCAGTCTGAAAGATAATATATTGTGACTGTTATATTATTTATTTTCAAGCCAACTTATTGATTATTGTGTGCTGAAAATGACAAATGGTGTCTGCGCGAGGCACGGTCAGCAGGTTCTATTAAAGAAATGATAGTATTGCTCATGGATTGTTAAAAGGTTCAGTTTAGGTTCTTTATAGTTTATATCCATCACTATTTAATGACCAAATGATGAAAAATATGAGCCGTGGGGACAATTTTTTTCTGTTGGAGTTTTATGTTTAAGCAGTTAGCAAAATAAGATACTCCATTTTGGTGGGGAGTGGGGTGGCAATGAGGGGGATGCATCAGATTTTATTTCTCTAGATTTAATAAATGGTAATAATTAATGTGGCAGATATTTAATTGAGCAGGAGGATGCTGAAGAAGGTGAGTGAGTGCAGCAAGGCCAGGAAGCCATGGGAACCCCAGGCCAGGGTTCCTGCTGGTGACCAGGGTTCCTGCTGGTGGCCAGGGTTCCTGCTGGTGACCAGGGTTCCTGCTGGTGGCCAGGGTTCCTGCTGGTGAGGGTTCCGCTGGTCTCAATGCTGGATTGTAACTGTCTGCTTCTTGTAGCGTTGGGGTGAGGGGCTGGGGCTCATGCTGGGGGAGCAAAGGACAGGCGTCTTGACAGGGATCAGTTTCCCCTGCTGGCTAGAAAGGGCCTGGCGGGAAGAGGAGGAGTCCCCAAGTCGGAGAGGGGACTGTCTGCAAAGTCAGGGGCCCCCAAAGCAACCTGAGAGAGGAAGGCTGTGACTGGGCATGCCCCCAGAGGCTCTGGGAGGCTATGTAGATGACTGGGCATCTGTGGGCCAGAGGCTCAGCCTTGATACTCTGTATGTAGGCCGGTGACCTGGGGACTCAGACAGGCAAGGCTCTGTGGTGGGAGAGTGCTGAGAGGAAGGGGAGCGGCCATATCCCCTGGGGGCTCTCACAGGACTACTCTCAGGGCAGGAGGGCCTGCAGAGCCTGCCTCAGCTGTCAGGTCTCTGAAGGGAGGCGTCTGCACGCTGGGGGACATCCCCCCCCCACTGCACCGGATGGTGCTCCCAAGGGGGTGGTTCTGCTCAGAACCCACGTAGTGTCTTCTGAGAGGCCTACCACAGGGTCCTCTCTACGAGCCCTCCAAAGGACAGGTGCTAATTAAGAGTAAAGTTTCCCGGCAGAGGGTATTTAGAGGGGTACGGGGTAACAAGATGTGAAGATGTACCACGTATGGCAAAAGCTGAGATCTGGTCACCAACCCTGATTCAACTCTTCCTGGGCACTAGCCAAACTACATTTCCCAGCCTCCTTTGCAGCTATCTGGGACCATGTCACCCCTTGATGTCTATGAGTCCTGGCCTGTAAAGAAAGATCTTCCACACGGAATCCTCAGTGTATTTTCTTTCTACTGACAGATATTCACGCCCAGGGAGACTTCAGAAGCCACATATTGAAGTTGGAAGGACCTCTGCTTTCTGACCCCCTCCCCCACTATATGGAGAAACAAACCTGTGACCTCTACCCCTCTGCCTCCTTGAACTGCCTTGAACTCTTTACATAAATGTGAAATGAACTTCTATGTAGAGGCCATTACTCATTTTGGAGGTCTGTTAATCTATCTCAACTAATATCCAGGGGTATATGGCTCAATACTGTGAATAATGCCTAGATTAGCTGAAATTCTTTCAGAAACTCAACTCAATCCAGCTCTAGAGAAAAAGGACTTTATATTTGGGGTTGGCCTCAGGATAAAGTTCTTCACCAACCCACTTGCTCTCACTCTGGGATCTACTCCTGTCTCACTTCTCCAGAGCCAATTCCTACCCATCTCCAGCTGCAACTGAACATTAGACTCCTGTGATTGGCCCAGCTTGGGTCACATGGCCATTCTTGACCCAATCAGAGAGGCCACATAGGTGGGGCCTCTCTGATTGGCCAGCTATATATACACCTCTGGCTGTGGGGACACAGTCTGAGCAGCCAAAAACAGTGGCTGCCCCACAGCTGAGTGTTTTCTTGTTCACTGCTTTTTTTCTTACCCACAAATTTGGGTTGAGGTGAAGAAGGTGGTTCACAGACAGGAATCATTTGACTTTCCCTCCTGCAAGTGGTGTGAATTGCCATGTGAGGAGGAGGCCTGTGCTGAGGTCTTTTGCTGTGCAACCTTGGGCACAGCCGTCTGCCTCTCTGATTCCTCATCGAGTTGTTCAGGGGGCTAATTGCATCACACAGGGAAGTGATAAGGATTAGATGAGAGAGCTCTGTGAAAGAGCATGGCATGCTGGGAAAAGGAGGGAATCGTTCCCATGCACCCCACCCCCACCAGGCCCTCCTCTAGGGGTCACGTGGCCAGCCACTTCTCCTGAGACAGGCTAGCATCACCCTCTCCCAGGAGCCCATGACATGGGCAGTGGGTCAGCTTTCCTTGTCCTCTGGAGTGGCAGTGACCTTGGCATTTACTCAGGCCGCGTCGGCAGGCCCCTGGCTATGCGGCGTGTGCAGGTCTCCAGGCAGAGGGCTCAGTCCCACAGAGGCTAGCTGACTCTGGCGGTTATCTGAAGAACATCTGGAATTAGAATTCTGGGTCAGCCCAGAGTTCATGTTCTCTCAGCCTCAGTTTCCTGAACAGTAAAATGGGCACAATACTTCCTATCTCACAGGGCATTCGTGAAAATTAAGTGAAATGTGAAAGGACTGATGACATCACCTGGCACTTCTTGGGGGCCCACCCAGCATGTTTTCTTCTGCCAAAAGTATAAACAGAACAGGCAGGCTTACTTGCTTGCATGTGGATGACATATTTTCCAAAAGGGCTTCTCCCGTGGAACATGAAGAGTCAACATCAGCAATTCAGGCTTTGCTGTGAAATCCTGCCATTTTCTCTATTATCACCTAAAAAAATGCCCACATTCCAGGGAGGTCTTCAGCCCTTTTCCTTTTGTTTTCATCTCCTGGGCTGCCAGGACAAATTACAACAGAAATGTATTCTCTCTCAGTCTGGAGGCCAACTGTCTGAAATGAAGGAGTCGGCAGGGTTGATTCCTTCCGGATTCTCGAAGGGCTACTCTGTGCCACACCTCTCTCCCAGCTCCTGGTGGCTGCAGGCAGCCCTTGGCTTGTAGCCGCTTCCCTCTGGTCCGACTCCGTCCTCACATGGCCTTCTTTCCTATGGGTATCTGTGTGTCCTCTCCTCTTCCTAACAGTCCCAGTCATTGGATTCGAAGCCCACACTAATCCAGTGTGACCTCTTCTTAACCAAGTACATCTGCAAGACCTATCTCCCAACAAGGTCACATTCTGAGGTTTCAGTGGACATGGATTTTGGGGGAGACTGTTCAATACACTGCACCCATCATGGATGGAGGAGGAAGGGGTAAAAAAGTAGGGCCTAGAGAGGCAGAGGTGGAAATCTTGGGATGTGCAGGAAAACTTTGTGACTTCACACACACTTTTTTTCATGTCCATTTTTTGGGTTTTTTTTTGTTTTTGTTTTTTTGTATTTTTCT